>NC_133819.1:110329076-110647965 GCF_047830755.1 Zonotrichia albicollis
ATAAATTATTATGTATATTACTGAAAATCCATCTGAGCAGAACTGTTTTATAATTCAAACACACTGCATGGCAGGTGTGATATTTAACAAACTTTCTTGGATTCTATGATAATGATCTATGCTTTTACCCTGAATCTGAAAAAGAATAAAAACACATTTTCAGACTGCAAGAGACATCTTTTATTGTTGCTATAAATACCCTGTTGTCTTAGTATTAAGGAAATGGTGCCCAGCTTCAAAGTACCTCAAAATGTTTCATCTCCTAAATAAATCAATAAGACTTTTCTATTTGTCACCACATAAATGTCACACACCCCAGACCCTCTTTTCACTTACATGGCTCTAGCAGATAGTATACCTAATATTTATTTTGTATTATAACCATACAATGCATAAAATATATGAAACCTTCACACTAATCTTGCTTCATGTAGGAAGAAATATTATCTACAGCATGTGGAGTTAAAATAATAAGCATAATAAAGTCTACATTTCAGAAGATTATTCAGAAGTTTCAGTTTATTAACATTAATTCATAGAGAGAAAAATCTTCTTAGGATGGGTTGGGACAAACTGGAAAGGAGATGAGTTTCTAGCATAGAGAGAGTTAGCTGCATTTTAGAAAGGTAATCTAGCTCAGTTCCTAACCAAAAAAAAAAAAAAAGAAAAAAAAAAAAGGAAGAACCACCAAAAACCAAACAAAACCAAACAGAATAGAGAAACTCCTGACCTAGTGCAATATACAGACTGTATGTCAAAATATTCACTCTCAAATATTAAGCCATTCTTGCAACTTTAACTACCTTTTTGCTTACAGTTTACCTTTGATGTTGCAGATACCTACTGTAACATAAACACAACATCAAATACAAAAACAACAACAAAAGGAGGGAGTGTTCCTGTGGGAGCGTAAAAACCACGTGGCAACATATTCAAAAAGATCACAGTGAAAAAACATTTGGAGATGTGTGCAAGCTAGGGAAGTATCAGTGAATGTGTTGATGGTGAAAATACCTAAAAATATTGTTAAGCAGGTGAATATGAGACTGTTGAAAACAAGACAGGTTGCAAGTACACCTGCTTTATCATAACCAAAGTTTACCGCTTTTCTGGATTTTAATAGCATTTAATTATGTTTCCACTAGATCAAATAAGATATAGGATTTTTAAAATGCCATATTCTATCCTGTTATAGACCACTTGGAACCATTAAGGTCTATGTGAGTTCAATAATACTCATTCTGAAACTCAGCAAATAAATATTTATAAACGATAAAGAAACATTGCTCCTTGGAGCCTATCAATAATTCATATTTTAGAGGTCCTTAAATATATGATAAACCATAATGGCTCCAATGGAACAGTCAACTCTCATAAACTTCTAGGAGGAATTATTTTTTTCTTATTTCATGTAAGTCTCCATTACAATTCTATATCAGAGGAACCATGCATTAAAATAACTGTAAAAGTGATACTATAGATGTGCTTGGTTTATGGTGATACTCTTTGTGGCTAGGGATAAGTTGCTATTTGTGGTAGGCACTATGGGTTTTTTATGCTTTTTATGCAGTATTACAAATACAAAGTGCTTAGCAATTCCCTTTATTCCTAATAATAATTATTCTTTGTTGCCTTGTAGCTGCATTGAAGAGGTCCCCGGTGCATTAAATACCATAGAAAATGTTGAAAAACTTAACACACATGCAAAAGTTTTGTTGTTTAAACTGAACAATATAAACCCAATGAGCTGCCTGGCATCGTAACATTAAATGGGCATAAAATGCTTAGACAAAGCTATCTTAATCCTGTACAAAAACAATTATGTATTCTAATTTCACTCCTCCCTGAAGTAGTTATACCTGGGCAAAGTCTACTTGTGGACAAGGATTGAGAGGTGTTCCCATGCTGTTTACAATTTTGCCAAGTAAGACAAACATAAGGTAAAGCTAAGAAAATGAGAGACTCATGAGGAGGTGAAACGACTTTCACATATTAACGCAGCAGGTTAATAATGACAGCCATGAATCTTTAATAACCAGGGAAAATATGTGAGATCCTTGCTGCCATGTATGCATCATCCCCCTCTTTCACTGTTCACTTAACAACATGCAGTGAATTAATGATCTTCAGCCTTTAACTCTGCATTTTCCTTCTATACTAATGATTTAAGCTGACTTAATGAAGCATGATACTGTGATACTTCCTTTGCAACTATATCCAGTGTCACTAGAGAATAATTCAGGTGAGGAGACCTCCTCGGGAAGAAGATCAGGGCAGCAGCAGCACTGAATCACAACTAGAGGGAAAAATGTTTTTATTATGAAGCACTGCCTGAAGTGAATCATATCTGATTCTTTATCTTTAGAAAGCTTCTAGTAGAATGAGACCTCTCAAGATGTCTCTATGTGTCAGATGTAGTTGCAATTAGATTTTATTTAATAAAGAAATTACTAAAACAATGAAGTAAAATCTAAACTGTTGAATGTACTCAGTGTAGAAGAGGATTAAAGCAATTCTCCTAATTTACTTTAGGAGCAGACTTGGATTTTGCCAACTTTGGAGAGTTCTTCCATATTTTAACCAATATTAACAAATTTTACTTTAGATAGTCCCATAGTGAAGTGAAGGCATACACATATACTGAAAGAAAAGGCAGCATGTTTGCTCAAAGGAAGGATGAAATCTTTGTTCACAGGGCTCAACAGGTCAGTTAATTGGTGACAGAGCAATTTGCATGTAGCCAGTCTCCTTACTTCAAAATTCTTCTACATCTGCCTGTGTGCCTGCAGCAGGAAGAACCTGAGAAGTACTTGAAGCACTTAATTTTTTTTTTTTTTCCTACCAAAAAGGTAATTTTTCTGAAATAGCAATCAGCTCAGAACAGGAACTTAGAGCTCCCAGAGCACAATTGGCCCTTGTTTTTCCCAACTACCTCTCCTGGTACCACCACCCCGGTGCCCCCTGTACAGAAGCCCCACAGTACCTCAGCGCTGAGCTCACAGACTCAGCAGAGCTAAGACGTGGGCAGGTGGGGACCAGCAGTGACCCAGGCTGCTGCTCTCCTGTCACTGGGCTGGCAGGGGGCTCTGTTAGCGCCAGAAGCCCTGCCCTGCTGCTCCTGTTCATGTGCCAGAGGGTGCTGCTGGTTTTGGAGGCAACATCAGCCCTGTTTGTCCTGTGGTCACCCTTGGCTCTAGCTTGTCTTCCCTCAAAAAGCTCAACCTTGACTGGTGCCAGCCAACCCTACCTGCCTGCAGACTTGTTCTACAAGAAGGGGAAGGAAAGAAGCAGAATACCGAGGGTACCACTGACACTCCAAGTGTTAGTAGTACTACTAATACTCAAGATTAGAAAGAGGAAAAGCAGGAGCTACATTTTTGCTGTCCTTTGAGCCTTGCTGTCCTTTGAGCCTTGCTTTTCATCTGCCTGACAATAAGGTACATGCAGGTACCAGTCATTGTATATTGAGAACATTGTACATTGACAATTTTACTCTCTTTCACTGGCTTTTAGAGTAGAAGAGCCAATACTAAGAGTTGCCTTATTATTTCTTGTTTTTAAGGATCCTGTTGGCTTTACTTAACCTTCCCTTAGGCTCACAATCATAACAAATGCTACTCCTAAAAACAAATAAAATTGATTGTGCTCCATGGGGTTTTCAAGGCATTTCTAGCTCCAAAAGATACAAATAAGAGTTTTAATAGGCAGCTGTTGAAGAGATCTGGATATTTCTACATATCACTAATCATATGCATGTTATATAATTATAAAATGAATTAAGCCAGCATGAGTTTCACAGAAAAATTGTATTGTAAATTTCCTTGATCTTTTATGTTCTGTTTACAGAGTTACAGCCTTCAAATAGCACATTTTGAACTTAAGTAATTTACACTAGACACATGAAAACTTCATTGGTGGTACAATTTGCCAGCCTAAAAATACTACAATTTTGCTGGTCACAGAATATTTCCAACAGTCTAACTCCAGTAGAATCAGGTTTCTGGTTTTGGAAGTAATTCAAGAAAGAGGAAAAATGAATAAAGTATAGGGGTATGAGTCTTTGAAAGTCAAGTCTGCATATAGACAGATTAAACATCTTTTCTAACAAAATAAAATTGATAAAATTTTGTTGTACTGCCATATACTAGCATTACAGCTACATATTCTTAAAACCAGTCTTTCCTGAAATGTTACTACCAGGCAGCAATAAAATATCAGTATACAGTATTCATCTATTTTTTTCACATGGTTTCAGCAGAGAATTATTGTATAAAATTATTCTAAATTTAAGTTTATGCCATTCAGCAATGGAAAAGCAACAAAAAATAAAATAAATCAGAGACTTTAGTTTTACTACTGATTGCTACAACAAAATAATCCCTGTTCTATCATGTGCAGTGTAAGTGAGACTACTTGAGACATAACTTACACAGATTTACTGTGTTCTGAACATATATCGATATAGCAGTATATCCAGAAGGAAAAAGAAAAGAAAAGAAAAGAAAAGAAAAGAAAAGAAAAGAAAAGAAAAGAAAAGAAAAGAAAAAGAAACTTAATATCTGACCACTCTTTAGTAGTACTGGGAAAGCAGCTGAGTAATTGTACTAAACTTCTTTGTATGCCACTATATGTCTTGATTATACTTGACAATTCTTTAAAGATAAATTATTCGTATAAGATCACAGGTTTTGCTCAATGTTACATTGTAAGGCAAAATTTCAGAGATCCCTAACACACTGGCTGTACACACCAGTGTTACTTCTCAGAGAAGTTAAACTTGAGTGTTCACACTGTAGTGTTTTTCTCTGATGTATTTAGACAACCTGTGGTTTTTTCTTAAGCTGTAGTTCAACAGATAACCCTCCTGAGTTTTTTGCTTCTCATTTACTAGTTCTCCTGCAACAGCTGTCAGTGTACTAATAAAGTATCTCTACTGATGCTGAACAACTCTGAATATCAGTGTAAAATATGGTTGCTCCACCCCATCTTTTATTTATCTGCTCTCAGAATTGTTTGAGCGTGAAGGCAGAATAGTCTCTGAAGATTGCTCCTGTTTTTCTATTTCAAAGGACAGGGCTACCATGCTGGATGCTTCTCATGTACTGGCAAAAAGCTGCATGAAATACTTATTCTCTCTCAGTCTGTAGTGCTCCTATCTGGATGACATTCAAATTGAAAGCACTGTTAATCTGAATTATTCCTCTTTGTACTTCAGCTTCAGGGACAGCACAAAACACAGAGGTTAATGTAAAACTCCCAGACCCCTTGACTAGAGTTATCTGCTTATCTACCCTATCTATAAGTTTAACCTCTGTAACTGGCTGCTGCAGTTAATGGAGATGACTTGCAAAAATCACATGCTCTTTTTATGTCTCATGGATGAATCTGATGTGAAAAGAACTCAATTTCTATGCAGTGTTGTTCTTCACACTCCAGGATTCTTTGATATGCCATTCTTTTATGAATGGCATAAATGAATTTTATGAATTTATCTTTTTCATATTCTTTTAATAATTTTATTAACATCATATACTGAAAGGTGTAAAACCAATAATAAAACTTTCTTCTGAAATGTACTCACAGAGAACAGTATTGAAAAGGTTAAGATTCCCAGTTAAAGCAATTAAATGTTTTATTTATATTTTGGGGATTAAGCAAGCAATTCAGGCATTGTAACAAATCAAGCTGACAAGTTCTATTCACGTAAATGACAATGCGCAGACAAAAATTAGATTAATTTCCAAAATAACAATAATTCCTTTACCCAGAATGCCACATTTATGGAAAGTCTTCAGAGCATTGCTTCCAATTATTTTCAACTCTGAAACAAATTATTACAGAACAACCCTTTCTTTATAAAATTATTTTATTTAGGTGACTCATTTCAGTTTTCATTCTTTGTATAAATGGACCTTCTTTATTATGTAGACACAGAAGGGATGAAATTGCAGAACAAAAGCAAGACAAAGGGGAAAGAAATAGCTTCCTTGTTAATGTAGACACACATCTATGAAAACTTTACTAAATTAGTGTAGCTGCAGGGTTCATAATAACCTGTGTGCACTTAGCCTTGCCAGATGATGCATAGGTTATTTCCCTGGAATTAAGCAGTCATGCGTATTTACCTCACAGTAATATCTTCTGACAGACACATCCGCATATATAGAAATACACTTACAATCATGCATGAAAAGGTATGAAAATTAATTAAACTGGAGCTTTTCAATAAGAAGAAAAGAAATTAAAGAAAATAATTGTGTTATACAGTAGGAAAACGTGGTCAGCACAGAAATAGTCAGGAAAGAGCAAGGCAAGATCCAGCTTTTTCGTTATAAACAGCTCTTTAGTCTTTGGTTGTTTATTCAGTTTTTAATAGGTTAGGTTGTTGGTACTCTGTTACCAGCTGATGATGATCACACTGAAAATTAAAAGAGTCAGTTTTGTATCACTGATATTTAATTGCTGCAGAGTTACGTCAGCTTCACATTTAGATCTGGCCCCTGCTGTCCAGAGCCTTTTAAACATTAGGTTACTACAATGCATAATTTATCACTACAGATTAAAGTTAGTCATGCATAGAAGACAAAAGACCAAGCAGGGTGCTTGTCTAGGGGGATCTATGCTGAATATTCATACTTGCTAGTCATTGTCTCTCTAGTCCTAAATCAGAGACCTGATTATCTAAGAGCTTCTCTGTCCCCTACCAGGATACATGCTGCCAGCAGGATATGCTTTGTAAGTACTCCTGGTTCTATATGACTTGGTTGTATTCAGAAGCAATCCAGGAACAGGGCCAAAGCCATTTGTGTATAAGGATTTTTCAGAAAGAGGTGTGCTACTTTTTAGGAGACAACTGTTAGTGAAAATACTGGGATTTATGTCATTCGCTGGCTGACTAACCTGAGCTGATTTGTTCATGCTGAATGTTTGGGTTTTTTTAAGCCTGCTGGAGATAGAATACCATTGAAAGATTAAATAGGAGAGCCTAGAGCTTTATGTACAATTTTTATTTTCATTATGCAAATCTAACTAAATAAAGAACAAAACCTGGAATGAATAGTGAGAGCACCATTTGCCTTTGTCATCTTCCTGCAGTCTATGTTTTTTCTTTACTTGCTCTCATATAAATTTTTACCAAGCTTGATAAGCTTAGCTGAAAGAAAGGAAAATCCTCCTTCCTCCATCACATGGAAACAATGCTCAGATGCTATTCTAAATTCTTTGCCCGCTGTGTAAAGGTTTTTCATGTTTTTTCCCAAAAAAACTGATAGAAGGTTTTTTCCCTACTTGTTTTAACAAATGTGCCTACTTCTTCATTATAACAATACAGGAATAGCAATTATCCACTTGCTTATTGTGTTGGCCATTTTCTCAGAAAAAGGTATCCTGAGTGAACAGTACTGCTTCTCCCTCTACTTCCTCTTTCCAGAGACTTCTATGCCCTGCCTGTGATTAATTCCTACGTGATAGCACTTTCATTTTAGTTAATGTTATCATATCGTGCAGATAGCTTTTTGCATTTCTGTTACTTTTCAAGAGCACAGAAGCTTTGCTAAATGATTCATAAAATAGGGCATCATTCTACATTCTTCATCATATCACTTCTTTATCATATCAATGTGAATGTAGTGGGACTGTATAAGCAAGAAAAGGAAAGACTACTGGGAAGGCTTCAATATAATTTCTAAAGCACCTGACCATATGCCACAGGGAAAGTATGTCCTTCATCCCCATAAAGCCAAAGGGCAAAAGAAGACCACACAGCTGACAACAGCTTAAAAAAGTACCTTGCAAAAAATGGCAACTGCAGTTGTTGAGGTATATTACTAAAAGTGACAGATTTTGGATCTGCTCTTTTTTGCAAGTCCCCTGTGAGTCACACTACCATCATTTCTTTATCTGTAGGAGACAAACTCTGTCCCTTCTGTGAATTATGTCAGCAATCTTCCATCAGACATATGCAATATTGCTAGGTGACACCTTGCAGCAGGTGTTCACTTCTTCCATATGGTGCTTCACACATTTACTTGAACTATCATATCTGAAGCATATTGAATTTGTTCAGCCTACAGAAGTTATCAAGCTAGATGGATGACTTTCTTTTAAGTATGCACATTCATCTTGGCTTGACAAGTGTCCATTTGACACTGAGTGAAAATTCTTTTCCTGAGAAAGCTCCAGAATACCGTATTACCTGTACCATAATTGTGCTGCCAGAACTTTACAAGAAATGTTTGTAGATTCCCAAGGCAAATTACATTTAGCTGAATATGTCAAAGTATAAAGTACCTCTTCTGAATTGGATAAGTGAGCACAATTTATGAACAATAGACAAGCCCACATCACCATTTAAGCTTTCATTTCATTAATGAGAGTCTTGGGCCTGTTTTACTGGCTGCTTCATTCAGTAGTGGAGTGATGCTATCTAAAATGGACTCCAATGAAAAGTTGTATTTTTTATTTTTGTAGAACACATCCTATTGACAAGCAATGTAATCATTCTCTGTTCTCTTGTTCAGCACAATGCTACCTGCAACAATGAATCTTTAACTACTCTTGTATTTACTGAAATAATCTAGTCATGACATGTGGTTTACATTTGGCATCCTGATTTACTTGAGCCTGAAAATTCCTAGACAGTTTAGTAAGAATACTTATTGACTTCAACAAAAAAGGGAAGGATGACACAGCTCCTGTGAAGTGGGATTCAAAACAACCAACCAACACTTGTAATTTAACTTTGTGAAAGTGGGATATGTTTCCATTTGTTTGTTTGTTTGTTTGGTGTGGCTTTTAAGCTGATGCCATAAGAGCAAAAATAATAACCAAAAAAAACCCATCTTGGTCAATCTATGTTAAGATGGTATATATGAAAAGCTGGTTACATACAGAAGAAAAGGTGTCAATCCCCCATTTATGCAGTGCTTAAAATCCTCTAGACTATTTCCTGATATTTTTTTACATTGAACAGATCCTTGGCAGTAGCCCCAAAATTAATGAATCATGCATGCATCTTCTACAAAATCTCTTCCAAAATTATGTTTTTCTACAGCAGATTTCACTCCAAAAGCTGGTGTCATTTGATACACAAAGTGAAGTGAAAACATCCACAGAAAATAACATTTTGTTTATCAAAACTTAAGTGGGAGAGAGGAGGACTCAACTGTTTAGGTCATGAAAAAATGAGGGTTATTATCTGTGTAATTAATCAGATTTAGGGCAATTGCTTACAAAGCACATTAGCCCTGGATTCATTGTCTAGTGACATGTAGGTGATGAACTTATGAACAGATATTTCTTCTTGTGTTTGCTTTGACTTCAGTAGAAAACAGGTACAAAAACAAGGCAATCAGGCAGTCACTGGAACTTTCACCCAAAGGCACTGCTATTCAAAAAATTAATGTTCCATTTTTCAGGACTTTTGGCCTGCTTGAAGAGACTGGGATTTGTATGAATCACTGCAGGCATTTTCCTACCTGATTTGTCCCACTAATGTTGCTATAAGGAGTCTGTGAGCACTGTCAGAAGAGCCCATATACATTCCATTTGTATATTCTGATGTCAGCAATCTGTTAGAAGCCAATGGTTATGTAGGGCTAGATCAAAATTCCACAAAACTCATTTTCTTGTCCCTCGTGGTGAACAAGAATAAATATTTTTTGCTTTATCATAATGTCATTCAGCCACACAGTATCTCTGAAGTCTTTCTGAAAGAACTTCTTATCTCTTTTAGATCAACTTCAAATATTTCACTCTTGCTATGAGCTCTTTATGACATCCCTTGACTGACCACTTCTGAATATCTTTATCTGTACTAGTACAGAATCCTTCCACAGAATCACAGAGTGGTTGAGGCTGGAAGAGACCTCTCAAGCTCATCTTGTCCAAACTCCCTGCTCAAGCATGGCTGTTTAGAGCTAGGGAGAAGACTCTGGAATACTCCTTAATTTCCAGAGTTTCTAATAATGGAAACTCTGGAATCTCCAAGAGTTTCTACCAATGCTCAGCTATCCAGCAAAAAACTGTTTTCCGATGTTCAGATGGAGCCTCCAGTGTTTCAGTTGGTGTTCAGTGTTAATGTGCACCCCTAAAAGAGTCTGGCTCTGTTCTTTTTGCACCCTGTCTTCAAGTATTTATATACTTTGACAATGTTTCTCTGAGCCTTCTGTTCTCCAGACTGAACAGTCCCAGCTCTCCCAGCTTTTCCTCATGAATAAGGTACTTCAATCTTGTGCGGTCCTTCATCGCACTTTATCCATGACTCTCTTGAACTAAGGACTGGACATAGCACTCCATGTGTGGCTTCAACAGCATTGAATAGAGAGAAAGGATCATCTCCCTTGACTTGCTCACAGCACTACTTCTAATAAAGAATATGTTTTTTGGCCACAAGACCACATTGCTGACCCCTGTTCAACCTGGAGGCTACCAGGACCCTGAGATCCTACTCTGCCAAGCTTCTTTCCAGATGGGTAGCTCCCAGCAAGTACTGGTACATGTGTCTGTTCTATTCTGGGGGCATAATTTTGCTCTACTCCCTGTTGAACTGAATGAGGTTCCTGTTGACTTATTTCTCCAGCCTGCTGAGGTCCCTCTGGATGGCAGCATGGGCCTCTGGCATATCAGCTACTGATCCTGTTTTTGTGGCAAATTTTGGAGGTCACACTCTGCCCAGGTCTCTAACGCAGTTGTTAAGCAGAACTGGATCCAGTATTGACCCCTGGGGTACAGTGTTAGCCTCTCACCTCCAACCAGACTTTGTGCTGCTGATCACCACCCTCTGAGCCTGGCCTTTCAGCCAGTTTTCAATCCATGTCACTGTTTGCTCATCCAGACTGTACATCAACAGGTTCACTCTGTGGACCTTATGGGGGCTTACTGAAGTGCTGGTGGACAATGTCCACCGCTCTCTTCTCACATACCAGGCCACTCATTTCCTTGTAGAAATTATCCAGTTAGTTGAGCAAGACTTCTGCTTGGTGGAGCAATGCTGAGTACTCGTGATGGTTTTCATGTTGCTCACATACCTGAAGAATGGCTTCCAGGATTAGCTGCTCTATCACTTTTCCAGGAACTATTATACAAGTAAAGATTGAAGCAAAGAAGGCATTACAGTACTTCCTCCATTTCTACTTTCTGTGCAACCAGGTCTTCTGTCTTCAGCAATGGGCCCACATTTTCCCTATTTCTCCTTTTGTTGCTTGTGTACTTAGAGAAGCCTTTCTTCTAGTCTTTGATATGCCTGCCAAGATTCAATTCCATTTGAACTTTAGTTTTCACAGCTTCATCCCTGTATACTTCTATATTCCTCCCAGGTTACCTGTTCTTGCTTCCATCCTCTGTAGGCTTTCTTTTTGTGTTTTAGTTTGTCTGGGGAGTTCCTTGTTCATTCATGCAGGCTTCCTAGCATTTCTAACTAATACAGTATTCCGTGGGATGGAGCTCTCCTGAGCTTGGAGGAGGCATTATTTGAATATTAACCAGCTTTCTTGGGCTCCCCTTCCCTCCAGGGCCTTATCCCATGGGTATCTTCCAATCAGATCTTTGAAGAGACTGTTTTCTCTCCTGACATCCAGGGCTGTAAAGCTTGCTTTTCACTCTCATCCCTGTCCCCAGTATCCTGAACTCCACAAACTCATAATCATGCAGCCAAATCACCTTTGATATTCACATACCCAAAAAGTCTGACAGTTTGGTGAGTAGGAAGTCCAGCAAAACACTTCTCATTGGCTTCTTAGTCTTTAGTTTGTGATGGAATTTGTCATCAATGCAGCGCAAGAACCTTCAGAATTCCTAATGCTCTGCTGTGTTTACCCTCCAACAGATATCAGATGGTGGATCGGGACCAGGTGCTGCGAATGTGATGCTGCTCCTACATTCTTGCCTTATCCTTTTGTTCTTTCTGGTCATGTGGCCCCTAGCAGACATCCACAATGTTGTCACCTTTGCCTGTCCTCTCTTTAATCCTAACCCGTATTCTCCCTTGTTTACCCTCAAGGAAAGTTCCACGCACTCCAGGTGCATTATCACACTAAGGACAGCCCTCACTTCTTGTCTTCCCTTCCTGCGTTTCCTACAGACTCTGTATCCTTTCCTTGAAACATTCCGCTCCTGGGAGCCATCCACCATACCTCCATGACCCCAAGAAGATAATAGCTCTGCAAACTCAATTCAGATCTCTCACTCATTGTTTTTGTTCCTCACACTAAGTGTATTAGCACACAGGCAGCACCAGTTCTGCAATCAGTTATTAACTTGTTCTACTAGTGCCCTTCTCTTCCCTGCAGTGGCAGGATTGAGGAGACCAGCTGGATCCTCATGCCCTTGACAACTGCCTACAGGATTTTTTGGTAATTTTTGATAATTTTATGACTATCAATAATTTTGTGGTCATTTTTCAATCCTTCCAATTTTCCCTCTATGGGGACCTCGCTCATCTGTTGTGTTGTGTATGGCAATCTTTATAAAAGTAACTTATTTTTAGAAACTAATGTCTTTTCACTTGATGTTCAATCCAAGGTAAACAGCAGATTATGATCTATAGAGAGCTCTTTTTAATCTTAAATTGGAGTTTCTTGAAAATACTTGGCAACTTCTTGTTTTAAAGTTTAGCAATTTGTTTCAAAGCCGTTTCTACCAATGGCTTTGCATTTCAATTTTACACAGTTCATCATTGTAAGTAAAAGGAGAAATCATCAGTGTGACAACCTCCCAAAATCCTTCAGTCTAAACCAATGAAAAATGTTAATTAGTTTGGCAAAATCTAATTCCTTTTATAGTATCATAATTTAAAAGCTTCACAACCTAGCGCTTTATACTTTCAACTTACGCTTCTGTGGTATTTTAAAGTATGTTGGGGTGAGGATGCTGCCTATAAAAATCTTTTTTCATGCACCCTATTATACTTCTACTTTTAACTTTTTAAATGTAATTCTTTTCAGTTTTCTCCATTAAGACACAGATTTTCTTTCTGAGAGATATCTGTGGTTGTAATAATTTTCTTATACTTCCATTCGATCCCATTAAATTTTATTGAATTATTTTAAATTCATGATTAATTTGTGATTTATATCAAAGATTCTCTATGGAAATCATTCTCACATACCATACATGTCTTCCCCTATTCAATCATGACTTATGATTTCCTTCTCCCTCATTTTGTTTGCTCCCATTTTAGTAATAGATATTTACTACATTGTATTCTGTTGGGCTTTTTCCCTGTTGCAAGGGTTAGTAATATCACTGCTTTACTGCACTTCCATTTGTCAGTTTTATCTGGAATAATGTTTTCAGCACTTCTCAAGATGTAATCAAAGACTCTCTCTGACCTTGAGGTCTTTAATTGGCTGTTTCAAGGAATGTCTGTCGATGATGCCAAGAATGTTATCATTTCACCTTTATCTGTATGATTTTCATTTTAATCCAGAGAATTTCATGACTGCATGTTTTTGAAGCCCCTTCTGAAGAGCATGACATAGAAATTACAGGGAGACAAGAAGGCTGGGAGTCATGCGGTTTTCTGACTCCTGCACATTCTGTCTTCCCCTGTGAAGAGTGAAAGATCTGCAGCGGAGAACTTGCATGTCTCAGGATGAAAGTTATCATGGTCCTGAGAAAATCTACTCAAACACTGTGCTGCAGTTTCCATTATGGGGAAAAAAAAAATAAAGTTGTTGCCCTAAGAATATTATAGCAGCATAAGGAAAAAATAATGAGGGAAAGAAATCAAAGAGAAACTAGAATTTTCTATCAGCTACTGTGGCACCAAAAATTAGTATTATTATAGTAACTGATACTATGGTGAAAGATTTCAACAGATATTGTTACCTGTGGAAACAAGAAGAAATTTCCAACCATTGCAATTCTCAGTCACTCTTCAGCAAATATGGCAGCATCTACTCCATTCCTTGAACTTGTCAAGCTCACCTTCCTGTATGCACCCATTCTTCTCTGCTCCAAGTTATAAAAATAATCCTGTTCACATTTCTGCTGCAAACTTTTGTTGGTCTTTTTTTTCTTTTTGTACTATTAGTATTCACACAACACTTGTAATAAATGTGAAAATGTGGGAAAATAACCGATATTGTACATACAGATTTGTCTGCAACTAACTGTAATTGATGAGTTCTTAAAAAAAAAAAAAAAAAAAAAGAGAGAGAAAAGAATATGACAATGTCAGAGGAAAGGAAGAAGCTGTTTAGTAACAGCTTCTTTACATGGCTGAATACATCAATTCCCCTTCCTGGATATCCCTTAGACAGAGAAGGATGAATGTTGAAGCATCATAACAAGAAGAAACTCTTTTGTAACTGGCTTGATCCCAATGATTATAAGGTTGATGGTAATTAATTACATGTGTTGTGCTCAATGTTTCTTATTTTGATAAGACAGAGACAACTTTATTTGTACTTTGTAGAAGGAATACCAACACCAGATGTGAGCTCAATCCTGAACTACTTCTATGCATCATGTGCATACAGTGCAATTTACATTGTGATTGATAACTGGGAAATCATTTAATAATATTAGTTTTATTTGATGAGCAGGGAATGAAATAGCAATTTGTGCAATAGAAATTTGACCAAAGAAGATTTGCAATGATTTGTTGAGTTTCATGATTTTGTTGTAAAAATAAATGCATTCATATGAAGTATTATACATCTAAACATATATACAGACAAGTGATTGGTCACTTTGAAAACCAATCTAAAAAGCAATTTTCTTTACATGGCATACAAAGATGGAGTTATGCAAAGCAATTTTGTTTTTATGTCAGTTTCCAAAATGCAACCTAGAACCCCTCTAGTTCAAATAAGTCAAGATTAGAAACAAATTATTAAAAAAAAATATATTCTTATGTCAAGTTTTGAAAAAAGAAGCAAGAATATCCTTCCAACCAACTTGGGGTGCTATGGTCTACATGAGTAGTCCAGAGGATGGGTGAAAAATGGCTGGATCTAAGAAAAAATGGCTAATATTTCATATCTTGCTTGCCAAGATAAATCCTCAAGGATCTATCTTGGAACCTATCCTGTGCAATATCTCTCTCTGAAAAAAAAAACAAACAGCAAAACAAAAAACAAACCCAAGACCAAACCAAACAAAACAAAACTAAAAAAACAAAACAAAAAAAAAACCCACAAAAAAACCCCCAAAACTACCCTAAACCAAACCCAAAAACAAACCGAAGAGGCAGAGTGCATCTTCATCAGATTTCTAAATTATGTCAGGCTGGGGATGCAGGTGATAAACCGAAGAGCAGGTCTGGAGCAGACAGGCTGGAGGATGAAGCAAAGGGCAACATCATGATAAAGAATTATTTCCCCACAGGAAGTCTGTGCTATTAACTTCCACACAAAATATTTCTTTCTTTTGCCTGGAAATGACATCTATGAGGATATGATTTCCAGGAGCTGAGTAATGTTGTCTAGCATGTAATTCCCCAGATCTTTCTTCTGGCTTTTGTTGAAGACAGGTGTTGCATTTGTTCTTTTGTGCAAAACCAAGGACCCTCAACCCCTGTTGTCATTGCTATAACCCCTTCAAGATTTTGGAGAGTGGTTTCCAGATGACATCATCTAAATCCTAATTTTACAAACATATTAAAAGGAATGTTAAAGAATTTTAACATTAAGGACCGTTAAATAATTTTAAGAACTTGGAGTTTAGTACTATGCATCCTACAAGTTTGCAGATCTGTGATTCATAGGATCAACCATATTTTAACACAGCTACTTGTAGGTGAGAAGGAAGACCTTACAGTTGGTTCACATGCACACCTTTTCACAAATGTAGCTTAAATTAGAGCCTTCATAGTTTTAGAGACCAAAGTAAAAGTGTGTGAACAAAATTGCATGAGAATGTAATTCATTTTAAGCCCATATATTGTACAAAAGCCAATTATCGCCACAATTTTTTTCAAGACACTTAAGGTCTTCCAGACTTTGTCAAGGAGGGCTAAAGGAGTTAGTTTGTCCCTTAATAGCATCAGTAAAGATTCACTTTACGCTTGGAACTTTACTTCTGGATGTACTTTCTGCCACCAACTATTTTATGTGCACACCAAAGGAAATCAGTCAGGACTGTCAGCAGCATTGATCCCTCTTCTCTCTGCCAGATGTTATTCTTGTCCATCTGCTCACACTTGCTTTGCACAACATGAAAAAGAACTGGAGGCTGTGAAGTGACACTGCAATTAACCTTGTAAATGATTTCCCCCTTTGCAAATGAAACCAGCAATTGGGTCCATAACTTAGACAATTAAGAGCAATGCATCTTAGTCATTTTCTGTAATCCTCCATTTAATATTTGATCATTGATTTAATGTTTTATACCATGGAATCATTGTTCTGGGTTCCTCCTTTCTTGAATTCCCTTGATTTTAAAGTTAGTCAGCAAGACAGCAGCTTGATCTTGGAAAGATTTACTTGTGCAAGTACCTTGATGAAGGCCAATGCTATTAATTACACGAGTAAAGGTTTGCATAGGTAAATGCTTCAGATATCTTATGTCTATCTTATTATGTCTAAGATATATTATGTCTAAAATATATTATGTCTATCTCTTAGTAGCCACCTCTAATTTTTGGGGTTTTTTGAAATGGGTTTGTTTAAAATTAATTTAATGTTTAGAGGGGTCCATAGATACTAAATGTGTTTTCAAAACATGGATTACTGTGCACCATGACTTAAAATTTTGTTGTTCCTTAAAACAGTTATTAACAATCTCTTTTAACCATGGAAAATTGTCTGTCAATATTGTTTGCCATCATGTAAATAAGAACATGCATAAAAAATTTTGCATAAGTATATTTGATATATAGTAAAGTGAAAGGTTAGGAACAGTGCACAATTCAGACAGATTTTGCTAATCTTCCTAGATATTCAAACACCTCAATACTTAAGGGTGTTTCTGCTATTCCAAGCTTCTAAATTGGATATGGAAACCTTTCAGTATGTTGCAATTTTTTGAAGAAAACTGCTATTCACTGGAAAGTACAGGAAATAAATGACCAGAGGCTTGTTACAATGGATGATTTAGGTGACCAGTTCAGAAGCTGAAGTTAAGCTTCCAGAGGTGAACATTCCATTAAATTATTATATAGTAAAAAAGATTAAATAGGTTTACCATGGGAGGATTAGATTAGACATAGGAAAAATTTCTTCACTGAAAGGGTGGTCAGGCACTGGAATAGGCTATCCAGGGAAACGTCAAAGAAACGTGGATATTACCTAAAGAGTGATTTAGTGGTGAACATGGCAGTGCTAGGTTTACAGCTGAACTCAGTGATCTTAGAGATCTCCAACCTTACCAATTCTGTGATATCACTCATCTTTGCTGTTATTTCATTTCATACCTCATAAATATTTTTTAATTCAGATGAAGACCACTAGGTTATAATAATAGAGAATTGTATTATGTGACCAAGTCGCCATCTCAGCCATTATCTGGAATCAAAAATTGATGAAAGTGTTTTGTACTGCAGCTAGTGTTACAGGACCCACCACTACTTTTTATAGTAAAATAATTCCGCACAGGGCAAGAAGTACCAGTCACTGCAACCTGTGCTGTTACAGCTGAACACAAAAATGCAATAAACCACCATTTTGCTAAGTTTTAGTGGATGACGCAAAAATATCTAGGATGCTTTAAGCAGCAGTTCCTTGATTTGTTGGAAGAGAAAAATCATCCATGTGATGTACGCTATAAGTAAGTTGGGAAATGCATGCTTTCTTCACAATGTCTGGGGAAACTTCTCAAATTTTAATACCTAAAATAAGTTTCAGTGAATTGCCTTAGACTTTCCTCATAAATATAAAATTTTAAACAGAATAAATTTGTTAAGAGAAATAGGACCTTCCATTAACATACATAATTTGCTGCTGGCTGGTTATCTGTTTTCCAGCTTTTGTGGAACCTCTTTTAAATCAGCTGAGAACATTCATTACTTGTCAACTATAATAATAACTATGTATTTTCCTGTTGTGTAGATAAGCCTTCATCTTTAGAGTTCATTGAATTAGTATTTTTTTTGTAGTCATGTCATCTTCAAAGTTCTTAGTCATGAGGGTCTTTTATGTGCTGCTACTTTTATAATGGAAGACTGGAGAAATTCTTAAAATAGATTGAAATTAAGAATTCCAGATTGTTTAAATTCTAGTTTCTCTTCTTGGAGAAGATGAAATTAAAAGCAAAAGAAGCTGAATTTATCATGATTTTAAGTGTTATTAAATAAACCAGTTTTGTCTTTTTTCAATAACCAATTATAAAAACTAAGCAATTCTTGTCATATCGTTTACAAATAATTGACAGATTTGCTTGTGCTGTATACTCATGCATACATGGGCCTATTCTTCAAACAGAACATTGTCCTAGCAATAATCATAAAGTAAGGTACAGTGCACTCTGAACAAGCACATAATACTTTTTTGAGTGTCCTTGGATAATGAAAGTTAGAGAAAAAAACTTATACCAAGCACACTGGTGCATTTTTTTTCTTCATATCACCTTCAGAATTCACCACCATTTTCTTATTGTGTATCTTTTTCAGTATTTAGAAAATGTGAGGTACAAAGATGGATATTATTATCCTGCCATATTACGACACAGGGGAAGTGACATTCAGGACAAGTGAAGCCAAAGCTTATCTACTATTCATTAGTATTCAACATCAAGTAAACCAGTTCTCTAGAGAGTAAAAACACAACACACCTTCAAAATACATGCTGATCCACTGTGAACAATCTTCCTCCTCTCCTCTCCTCTCCTCTCCTCTCCTCTCCTCTCCTCTCCTCTCCTCTCCTCTCCTCTCCTCTCCTCTCCTCTCCTCTCCTCTCCTCTCCTCTCCTCTCCTCTCCTCTCCTCTCCTCTCCTCTCCTCTCCTCTCCTCTCCTCTCCTCTCCTCTCCTCTCCTCTCCTCTCCTCTCCTCTCCTCTCCTCTCCTCTCCTCTCCTCTCCTCTCCTCTCCTCTCCTCTCCTCTCCTCTCCTCTCCTCTCCTCTCCTCTTTCCTTCCTTTTTTTTCCTTTTTCCTTTCCTAATTGTGTAAATCCAGACTTACATTGTTGTTTAGTCAATCAAGCAGAACTTTTGCTCTATCAAACAGTGGTCATCATCACGTTTTTCCTCATCAACAAATGAGAGAGAAAGCAATCTGTAAAATCTCCCATTGATCACTGTTCCTTTTCCACTTCACAGACTTATCTGCCAAGTCAGTACAAGTTGCTACTTTTTGCACAAGTTTGTTTATCTTTCTGTCTTTGTGCTGTCTATTTAATTAAAGGTCAGGATTTATGCCTATAATCTTCCTCTGAGATAATAGCTAAACTTAATAGGGTATCTTCTTTATAGCACTGACAGTCTATCACTGGTGATTCCTCAGGTAGCTATTCTGTGTACCTCATCATTCTGCTGGATCTTTCAGTAGACACTGTCTTTAAAATCCCATTTGTACCATTTGGGTCAGGTCAGGAAGACTAATGGCTCTAATCTCGTTGGAATGATATTATTAATCTTGAAGCAAGTGAGGAGCAAGAGGCTTTATCCTGGAAAAGAACTCAAGACTTCAGTTCTACAGAGGGTAATCCCAGGTTTACTGACATGGCAGAATGACTCAAAGATTAAGCTATCATTTTTTGTCATTTTAAACCTCTATTCTATTTTTGAATCAATTTCAGAAACCTATGATGAAGGATTAAAGTTTTTATTTCCAGCTTGATTAAATTTTTCTTAATGTGTTTTTTAACAACTAAAACAAAAGGAAATAGGGGTAGCTGTGAATCACAGCAGTATTCCTCTATGCTGAGCTCTTTGCTTCTGGGCATAACAGGTGCATATTTGCTGATGTCTAGAAATTTGAGAAATTAAATTCACATTTAACACTAGATTCAGCAATATGACATGTTTAAATTGCAGGAACTGTTTCTTCTAAAATTCATAAACAAGAGTTGCAGTCATTGTCACTTCTGAGCATTCAATCAGGATTTTTTAGAATCTCGATTTCCAAAATTCTCTATGTGTGTGTCTGTTTTGTACACCCATTTCAATGGGTACTGATTTGGAGGTAAGCTTCACTGCTCTGTGAACAAGAATGTTAGCAAAGAACAGGGAGGAATATCAGGCTTTTGTTTCCTCTCTGTTTGGGTCCCTATGCACATTCACCTGGAAAATGGATTGGCTCAGACTACTGTGCCTGGCCAAGGTGTTCCTATAAATTATACCACCATATGAGAAATATTGATAAAATACCACAGTGCAGCGCCATTCCTAGAAAGGCCTCAAAATAGCCTTCTGCAAAGACAGATAAGTTTGTGGCCACTGAGCCTTTCACATTTCCAGATGTCTTTTGTTCTTCTACTGCAGTTTCCTGCATAATGTAGTTTCTTATGGGTTTCAAAGCACCAGCTGGAGGATGGTGTACATGGTGGATATTCCTTAACATTCAAGACGTGGATCCCAACCCTTGTTTCAGTGCACTGGCTTGCTGTCAGCTAAGCTATGTGAACTATTACAGCTTTGCTGGATTTCCTTGGCTACAAACAGAAACTCAGATGTCAGTGACCATGCCACATAAATTAAGCAGAGGGAATTGAGGAAAATTCAGCATAATATATACTTTATGTTAACCTGTCCACTAGATGGAATCGTGACATTTGGAGAAATCAGCTGAAGACGGGGAACCAAATGTTTCCCTTCCTGGCTTGAAAAGGTCCATCTTAAAATGTTACTAATATATTTCCATCAGATCATTTAAAAAATAAGCAGTTGCAGTGCACAAAACATCTGTCATTCTATTTAAGTCAAATGAATCTTAAACAAGCTTCACTGGAATAAAACCAAAAGATTAAAAACCGTATACTCTAAGAAAAAACTACCTTTAAAATTATTATTATGCATTTCCATTTTTCACATTTGAAATTTGAGCACTTGGTGATTTTTTTCTACACTCAACATTACTTCTAGTCTCACCTGTATTACTCAAAAGCCTTTAAATGGCACAAAATCTTTCTTTTTGCAAAAAAATGTTTTGTATAACAATGATTTGCATAAATTGATATTTTTCAAGAAAAATAAAAGCAATTTAAACGGAGAAACACCATTTTCCCTCTTAGCTTTGTGGTGGAGTGAAATCAGATTTGCAAAAATACTTGCCAAAATGGTAAATTTTGAATTCTCAGTACCAAGAGTTTAGACATACAATGTTTTATAAGTATCAGTACAATAAAAATAACATACTCTAAATCTGATCAAAAGGGTGTTAAACTTCTAACAACCTCTATGCCTAGTTGACCTTTGCATTACTATGAAGAAAAAGGCAATTACGAAAAAAAAAAAATCAAGTTCAGTGTCATATCATGAGCTTAGAAAATATTTTTTGATTCTTCCTTCACCCTAACATACAAACCACCTTGATTTCACTTTCCAGGGATGCTGGAATTTTTGAGATTTTCAGTGAAACCTCAGAAGGACAGGCTAAATGCATTACACAAAGTTCACTGAGAGACAGCTGGAGCACAACGTTGCATATTGCATCAGAAAGCTGAGGAGCACTCCATGTTTCCACTGATGGAATTTAGTTTTTTCCTCTTGGTTGGTGGGAAGACGTTCCTTCTTTCTTACCATAAAGATCTTCAGAAACGAGGAAGCGTCTTGAGGTGGTAAAATTCTCCCTAAATATCACTGCCCAGTTCTTGTTAAAATTTGACTTCCACATAACACTCTTCAAAAAGTTTCAGTAATGTCTAGCCCTACACTGACGGAAGGTTAAGGACATGAAAGGAATTCAGGTATCTTGGACTTTGCAAAAAGTTCTCAGTGCTGCACAGAGCTGTATTCTTTCTTTAGGCTGCACCTGCAGAAGGGAAGGACCTACCTCACATTTAATTTCACTAATGCTCGTTCCAATAAGAAAGGGTGAGACCTGACCTACTTGAGATGTAAAGATATGCATATTCAGGTCCTCAGTTTCTTACTCAGTTTCAGAATCCCCAGTTGTCTTTGTCCATCTGTATGATTTCAAAAAGCAAATTAGTACGTTTCATAACAGCACACTGTTTAGTAATATTTCTTTCCTTTTGGTTAACCATACAAATAGGTTACATATCAGGTACTAATTGATCAGAAACCCAATTTCATGTTTTGAAACCAGGTCAGATGTGGGCTAAACTGTGTGACACACGTACCTTTTCTTTCTAGGCCCAGTTCAATTTGAAGGAGTTAGATTTAAATTTGAAAAATGAAGCAATCTCTAATATTGTCTATTGTAATGTGAAACTAGTAAGGCACAGAAAATAAGAGCAAGCTGTTTCCTATTCTGGCCACCGCTGCTTTGTCAGAGTTATTTTGAAAGACCCAAGGCAGAATTTTTACTAATGATAAAAGAAACTTACTGCAAATAAGGAAAAATTCCTCTTTATATACTTACACTGCCAGTGAAGAAAAACAAACAAACAAGCAAACAACTATTCCCTACAATTCATTTGAATAGACAGTATTTTTTGCAGTTGAATCCATAGGGAAAAAACCCAAAACATCCATGTTTAGCATTATTTGAGCTAATAATATTTATTTCAGTGTAAAGCCACAGCTTAAAAATTAAGCAAGCATGCTTTCAGGGCTTTTCATTTCCAGATAACACCATATGGTTATCACTTGTCTAATGGAGATGCAAAACACCCCATGGACTCCACTGAATGTTTTCTTTCTTTCTGACATGAGACATGTTTATAGCAGAAATAGAACCAGCTTGCTTCTCTATTGTTGCCTCTCCACAACCTGGAAGTATAGTAGTCACCTTTTTTCCTGGTTTAGTCATTCTTTGTATGTCCTGTGTGGTTTGTTCTCTTTTGCTTGGTAAATTTACATATGGTTTGGAAATCAAAAATTAGATCTTCTCCAGGCTCCTGGAATTTTTTGAGTAATGAAAGAGTGAACAAAATTGCCTGCAGCTCTTCTTCCACTTGCTTGGTAATGTCATTCTTCATTGTAAAGCCTCAGTGCTTATTAGGCTCTTGAGTGAATCAAGCCCTTGCCATAAGGGCCAAAATCAAGCCATCAGGAAATTTGAGCTGCTGTGTGCAGAGGAACTATTAGGAGCTGCTAAAGCAAGAAGTGATATTATGTAGATCACTGAAATGTGGGCAACTTCTTAGCCTTTTGGAAAATGTAATGAAAGTTCAAAGTCATACTGACACAATTTTGTGAAAGTAGTTGGGCTATTTCCTTCTTTGTTCACATATGCTTAATTTCTTTTGCGGGAATATGTGCATTCAGAGATTTGAATCCAACCAGAAGAGAAACAGGTGGATGTGTGATTAGTAAAATGAAATATTTACAACGAGTGTTGTGAAAATATAAATTATATTGATATTTAAAGTGAATCTTTGTCTAATTTTGAAAGAACTTGTCACCTGAGTAAAATTTCAAGAGGTTTCAAATTCACCTTCAGTCCCAAAATTATTAGAGGGATATGGTTTGTTTGGGAAAAATTATTAATCTTTTTACAAGGAAACAACAATTCCTTTCACAAAAGAAAATCTCCTCTTAAAGGAAGTACCTCAACAGATGTGCCAAGGTAGCAATAAGAAACTCCAAAATGAGGTTCAGCATAACATCTTCAGCATAAGTGAAATTACAGTAAAAAACTTGCCTTTCAGAGATGTCACCCAAGTAGTCAATATAAGTAGGAAAGCTTTGTCAGAAAAGAAAAGAAGAAACACAAATGCGTTTTAGCAACAACTGAATATGTTTTGGTTTTTTATTTTACTTTTTAAGAGAAAGTTTTGTTTAGGTGATTGTTAAATTGTTCTCCTTTGATAACCTAGATACCCTAGAAGGTGATGCAATTTTTTCAGGCAGTGTTTCATGCCTAAAGCTTTGGTTTAAGCTTATCTATTTTTTTTTTTTTAATTGGCTCAGTGTTGTGACCATAGTAATCAATAGCCAAAGCTATAAATATCACATGTTTTTTAAACAAATAGTAAATGGGTTTTGGTCTCTGTGTGACTATAAACAGGTATCGAATTCACTTTCAGGCAGTAGAGCACCCTCAAAATTTCTAAGTCTTCTAAAATCAATAACTTGTTTGTTTATTTTCCATCATTTGTGACCATTTACAGGACATGATTCAACATCATATAAAATGTAGCAATCTCCTGTGTGTTTCAGGCAAACAAAATATTATTTTTATCAATTGCAGCATCTATTTACTTCCTCCTTTTAATGAAATTTAGAGGAAGAAAGGCAGGCAGGCTCCATTGTCCAAACACGTCACTTCAGCTTCAAACAAGCAACCTGGCATTTTAAAATATAGATAGAAAATAGAAACTGAGCTCAATAGAATTTAGGGGAGAGAGAGAAAGGAGCATGAAATTAAATCACTGGCTTACTGTGACCTAAGAATATAGTTAAAAATAAGAGTCTTAATATGTCTTTCCTGTGGGTACATGAAGTGCAAAAGTTATTAAGAGAGATTGTGATGACTCATACCAAATTGCAAAATGACAACTACAGAGGAAATGAGACCAAATCCCATGGTTCTTACACCCTTTTTTCTCAAGTGAGTTGCCACTGGCACAAAGAAACCAGCATATGAAGGATCCATAGGAGTTAGGTTTCAAAATGGTTCTCTTCTTCCAGTGCTAAGCTGCTCCCTGAAATATATGCTGAATTGTTTTGTCCTACGGTGCCTAAGTGACACATGCAGTGAAACTGAAACCCTTAAGCAATCCCTATATGCTGCCTAATTAGTCCATTGGTTTAGTGTTTAAAATAAAAAGCCGAAACCTTTTAATGTTCTGGCTATTAGGCATTTACTGCTGATATTCAAGCTCCATACCCTTTTCTTCCTTTCATCTCTTATACGCCTATTATTACACATTGTCTCAAGAGTGATCAAAATCACAGGCAGTGCGGTGGACTACCTTAATTTAACAGCACTGCCCTCATTACATTCCACGTCCAAGAAAGAGAAGCATTTGTCTCTCCTATAGGTTGTCCTGTTGTCTTGGGAAGCATAAAATCTCTGATTCATTTTGTTCATCCTCAAAGAGCAGCCTGTTCAGTTTTGATGCTAAATGACACCCACTAAACAAACACCCTTCTAGAGAACTGCACAAAGTTATGTCAAATAGGTAAGGCTGACAGCTCTGTGGAGATTTGGTGGAGATTTTTATAAAGACATGGTTGTTGTACTGGGGTTATTAAAATTGTGGGGTGGTCTGACCCTGGCTGCATGCCAGATGCCTACCTAGCCATTCTATCACTTCCCTCCTCAGCTGGACAGGGGAAAGAAAAGATAAATAAAAGCTCATTGGTTGACTTAAAGACAGGGACAGATTACTTGCCAATTACCATAATGGGCAAAATAGACCCAGCTTGGGGAAATTAATTGAATTAAAAGCAGGGATTATGAGAATTAACCCCAAATCTTAACATCACCTTCCTTCCATGCCTTCCTTCTTCCTTAACTTAGCTTCATCCCTGATCTTCTCTCCACCCCCAATAGTGCAGGGAGTTGGTTCATCATACAGCTTTTTCCGCTGCTTCTTTCTCCAGCATGGGATTCTTCCCAGAGGAGACAGCCCTCCATGAAATTCTCCAGTGTGAGTCCTTCCCACTGGGCTACGGTTCTTCACAACCTGCTCCAGTGTGTTTCTTCCACAGGCTTCAGCCCTTAAGGGGAGGGTGCTCCAGTGCATTCCCCTGACAGGATCCTAAGCCCTGCCCACAAACCTGATGTTTTGGGCTCCTCTCTCCGTGGTCCACAGGTCCTACCAGGAAGCCTCCCTCAGGCGTCCATCTCCTCTGGTGCAGTGTCCTGAACAGCCTGCAGAGGGACATCAATTCCTTGAAATTTTCAAATCCCTTGGCTTTCCATATTCAATGTAGAGAACTTCCACAGTATACTTTTTAGGAATATCAGTTGTAGCAAGTGTTTGCACTAAATTGCATACAATAGCCAGTCCAATTCATTTTTTATAAAGAAAATTCATTGTCATTAATACTTCTAAAAATCAGTGCTTGAATGGTTAACCTATGGCCCTCTGAGACAGAAGTTTAAGGAAATTAGTACACAATAAGTTTAAATTATATTAGAATCCACACTTTGCTTGCAAATGTTCTTAATGTCTACAAACTGAAGGCTGAAAAACAAAATCCTAGAGCTGCTGTGCCAAAGAGGACACACACAATCTGCAATTGAAGTTTGAATATAAAAAGTTAGCATAAGTCCACTGTGTTTGAAAATATTCCCAAACACATTCAAAGAAAATATAGAATAATAAAATTCAAATATAAGATTGGGCAGGATTTTTTTTTCCTACAGTAAATTTAAGCAAGACTGAACAATCCTGCTTAGAGTTTATATCAATAAATTATATCATGAATTATTTTACCATGTAATGAGTTTCATGTATTTGAAGTAAGTGAAGAAATTTAATGCCAGTATTAGAAAGGTTAATACCTTTTAATTTAAAGAAATTGAAAAAAAAACAAGTAATGTGATCTAAATGAGATATTCAACTGAAAGTTAAAATGTATTAAGTAGGGGATCTCTCATAATTCAATTGTGAGCTTGGTAACAGTATAAGTATTTAAGCACTGTGTATTTTTAGTAACTTTCTTCACATAATTACTGCCAAATTAACTGATGTATACAGGATCAACAACAAATGAATATTTCATAACTGATTACAAGCATAAAAGAATTTACTCCTGCAAGGTTGTTGTGATAGTGTTTTTAATGAATACTTGACATTATTAATGCTGTAATTATTTATTTATTTCACATTGGAGTTGCATTTGGCATTTGGCAGCAATATAAAAATAGATGATCTCTGACTTGAATACCTTATATAAAATGACAATAGGGCAAAGTTGAAAAAGGATAAGAACAGATAAGTTGATAAAGCTCTTTGGAAGTATGACTGCCTTTAGCTGACAGCCCAAAAATAATCATTAATCCTGAGAACAAAAGAGGGAAATGTTTCTCTTCACCTTCACTGGGCTTTGCCTCCTATTTCTGACAGGAGAACTGAAGGATTCTCTTTTTATCACTTCTTTTTTTTTCCAATATTGCAGGTGATTTATTTAGTGATTTAAATTACACTATCAGTATTTGGCTGCATAAAATGATCCTTAGACTCCACTTCCCTCTGAAGTTTTATCATCCCTCTCTTTTGAGCTCTAGCCATGTTTCTGACCATCAGAAAATTGAAAACATAGTTTTAAAGAAACACTGAGTTTTTCAGGGAGACTTTGTATTCTCACAGCTGTTATTTCAAGGATAATACCACATATTAGGAAACTTATGATAAAAATCATGAGAGTTGACAATGCTGCCATCTAGCCTTAGAAACATAACCAACAGGATCAATCTGTTACAAAGCCATTAGTGTCTGACTCTCCCCATTATCTTCCCAAACAGCAGCAATCCGAGGCTCCTTTCCATGAAGCCTTAGCAGCTTCACTATGAGCAATGATCATGAACAAAGAGTCCTCTGATATCATTCTCAACAGCAGGATCATGTTTGTTTTGAGCTAGAGACATCATATATTCAGATGTACAGAGGCTGTGTACATGGGACATTGCTCTAAGACCCCTCATTATAAAAATTAAAAGCCAGCAAGCTTATGTGTGCTGTCCTTTAAGGAAGAATTATGATCTCTGCAGCACATCATATGTTCTCATGACTGGCTTCCTCTGTTTGCAAGTTGGGTTGCTGTTATGTAAAGCTAAAATTAAAAGACTTACAAGATAAAGAAACATTGCTTTTTCTTTGTCTAATTAGCATTTCTTTGCTTTAGGCCACAAATTTGAGGTATTTTTTAGTACCTGAGAAGATAAAAGAGAAGTCATCTTCAAATGTATAGGAGAAGAATTGTTTGTGGGTTTTGTTTTAAATGCTGTATTTTTAGATGTGGTTCTTTTTATGCACATATAAATCTTTGTATAAGATCTATCATTCTAGCATGTTTTAATAAGTGTAGCCTGTTAATACTTATGTTTGAAATGCAAATATGTTGGGGTTATTTCTGTTCTTGCTTTAAAACTAGCATTTGTCATTGTTTTGTTCTAGCTTGTTTCACAATAATTGATTTTGTGTTCACTTGTTAATTGGTTTAGTTGTAACTTTATTGAAATTCATGGATTTGCTGATGTCCTGAGGAGGGTGTGTTTTCACTGGTAGTCATTAATTGCACAGTGTTAAGGATTCATAAGCTTGCAACTTCTTCATAAAGCAATCAACACATTTTTATTAACTTCCTGAGTCTCTGCTCTGCTCCCTGAATCACAGTATTTGTGATCCTGCTCTTAGCTGAAAACAGGTGCAGTATTTGTATGATAAAAAACTCTTTGAAATGAACACATTTTTTTACTTTTAAAAGCGTAGTTGCTTGGAGACAAATTGTTGTAATTATTATTATTTATTTCTACAACAGAAGGATCAGGAGCATCAGAATCAGAGATACATTGTGTTAAATGCAGAACAAGAGAATGAAAGACACTCAAACACCAAAAAGCCCAGAGAGTAGGGGTTAGATGGTTCCTGAACATATGAGACACATGAGAATCTTAGAAATAAACCAAGAAGTACAATGCTCTTTGCAAAAGTAATATATATATACCTTTTTTTTTGGAGCTCCTCTTCTGGATGCTTCTTTCTGAGACAAACAAGAGAAACAAAGAGAGATATGAAAGATGCTGGATACCTCATCTGGTGACCACCAAAGACCGGCAGAAACAGTGAGCACCATCTGTCAGCCCTTTAGGACAGTGGGTGAGTTGGAGCTGTGATGTTTCCTATTACCCAACAGATTCTATTACCCTGTCAGCCAGACCGTGCTGAGGGTCTGAGCCAAGCCTGGACAGCAGCCTCCTCTCCTCATAGCCTGAAAAACAGGAAAAAATGAAACCTAGCATGATATGATGTCTTAAAGCTTTTACATTTCTACAGTTGTGCTGTGGAAGGAAATACGCAATCAGGAGATTAGGCACAGATTTTTTAGCCTTGGTTTCCTCTCTTTTCAATTCCTTAAGTAATCATCCTTACACCTTTCACCTTTTCTTGTCTTCTATTATTTTGTAATGCATTTTACAAGAGAAAATTTAGGTTAAATCATCTTATAAAGTTACTTGTACCTTTCCCAAATCCTTGTCCTGTGTCAGTGGAATCTTATATTGTTCTCCATTGCTCTCTCCGTCTCAATAAAATCAGACTGGGCTATATGGCTGTATCCTTCCAGCTTCTCTCTCCAACTTTCTTGGCGTACAATTCACAAACATCTTCCATATAGTTAGTTATTCTGTATAGTTAGTTATTTCTAGCCTAGAATTATCACAGGTAATATACACAGTATAATAAACATATTAATATTATGTATGAGAGCACAACCCAGGACACCTGGTTCAAGGTCTCCTTTAGCATCACCAGCCATTCCCTTGAAAGAGGAGCAGCTGTTTGTATGCTGATGCTCACTGTACCTCAGGTCTGGAGAGATCTTTTCCTTGCACAGACCTAGTGAGGGAAATAGGTGGAATGGGCTGCTGAGAGCTCAGACCTGTCCCTGCTCACATGGCAGGTTCATTGGTATGTGGTGTGGCAGTCATGAACTAGTGGGGCATAGCTGACAAAACCAGGATGAAATTATGTGTCTGCCTGAATCCAGATAATTCAGACTCATATTACTAGCAAGTATTTTTTGTCTTATCAATAGGTTTACATAGGTGCATGTCATGATAGATTGTTTGTCTATCACCCAGCTCAGGTGTTTGTCTGGACAGGTGTCCAGACAAACACCTGAGTTGGGTGATAGACAAACAATCAGACTCAAAGCTGATGTAAACGATAGCCCAAATTCAATTACTGCATTTATTACATACAAAAAAATTCCTTTGACTCCAATATATCTTCTCATTTATATCCCACCTCAAAATTCTTTCTGAAAAGAAAATTACATTACTTATCCATGCTGAAAGGAAAGGGTGGTTGGTTAGCACAAATGTAACACTGACAGTAAAGATTATATTTTTACAGCTTTTTTTTGTGAAGGATTTATGAGGAGAAATAAAAAAGAAGGTTTTGTTATGGCTTATAAACATCACCATAGTCTGATTGTCTGGTCTTCATGTTGTCTGGATTAAATAATACACTGCTGGAATGGAGACAGTTGCTCGTTGTTTTATTCATGTACTGACAAACCCAGCAGAAAAATCAAAGTAATTTATATCCTTCAATCCATATTGTGCATTAAAACCCTGTGTTCAAGCAGCCACATGCATATATTTTTAACTGTACTTCCAACCTGAATAAAAAGGTGCATATCTTTGTTGTCATGGGATAGGAAAATGCAGCAGTTGGCTGTCCCTCCTGGGAAGATTCCCTGATGCATTTGAACATGGCTGAGAGAGCATGATGTGGACAACAGTATCTTCCTGCAAAACAAGGATATTTTTACTTGGGACAATGATAGGAATTTGAATCTGTGATTATTACGCTCTTTGTGGCAACGTGTCTAAGAACTTTGTACAGGTGCTCATGTCTATTTTAAATTCATTAACAAATGCTTTTCTTCTTAATTGAAAAAATACATTAAGAAATGGCTGTTGTCTTCCTATCTGGTATGGCTTTGTGCATGAAAAAAATTGCTTCATGCTCTTTATTTAACTTGTACATTTATTGTGATTGTTAATTACTGAATATACATGAGGCACTTTGTGATCCCAAAGTAAAAGATATTCTTTATCGTATTATCTACCTAGGCATCAATACCCTTAAATAAATTAATTTGTATAGCCAAAGCAGCTATCTTCTTACACCTCATGCTATTTCACAGGCTGCTTAAATCAATGATTCAATTAGGAAATGAAAGTAGAAGAGATTTCAGCCATGGATTTGAGACCTCAGTTTACAGATTTTTTCTCTCTTTCATACAAACAACTAATTCAACATACAACTAATCTCACCAAAAGAACTATTTATCCTCTTATCATTTGAGTTGTGCAAGGTTGATGAATTTTGGCAGCATTTGTTTTTTAATGATTTATAGACCTTCACTATGAATAATTTTAGCTGAGACACAGATAAAAATTCACTTTAAGAACCATGTGGGAATACTACAAAATTACTCTTGACAGAACAGAGGTTTTTTTGGGTTTGTTTTTTTTTTTTTTTTTTTTGGTATCGGTTGGTTGGTTGGTTGGTTTGTTTTGCTTTTTCAAAATAAAATACTGAATAGACAATTAGAAATTATATCTGAAATAAACTTTAAGGCAGTGAAGTGCAAAAATCAATTTTAAAAAAGAAAAGAAATGAAATGTAGGAATACGAGGATCACAAAGGTAGCAAAGATTTTCTGCTAGTAAATCATACCATGTTTTCTAGTTCCCAGTTTCTTATTTTCCCTCTGTGGATCAGGAGTTTCCCTTAAACAGTGCAGCACATTCCTTAAAAGGGACATTTTTTTCTTTTATCGTCTCTCATGGTTAAAGTTGTGCAAGACCACATGGCAACTACAGACAGTGTTTATCTGTAAAATGAGCACTGGGCAGACTCTGAAAGCTGGCTTACCAACCCCGTTCCGTCTTTTGGACACCCCAGTCTATCTTTTTAAGGGTATTTAAAGGAATTTCAACTAAAGTGAAAGGCAGTCTATGGCAAGGCAAGACAGTTGTCCATGAGTGGTTCACACGGACTCTGCTAAATTTCCATGAATTCAAGAATGGGAGTGGATAGAATCCAAAAAATCACACAAATTGTTTGGAAAAAGGCCTATCAACCATGACATTTTATACCAACCCCTGCATTAAGGAATTCTGTTGGACTGGTAAAAATGTTCCTGTGCAAAGTCAACATTAGAATCTTGGTTTGACTGAGAGCAAGTACAATCCTATCCTGATAATCTGCTAGCAAATCCACTTGGTGTCCTAGAAAATATTTTAATCAGTTGCTGATGATAGGGTACAGAAATGGGTAGGGGGAAAAATGTTTGAGCATAATTTATTTTTTAATTTCTCTTTAAATCTTTCCATAACCTCACCAATTCCCCCAAGACAGCTAAAAACCAATGAGCCAGGCACTCCACAGACCATTGGCAAGTGCCTGTCATTACTCAGAATTTCAGAAAAAGGAGGGTGATTAATCCATTTAAATTTACTGTACAGGAAATATCAGAGGTGGCAGATGCTTTCCTCAATTCTGATTTACATAGAAAAGAAAATTAAAACCCTCACCGTAGCAATTAACTGACTGCTTCACTAGATCCACTGTCACCTCTGGGTTTTTTTCTTGTGGAGAATGTAACTATAAATGCTTCCAGCTTTCCTGACAAAAAGATGTGAGGGGCTGGGGGGGTTTGTTTTGGTTTTTTCTTGTTGTTGTTGAGTTTTTGTTCTGTTTTTGATTTTTGATTTTTTCTATTATCAAAGACATTTTCTTTCTTGTTTTGGGTTATGATTTTTGGGATGGGGAACCGCTGGGGAATGCTGCTTTAGAAAATGACTAATCTGTAGTCATTAGAACACTTCACACTGCAGCAAAACTGTCAGTGTCTCTTCATTAGCTTCAAGATAAGGAGTTTTATATAAGTAGATCTAAACCTCAGCTGTAACATCCTCCTCAGGGTATATTAACAGTGCAGGATTTCACAATATTTCAGGACTAATTTCCTGCTTATTCAGATACTTTTTCATCACAGAGAATTTATACAGCTACAGACATCTGTCTTAATAACATTCAGCATGTTAATATGGGTCTTGAGGACATTAGATGATTGAAACTGTAGCTACTAGATTCTTCCCATAATTTTGGAATGATCAAAAGAGAATCTTTCATGTCTTTGGAAGCTTATTGTCTTAATTAGTTTTTACTCTGTAAATTGTACTCTTCTGGGTTCTTTTGGGAGGGTTATTTTTTATTTTTTAATATTATTTTGTTTTTTAATATTGTTGGGTTTTGCTTTTTTGTTTTGTATGTTTTGTTTTTCTTTGTTTTGTTTTTTTTTGTTGGTTGGTTGGTTGGTTGGTTGGTTCTGTTGTTATTGGGTTTTTTCTCTTAGAACTATGGGTTGTAAATAATGCTTTCAAAATCTGTAGTGAGAGTTTGTGAAGGAAGACCCATTACATGAAATGATGTGCATTTATAATGCTGAACTTCATGAAATTTATCTTCTACCACTATAAACTTCACAAAGCCACACATTAATGGCACTCATTAGCAAATGACCAGACTAGACTGTATGTAGGTAAAAATATATTTTGCCTGAACTTTTCTCTATGCTCTATTAATCTGTACAACTTTATCAAGGAATAAAACCAAAGGGTTTCTCAACAGTACCAGTATGTGTTTTCATAAAACATTCTTAAGCCGAGGGAGTCTCAAATTTCCATAGCATGGACTATAGATATTTTATGGGAAATAAACTCTTTTATTTAAAAGAAAAATGGCTTCCCTCACAGGAGGCAAAAAGGACTTTGCAACCAACTTTCTATATGCAGGCAGATAGAAGGTAGCAGGAGTTTGGGAGGCAAAAACACTGTGTAGATGAACATATGCTCTAAGAGGAACAGCCTGATTTATGTGAAAGAATGAGGTGACTTACACCTCCACTACAGCAAAAAGAAATCCAGGAAGGTCTCTGACCTCCAAGCCACAGCTCTTTCTCTGATCTGCTGAGATGTTGCTCCCTTGAATTCCTGCTGTTCAGAGCAGCTAGTCAAGCCACAATCCAACTTACATCCTTACTGACAAGTGTGCAGGTGTCTTTCTGTCATCTAAAAGTGGTAATGCATTCACCCACCAAAAAAACTAGTCCAATATGTTGTGAATATTTTATCCAGGCTTACTGTAGTTACGCAAATTTAGGTTTTATATTACTATTCAATTTGGCCTATACTATGTTTTATCTTCCTTCCCTTTTATGTATATGGAAACCTGTGGGTCCTTCAGAATACATTGTCACCAAAGAGGGTTTTTTTTCTGAATAACAATGGATTGCTCTCCATAAAAAGCATCTAGATATTTCAACTTCTTTTTTGAATCATAAGAGTCCAAAGTTACTGGAATGGTTCCTAATTTCAACACTCTTTAAATGCAACACTTTTTAAAAACTAATAGTGACACTGAGGCTTATTCTACTCATCAGTTTAAATGAGATTTAAAAGGATATGGAACTCATTTCTGTGAAGTAGTGTGTCAGGAGTTGGGCTTGGATGATCCTTATGGGTCCTTTCCAACTCAGGATATTCTATGATATTGCATGAAGACCATTAAAGGTGTGCCACCTAGAATGCAGAGCTTGAAAGATAAGAAGACTACAGCAAATATGTAGTGAGACAGAAGGTGAGGACAGGATCCATAAGAAGACTGTAGTAACTTTAACAAAGGTTTTCTATGATGGCATTTTTTAACCTGATCATTCTACGTCATTGTAAACACTAAAAATAGTTATCTGCAGTCCCCACTGACCTTTTTTCTTGCCATTATCAGTTGGCCATTTCCGAATCCTGTGGGTCTCAAGATGGCAATTGAAAGACAAGAGGTTAAATGGTTTTATGCACTAATTCAAGGAGTGTGCTCTATTTGTAAAAGTGCAAAGACTCCTGTGGCAGAAACTGTCAAGTGAATAGTTTAGGCTACTCTCACTGATGGAGTGGAAATGTCAAAGAGCAACTCATTAGAGTCAGAGAACAAATAGGTAGGGATACTCAGGGTTTCAAAAAGCGTGAAAGGTAAGAGCAAGTAGATGAACTAGACGTGATGAAAAAAAGAAGAATCAGTGAAAGAATGTAAGAGAGAGTAATCATTGAAAAGGAAGATGACCTTGCACATAGCAAAGGGCAAAAAAGATATTGTACACTATCTAGTTCTGCTCGTGCTACTGTGACTAATTTTGATTCTGAAAGCCTTCAAATAGGTTTCTATGCACACATATTTTCAGAATCATACAAATATTTCCTGGAAGGACATTTAACTGTCATCTAGGCGCACTCATGCTTGGATTAGGAGTATATTCAATAGTAGATTGGGTCAGTTGTTTCTTTGTTTAGAATCTTGAAAGACCTCTATGGACAATCTATTTCCCACTCCTTCCTGGTCAAACCACCACACCTAACTTTATAATGACGAAGTTTTCCTAAGGTCAGTCTGCAGACCCCAAACCCTAACTTGTAACTGTTGCCTTTTGTTTTATCACCAGATATTAATGAAATTCCTTGGTTCAGTTCAGCTCTGCTTTGGCTTTGGCTTTTCCACATTCACACCTGAACATCCAAGGAATTCTCTTCACCTTCTATTTCGTTTCCGGTCCTTGATTACACTTAATGGATGCTGTCTTTGAAATTTAGTCCTTGAAGAATGTTTTGCTTAACCTCTTACCAAAATGTTTTATCTTTTTGTAGAATAGGATACTTTGTTCCTGAGTGCTAAAAATTACTGTTCTACTTTGCTCCTCTTTATGGTCCCCCAGGGAAACCTGGCCATCAATTGACTAAACTCTGAAGTCCTAAAGTCTAGAGTCCTAACAGTTGGTTAAACTCAAAATCTCAGAATCTGGGTTACAGATTTTTCTGTCATCATCTGGTGGAGGCTGTCAAATTGAACCATAGGTTCTGTGGTAAAAAAAATTAAATTCCCAGTTCTGTGTTTAAATGACAGTAAATGAAAAAGAATGGATCTAAAGTGTGATGAACAGCACAAAATCTATGCATTTCTTTTTATAAGGGAGCTATACTTATTTACAACTCTTAAAAAATTTAATTGAAATATTTTTATTACTATGATGCATTGGGGCTCAAAACTTGTACCTATGAAGTCCACGTTGATTTGCAACAATAAAGATGTTTACTTTCTGGAAAAAGGAACTAATTGTTAAAATCTTAAAGCATGCAGTAGTGAATGAAAATAGTGCATTCACTTTCATGTGAAATTTAATTACTACTACTTTAACAAAGTTCACTTCTCATTGAACCATGTAATACCAGGGATGTTTATGAAAGTTTACCTGTCAGAAGTGATCCCAGTTTGTGACTGTCTTGAGACATATATATAATACCTAGACTAGTATCTACTGGTCCAGATACTAGTCAGCTTCTTATTTAAGCTGAAACTCTAAAATCTTTCATTTGATGAAACATGTTTTGATATGTCAATAGAGTTAATCTCCATCTTCTTATGTTCAGTAATATCAAATATTTATTCTCTTGTGAAAAAGAATAAACACTCTTTTATGCCCTTGGTCTTTTCAAAAAGTGTTTAAAATCATTTAAACTAGTTGTACACTTACTGAAAAGTGCAAAGAGGGAGGACAAGCTCCAAAAGGATATGGACACTACAAAGTGAAATTTAGATGGGATGAGTGGTACAAAATTTCTCTAAGAAGAAAATTAATTTTTTTTAATTGGAACTTCTATTCATGAAATTTCCAATAAACTTAGCATTGGCCAGACACTAATACAGACACTGTTCTTGGGTCTGCATAGTCCATCTTCTGCCTTTACTAGGGCAGGATATTTCCTTCTTATTCTTGTCCTGTGGTTCCTTCATTCATATCTGGACAGCATCCTAGCTTGAGTCTAAATCCAAATAGGACTTGTAGTCTGTAACTTGGTGGTTAGACTTCTTTCATTGGAATGGGAAGGTCTTTTGAGGTGACAAAATGAACTCAATTCTATTTTCTTGGGCAAATGTTCTAACCATTGTGTTATTATACAGAAGTGAAGGAAGACAGCAGTGTCCTTTCAATGAAAGGAGTGCCATGTATCCAGCCACTTATCATGTTCCTCAAGGCAAAGTGTCAGGGTGTTAATGCACAATTTTGGTAAAGCTGCCACACTACAGGCAGCACTGAGGAGATCCAGAGTCCAAGAAAAGGGGTTCATCATGTTTGTCCTGAGAGTCCCAGTCATAGGAACAAATATCTGGTTTGTGACTGTCCCATCCAGTTTGTTGCTGAATTTGGGATAAATTGTTTCACAGCATCTCAGTCCTCTTCTTAAACTGGTGTTGAGTGTACACTTCAGTGAATTACTGTCTGATGGGGAGATACTGCAAGCTTATAAGAATTTCATAAGCATCCTTAAGTATGTTACAAACTTTTTCTAATGTTTGAAATTCAAAATATTGCTTTCTAAATTTAGAGTCATTCTATCAAAGAGCCAAGGGAGTTGTTTTGTTTATAATAGGCCATAGCAACTCTTTCAGAGCAATTGCATTGAATGTTGTAAATGTACATAAGGAACATTAGGCTTTATGCAGCATAGTAAAAATCCTTATAAATGTTGAAAGAAATTACCAGAGGAGATTAGTGGATATTGCAAACTAATCACTTGACATTTAGGTTTTAAAAAAAATTAAATCTGCCTTTGAACTATACTCTTATAAAAAGCCACTTCAAATATGAAAATATTCTGGTATTTTTAAAGTTAAGTTAAAAAACTTAACACATCTGAAATATTCCAAATTAAGGGCTGCAGTAAGGCCACTCTTAAATTTTCTGGCATCAATTACATTTATGTGCATTTCAAAGTCCACTTGTGAAGAGGTTTAAAGAGGACTTAATGTAAATGAGAATTCAGTCATAATCTTTTGGGATGAATTGAACTGTTCATTTATAAATGAGAATAATTAACAGAAACACACCTTTTACTTATTCATGTCAATCCTTTCATTCTAAAATATGGATCAGCTCCAGTTAATTTTACTTATTTAAATAAGTTTTTCCATGTGAGCACCCCCTTCAAATTTGGATTTTTATGGAATTACTTTTTAAAGCAATAAAGAAAAATTACCATTTTCTCATTTAATTCTATCAATAATCTGTGAGCAGAGTGGTGTCTCTGATTACAGAGAGCACTTGTCTTTGAAATCTGAAATAAAAATAGATCTCCTTTGCAGTCAGGACTACAATATTTGCCTAAAGCCTTTTGAGCAGTTTGGAACTCCTCCAGTAATTCTCAAGACCTTCCTAGAATACCACTTGGATATGAAGCAACAGTTTTCTGCTTGCACTGAACTTGATGAAATGATTTCCACTGATTTTAAGGAGAAAAGGATTTTAAGTGCTGTGCCAGGCCTCTTTTCCTCAGGTTGCTTTGCAGACCATGCAGAAAGACAGGTAAGGTGACTCATATTAAAGGACTTGAATTTGGAAGTGCATTTCTGTGTTCATTGATTACTTGAACTCTTTAAATACAAGAAAGCCATCACTTCCTCTGATACCTGAGCCTCCTTCTGAATGTCAGGGTCAAACTTCTGTAATTATTTATTCAAGTATATTCAAAGTGCAAAGTCGTCTGTCTTGAAATAAAACTACATTCTTAATGTGTTAATTATGAATTAGTGAAATAAACAAATTAGGTGGCAGATAGATAAAATATAGGTCATATTGGTATGGCTAAAGACTGAACAGAATGGAAAATTGATGCTAGAGACTGAAATATTATTTATGTCATATCATAAAATATACTTTTTCCTATTTAGACATTACCATGAAGTAGAAAATATGTTATTGTGGTGGGTATACTGGGTGTCCAGTAAAAAAGATTGGAAATGCCTCAATCAAGCAAGCCCAGATAGAAGTTTAGTACAATAGGGACAATACTACAAAGAGAAAAAATGAGTCCTATGAGAAGACTGAATTTTGAGAAATAAGACTCAGAAGCAAATTCTTTGTGGCATAAGCTAATGTAAGACTCTTACTATCATTCAAAAAATTATATTAGCATGAAGGCTTGGTAGAAAAAGCAACAGCCAAAATCATAAAGCCAGTGAAGTTAAAGAGATTGGGTAGATAGATCAGGTATATTTTATCTCTCCTAAATAGATTGTCAGATACAGTGAAAAACAAAACAAAACAAAACAAACAAATCAAAGCAAAACAAAGCAAAACAACAATACCCAAAAAAGCCACCAAAACCCAAAACCCAAACCCAAACCAAACCAAACCAAACAAAACACAAAAAATACCCCACCACCAAAACCCAACTTCATCATCTCCTTAGCCAATGATTTGTCATAATAGTTTTAGGAGAAAACAGAAAGCAAGGATGAAAGGCTTTTTTTTCTATGACCTTCTTTCTGACATAATCTGATTATCATATAATGAGATTTGGTAAATCAAATAGCTCTATTGCTCAAAAGAAACTTAGCATGGTATTTCTATTCAAGTAAACAAAATGGCATAGCTCTAGCAAGACAAAAAGGCAGAAAAAGTGAAAATTCATGTCATACCACTTCTGAAGCCTGTACGGGTTGATTCTATTTTTCTTGGAATACAAGACAAGAACTAACATATCTGTAAATTTTTATGTCCTCAGTATAAGCCTTTTTAAAACTTCAGTTGGGAGGATTTTCCCCCCAAAGGCAATGCATGGGACTTTTGCATGTACATGAATCACTTTTATTCTTTCTATTACTAAACATAAGCCATTCACTGAATACCTAATTATCATGCAGAGATCAGTGGAATGCCTCCAAGATGGATCGGGTGTGAAACATTAGTCGTGGGAGGAGAAATTGAAGTACGGGGGCTTGTCCAGCAAGGTGGCTTTAAATGCACCCTTACAGCAGCCTTCCCTGTATCTATGAGGAGAAAGAGCCATTCTCTTCACAAAGCTATGTTGTTGGGAGACAAAAGGAAAAACTCATATATTGTAAGAAAAGAGTTTCAGATTTGGTATCAGGAGAAATTTTTCACCAATGAACAGTAATGTAGTGTCACAGGAAGCCCAGGAAGGCTGTGGAGTCTCCATCCTTGGAGATTTTCACATTGGGCAAAGCCCTGATTTCAACCCCAGAATCGCCTCACTTGATGCTGTAGCTGATCTTGCTTTGAACCAGGAGTAGAGATACTGGTGTCCCTTCCGAGCTGAATAATCATACAAAACTGTAGCAAGCTACATGTTTTATAAATCAACATAAAATCTATGATAACACCTGACTAAAGAATACTGAACAGTAAAATCATTCATCCCCATACAGCATATAGCACTCATATTTCATGGAATATAGCATTAGCAACTTAACAAAATATTATCCCACATTCTTTCTACTCTGTTAACTTAGAGGTTTTTTTCTATTCTTCATCTGCCTACTGTGACAGTAAAAGAAATTTGGAGGTTTATGTTCTGATCTGCCATTACAAATTGACACGAACTTTACCACCTGTACTTTGAGAGGGCTTTGCAATGCCCAGTTGTAGTATTAATGTTTGCCTATGCTTATTGACACTGAAAAAAATTAGATTCTGAGGTAAACCTGGCTCAGAGAGTTCTCCAAATTATGAATTGCTACAGTGCACAAAACTTTGGTCCCATTTTACTTTTTTGTCTTTTTTTTTCTTTTCTGTTCAAGCCACAAATTGTGTCTTTAAGAAAAGTTGCACATACAATGAATTCATTTGGAACTCATACATAAAATATCTCCTGAGAAAACTTTAATATTTTACCTGAAATTACCAACTAAACCCAAATATTTGTGTACACATAAGACATTATGTGCAGTCATATATATAATACTTATTGCTTGTGTACATAGATATCTATTAAACAGAAAAATCCTATATTGCCACATTGAATCATTTGATGCATGGTTTTTGACTATGCATTCTCATTCCCTTGAAACATAAAACAGAAATTTTATACTTTTACTACTTATTAATATTCAGTTAAGCTGATGAGAAAATTTGTTGTGTATAATTCCAACATTTAGTTTCATCAAAACTACATCCTTCCTCAGAATCATTACAGTTTACCATGTAGGTAGTGAGATTGTCAAAAGGTAAAATTAACTCATGAGACCAAAATTACAGGATCTATACCTTGCTTTTCATAATTTCTCCTTTACGCAACTCAACAGTTGGTTTATTTCAAAGGCAATACCTTCAAGCAAACTAAGATAGTTGTAATATTTAAAACAGGAGATCAACCAAATATTTGTTTTTCTCTTCTCTAAAATATGAAAATTCCCATCTCAATAATGTGTCTACAACTGACCAAGTGGAAGTGATTTCGTTCTAACTTTATACCTAACAAGTACTTTAAACTAGATAAAAATTCCCTGCCGTGTTTGGAAAGATTTTTCCATTTCAGAAATTGAGTTTCATTGCTCATTTGTTATCTCTTTTGTATCTCATGAGGATGGACTTTAAGACTATGACATAATTAAGAACAGAAAATATGTTTTCTTTTTATGAGTTTTGTGCAGGGTCCTCAAGTTTACTAAAATTCCTGGCTTTAAAAATTGATGCAAATAAAAGAAGGCTTTCAATTAAAAAATGAAAAAATCTCTCTAGAATTTCTAAATTAATTTTTTTTGGTATTATAGGTAGTATATTCAGACACATGATAGTTTGCAATTGCAAAATTCTCTTGTCACTTTTTTAATGACCTGCATAAGTAATTCAAAGCTTTCCTACTCAAGAACAAAGCAATACTCTAGAAATTTCCACTGAAATTAGGCAGTACTTCTTTGATATGTAGGTTGGGCACACTGTGGTGTTTAAAAAGATCAGGTCATTCAGTACTTTTGCTGTATGCAAGTATAACTCTGGAATTTCTTTAGAGAAATTTTGATTCACATCAGAATGGAATAGACAACCATGGCCAGATATAGTTTGTGAGATTGAAATACATCATTTTTTTATAGGCTGCATCAAGAGAGAAAATTAAGGGTGAGTGAATATCTTAGCTTCAAAACAAATTCTGTAAACACTGTGATTGCAGTCTTTTTGTAATTCTGTTTTCATTCTACAAGAAACTTTTAAAAGCCAAGCTTTAAATTCATTAAAATGGAAGGTTATATAATGAAGATACTTTAATGACAGTGAAGCTAGTATGCACTGCAATCATGATAAAAAATTTTACTCTGATGTTATGAAGAGCCTTCCTGCTCTTCCTCTGCTCCACTATAAAAAGGAACAAACAACAACTTGTAAAACATATGCTGAGACAGAGTATAAACATTTAGGTGAATAAGAATCAAGAAACAGTTGACCACTTTGGATTGCCTTTTAGAAACCTTTGCCTCTTCTGTCTTACCCAATGCATGCTAAAAGAGCAAGCTGCTTAAGTCTTCAACAGAACCATTATCATCTATTCATTTTATTTCTATTGCCAATTATCCATAATTATTGAAAACTTTTTCCAACGTATAATGACTGCTGAAATGCATGCTCAATAAATTGACTCTAGCTCAAGAAATATATTTTGATAAGCTGTGTTATGTTATAGACCTGATTTTCAAGAACTCCATTTTCAGTTAACTTCAAGACCATCTTTGCACCACATTTTCCAAGTTCTATTTATGAATTTATTTACGAATTTATTTACTTTCACAGGAGAAAGAAACAAAAGGACAGATTTCTCTGTTGAAAACTGGCATAATTAGTATAAAAACACACCCATTATGTGAATTTCTAGTAGCTAAGGAATAACTATGGACCTACACTGTTTTTGAGGGATTGGCGATGTCACTTGAGTAAAGGCAATAAGAGGCTGCAATTAATTTAGGAGCCCATGGAAAAACATAAAGAAATTTCTTCAGAATCTGCTCATTTATAAGACTCATTGCAGTCCACTGTACATCCTGGTTGTTATTCCAGGGATCCTCTTGAAACCTGTTTGTAAGATCTGTAGAAAGAATGAGGACATATGCTTTCTTCTGGTCATATCCACAGGGTAAAATCTTGCCTGATTCCTGATTTCATATTTCCACTCCTGCACACCCTAGAAAACAAAACAACCAAAAAACCTGCGGAAATTCTGTATCAGAGTGGATCCATTTTAGGCATAGAAAAGTCTTTACAAGTTAAGGAGTTTGAATGAATTCTCAGGAAAATGAAAGCCTGAGTAAAGAAACCGTCAGTGGGGTATTTCTCTGTGTTATTTCAAGTGGGTCACCCTGCTGACACCACTATCAAGCCCAGGAATGTGCTGTTCTCACCTTATCTTGCTGTCATCTTCCTGAAGGCAACCTCATCCTGACTTTCACATCAGAAATATCTCTTACTGCACTGAGTTTGCTCTGGCCTTCCTTTTTGGCTTCCCTCTTGTCTTCCGACAGCACACATGATTTGCATCTCTTCTTACAACAGAATATTTTACAAAAAAAAATCTAATTAAAATAAAAGCAAATAACTGTCAGGATGTGAATGTAACTGTGCATATCAATGTTTTTGAGCACATAGCTCTTTCTCTTTCCCTATCAATCTCTTTTTTGTCATATTTTCTCTTTCATAGTTATAAGATCTTAGAAAGAAAAAAGAACTGGGTTGTTTTTTTGTTGTTGTTTTGGTTTTTGGATTTTTTTGTGTGTGTGTAACTTCTTTCAAACAATCCCTCTGCCCTTACTGCACACAAACACACACATACAACATAATCAACTCCAGAACAAATGTTAAGGTGACAATTCAAATTTCTTTTAGATGCTGTAACTGTGTTGTCAGGTCTTTATTTCCTTGTTAGGCATCACAAGTCTCATGGCAGACACATGTTTAAAGTGCATTCTGATCTTTTGGTTGATTTTTTAAGGTAGTCTTCCTGATCAAGACATTCTGTTGCACTATCTAGTAGCAATGTAAAAAAACCAAGAAGTACAAATTTTAAAATGAGACAGAGAAACTAACTACCTCTCTAATTTATTGTTTTTAATTTTTTATGTGGATTGAAATCTGTGTTGGTAAAATTGGCAATACTAGTTTTTATCATCACGTGAAGGATACATGTGTAAATGCTTTTGATATTTAACACATTCAGACAAACTCCCTCAAAATGTTTTTGGTTTGGTTTGATTTGTTTTTTCGGATTGTTGTTTGTTTGTTTTCAAAAACATGTGAGGTACCAGCAAGAAAGCTGTCATCTAGTGTTATTTCTAGAGAGCACTGTTAGCAGAAGAAATTCAGTTACTGCTTTAGTAGTGAACTCCAGAAAACCACCTTTATGGATTAGAATGATGAGATAGAGGTAAAAGACTTTTTACTAAGTCAAAAAAAAAAATAAATCTAGTGAGGACTTGGAGGATGTCCTTTATAACCCTCCAGCTATCCCACAGAATTGCTGCTTCTTTTTAGTAGGGAAGGCTTACAGAAAGACATTATTAGGTCCATTGGCACCCCCACACTTCCCATTAATCGAGTATATTCTTTGTGTTTCTGAGGAATGTTTCAATGGCTTTTCTAAGGAAAATGCTTGTATTAAAGTTCATATGACATTAATTTTTCATGAATAGGTATTACATATGCATGTTTTAATATGTAGCCCATGCTTGTGAACTTTGTCAAATCTTTTTTGAAAATAACACTGGCAGCAGAGTCAAAATGACTCCGATAAAAGTAATTTTCACAGTGTTTTCCAAATGACCTGTAGCATCAAGTGCTCGTGAACTTGTAATGTATCTGGCACCACAGCGCTCTCAAGAATACCAGCTCAGTTTTGCTGAAACATGGGATTTTGAAAAAGGTTCAGAGAACCTTTTGAACTTTTGGGGCCTCATCCAGAACAAACTAAGCTGTCTGGCCATTTAGCTGTGCACAATACTAATCATTGCTAGCAGTAAAATCTCTGGAATCAAAATCTGGCTGACAATTTTGTTGACAATATGCAAGGCAAAGTGCAATTCAGTTTGCTCTTTAGCAGTTACATTGGCTGTGCTGAACTGACAGTAATAACAACTTGGTTTTTGTCAATATCCAAAACAGATAGAATTAGGATTTTTATAGATTCATAAGGTTTTAGCTGTGTTTTTGTCATTACAGTCAATAGAAAATGAGCAGCTAAAACCCTGGGTAACTCTTCAACAATTTCTATCACAGGGAGAAGATAAGTGAAGCAATAAAATGCTATTTTTTCCTTTGAAATGTAGTGCTAAGTAAAGTTGCTAGACTGGCAGCCTTGTGAAACAGAAGTTCTTTGCTGTATTTATCCACACAACAGGTACAGCATAAGTGGCAGCAATACGGATTTCCTTCTCTTTCTGTACCAATGTGTTGCATATATTTTTTCAGTGGCACTCAGTATTACTATCAGGATTTGGGGCACTATTTGTAAAGTTTAAAAGTTCAGTCTTCCTGCTCATTAACAGTATTCCTATATCAAGCTCCCATTGAAATAAAGAGGGTTTCTTTCTGCTTTTATAGCCATTTGTTCAGCCCTTATGCAAACTATTGATCTATTACCATATGAATTGACTCACTATTTTCAAGGTCTGAATATATTTCCTTCTCGTGATACACTAGATGTTTTTTGCTCTGAATAACTGAGGATGCAAAGGGCTAAAGGAAATATTAATATAACTTTTCTTCTTCAAGCAAGAATCATCTCCAGGTTATATCTATCCTTTTCCTTCAAGTTGTTATTTATAGTTCCTCTCCGAGTACAGAGCTAAGCAGAAGAAATAAATTTAAATTTCTAAGCCTAGCTTTAGGGATAAAAAAAAGAACGAATGTGTTTTGTACATTGAATTTTCTTAATCTTTTACATATTTTCTCCACCAAACAATGTTCCTCTATCTGTTTGTCTGCAAGGATAGTTAGTTTACATTTTAAGAGATACTTGTCCAAATATAAAGCTAATTTGTACCTTAACAGTGAGCTCTGAGCGGAAAAAGTGCTGATTAAAAAAAAAATATGTCCCAGATCTTCTGAACTGTAGTTTTGCTCAGATTGCTTAGCCTCATGTAACATTAAAAGAAAGTATCTTAATACATCACTTACCTAGACAAGTGCAAAAGACTTCCACAGGAAACACCCTTCCCTATATTCTAATTAGGGTAGGTCATGATCTAGAGATTCATGGGATAAAAAGCTCGAGAGATGCTACTATTCCTACAATAATGCTTAGCTTAATGAAATAGATATTAATTTTAGATTTTTAGCTTGGAAAGTTTATAACAGTGAAAACGGGGGAAGAAATGAAAATAAAATATATCCACATATAAGGCATTACCTACTTAAAAGACTTTTAAAAATGTATATTTTACATTCACAGAAGACTAATTTTCAGCAATTCTCTTCTGCATTTTGACCACTTCTTTGATGCATAAGTGAGCTGATAATTTGAAAAAGTAAGGCCTGTGGCTGAGCCAGTCGTTGAGATCATCATAGTTTGCCCTTTTGACGCAGGGTTAGGGTTACCAAACAGTGCCCAAGTTGCAGAGAGATTTGGAGGCTTACTCCTTGAAAGACATCTAGACATGGTCCCGGGCAATTGTCTGGAGGTCACTCTGCTTAGGCAGGAGGATTGGACCACATTATCTCAAGAGGTCCTTTCTGATCTCAGCCACTCTGAGTCTATGAGATCAAAAAAATTCTGTCGAAAGGTTTGCAATTCCAAGCACTTCTTGGAATTGTTGGGGAAGAAGAAGGATCCAGAATATAGAAAATTGAAACCTCTATTTGCCTTTCTAGTGATTGCTAATTCATGCTGTGTTTTTAAACCACACACTCTGTTGCCCTGTGGGTGCATGGCTTAACAACTGCTAAGGATTCATCCTCTGTTTTACCTGATGTTGATGTTGATCTTGAATGTAACATTTCCATTTGACGGGGAATATTTCTCAAAGTTGAGGAGTTGCTTTCAACTAAATGGAGTTAGTTTTCTGCATCAATGTAAATGACACAGAGGTAAAATAATTATTACTTTGTTATTTAGGATGCTTTCCCTGTCTCCCATTTCTCATTGATTTTGCTGGTTCCATATGTCACAGGAATGTCTTCTTTAGGCTAAGAATATAACTTGAAAATTTCAATTAGCAATTCCAATGAAGGTAAAATTTGGCTCTTATGAAATAGAGATATGTGCACATGTAGTTATACAAATGCACAGCTAAACCATATTTGCCATAATAATTTCCAAAATCTCTACATTTTATCACTAAGTTGAAGTGAAATGCAGAAAATTCCTTACAAAATTCAGCTATTCAAAATATGCTAGAGCATTTAATAGAAGCTTATGTCCATTCTGACGGTATCTTCTCTGATTTGTAACAGCTACCTATGTAGTAAGAGAACAGAGAGCCCATGTAAGTAGCAGGGATATTTAATGAGAAATTTTATTTCTGTATAGTAGATAGATGGATATGGTGTAGAACAATGTTCTTTAAATGTGAAATTATATAAAATGAGTTATTAATGGTCTTAATTGGGATGGGATGAAGAGGGAAACAAAGCTCCTCAAGGTTCCTTTGTGTTACCATGCTGCTGCCAAGGAATAGAATGGTATGTTTTAGTCTCTGGAGGAAACTTTGGTCATGTAAAACAAGCTCCCAACCTCATCCCCAGTGTCACCCTCTCAACATCTTGGAAATACTTTTTGTGATGCTGGGCACTGCAAGAATACTGAACTGCAGCCTGAAAGGTCATTATCTCCATTGAGAGGGCATTAACATCCATGCTCAAACATTTGCTAGGGGTTTGTTAAAGTCTATTCAAATTTAAGTAATCCCCTTCAGTGCTACTTTGCCATGGAAGTATAAAGAAATAGTGCTGATATTTTGACAATCCACAGCTCTTCAGAAACACGTGTTAAGCACATTCAGCTATTTCATATGCCTGGTGAAATAATTGGCAAATCAGTAGACTAGTGAGAAAAATTTCTGCTCCTGAGGCACTGCACAAATATGAGTGGGATGCTCATACACATGCTGAAGTTGATATTTCACAAAAACAAGGACAATAATAATAATGTTGTGTATTGGACTCAAGCATGAATGTATTATTTAATAATATACATGGCTCATCACTAAGTTAATTCAGAAAAGTAAACCATAGTGTAAAAAGAAGATATTTTAGGTTGGATGACACTGCTCATGCCTCTGCAAATTGATGAGAAAGGGGCATAAAATGTTTCAAGTTAAAAAAATGAAAAAGATTTGTCCTTTTTTGTTTTCTTCTCTGGCTTGCATTCATTCCATCATTTGATTCAGGGTACTGGCATTCATTTCTGGAGCACTAAAAGATCTGGAATTTTCTAGATATTTTAAAGATCACTTGTTTGTTTTCCTTTTCATATGTGCAAAAGGAGAGGATGTTTTCTTTGCCTTTTTCCCCCTCTGAATTCACCTATGAAAACAACTGTCATCATCTCACATTTAACATTGATTTTCACTTCCTTCCTTTCTTCTGGAGCTTCTATGAATTGATATACATGTTATGCAGCAAAGCTTGTCAACACTCAGCAGCTTTTCCCAAGGAGAATAGTATAATAAAAGTATATGAATAAGTAAAAAATGTAATGATTGGCATTTTAATGGGCTTGGTGTATAGCACAGAATTAAATGTTTGCAGTAAATATTCCATTTTAAAATAGTTTTTTTATTAAAACCATGAATGCAATGATGAGTTATGTATGTGTTAGTGGTTATATATATATATTTTGTGATTTTTATGGCTAAAATTGAGAAGAGAAGTATAAAAAATAGTTATAAGATAAACAAGATGCATTGGGATTTACCAGTAAGTAAAATGATAAGGACACCGGGATGGTGTCTTGATTGTGACCAGGAATAGAAGTCTTCTCTGTGCTTAAATTTGTTAAAAATACATAAAAACTCATATTTTCATAACATACATGTAATTGTAGATTACTTGTCTCAATTGCAGGTTTCCCAACATTTTATCAGGAGAAAAGCATTGTAAACTGCAGGCAAAATATAATCCCTGTTTTTTTTCTCATGAAGGGGAAAGGTTTATTTTCCATTCATATTTAAAATGTGAAATTTATGTCTGAGAGGACAAGGTTTGTCTGGCTGGCTGCTGAGAAGGCACAAACATTTGCAATCAGCACAGTATAATCTATAACATAAATACATGGACAGGACAGCAGAAAAAGTAGTCATGGGGTTTCTTTAGTAAACAGAGCAGGCACTTGTCAGGAATCCAGACAGGAGTTTGCAAAGGTTTCCTTCTCGTGCCCTGAGAGGGCACTTGGCTGCCAGTGTGAAGAATGGAGGCTGTCTGAAGAAATCAAATTGGTCTGCTTTATCCACCTTAGCCAATTACTCCCTTGAGCCTAATCATACTCTGCTGTGGAAGAAAAAAGGATAATGTCTTAATGTCCTAATAATCTTCTAACCTGAGACCTCTGCCATAGAATTGGGCTATTTCATGCCATCTGAGAACATATTAAAATGCCTTCTAAATATTTAAGACCCAAGCTATCTAATCAGAAACAGATTTCAAAAGTTTTTCAATTCATCATAGATTTTTTTACTTCCCCTCATACATTAAGTCAAGATGCATTAATCACATCACAAAGCTTTGAGGTTACGTGACACGAAAATACAGCATTCCAATCTCAGTTAAATCACATTTAGAACTGCATATGGACAACATGTCTGATATTTTTCTCTACTTGTGCCCACCAGCCAACCTAGGGTTTTACACCTAAATAATGAAGCTGCGCAAGGAGCTACAGTATGAATAGTGCTCATCCTGGTTTCTAGGGCTCTCTGAATAGAGAATCCTGAGGCATATGCCAGTGTATCACTCACTCTGGTGTTCCATAGCATATGTTGAATATAGATATCCAGTCTGAGCTTAGAACAGCTGTGATGTTTTCTTGCCTTTAAATGAATACATTTTAGGACAGAAGCTGTGAAATTGAGAAGAATTCAACACTTTTCATGGAATTCTTAGTAAGATAATATTGCATCAAGAAAATAATATATTGGTTATTTTATTTTAAACTGTCTGATTTGTTCAGTCTTTATTAAATATCACAATAAAATAGTAAGAATTAATACCAGAACATGTTCCAGCTGATTTAAATTCTTCCTGTCAGTTATTTTCATTATGTTAATCTTTAATTATAGTGTATTATGCAATGCCATTAATTAACCCTGTAGTTATCCTTGAGTTCATGAGAATATACAGTGTATGCTTCTCCTGAAACAACTAATGTATATGAAATATATTTAACTGCATTCCATGACCTATGATCCTGTCTAGTATTTGTACTAAATAAGTGTAATGCTTTCAATGTTGTTGACCAGAACATGTGTTGGTTTTTTTTTTTCTCTTACAGTAAGCATTATGCTTAAACAGAAATGTCAAATATGTAAAAATACTGTAAGACTCACCTGGTTTATCTTCTTTGTGGGATGCATTGTCCAGAATAACACAAGCAGAACAGCCATAATATAGTGCACCACAGTGACTTTAAACTAAAGGAATGATTGTAGCAAATTCTGGAATCATGCACTTCCAGAATAGCAGATTTTTTTCTGCTCAAATTAATCACTGAATTTTTGTGTATTTTTATTTGCATGGAACTGTCTCTGGGCTTGCATTTCATTGTTCCAACAACAAGCTATCAGAGTTCACTTGCCCAGCCCTCCACTAGAAAAAATTCTCTTGGGAGTGATTAATATGAGTGGAGGAAAAAATGTCTGGAAGAAATTTCGGCAGAGGTGAAATTGCTGTTTCTTATTTCTATTCATGCAGCTGCTGGGGCCATCTCAAGAAGGGTTGGTGTCCTGTGTCTGCCTTCAGAAGCAGCAAAAGTGTCAGTCAACCCAATGTTTAGTTTGTTAGCCAGAGCAAGAAGTGAAACTATATCTGTATTTGGCTCCCATGGGAAAGGACATGGTTCGCCTATAATTAGAGCCAGGCATTGGTGCATAGGCACCGACACACAGGGAATGCTAGCTAGGCAAAGTGCATCTCAGCATTTGGCTCAAAATGTTTTACACAAAGGTCTAAGTATGGGATTTCTTCATAGGAAGGAATGTACATAAGCCAAGAAGCCTGAATTTCTTGCTGTTCATGCAGCAGAGTAGAAGAAACATTAGCAACAAATTTACTTCCATGTCAGCCCTAAAAAGAGAATCCCTAAAATCTACTACTCACTTGTGAAACTGCAAAGTTGAAGATTGATTTTCCTACAGCCATAATCACAAGAGTAGAAAGTATTATGGTATAGAATGAAAAGGAAAAACATAAATCAACAATTGATCCTCTTCAAATGACAGCAGGATGAATGTAAACTATCTAAGAGGCAAATGTGGCATTATTAAGACTATTTTATGCACAGAAAAGTGGAGCTTGAAAAAACAGAATCATAGGAAAGAATTTGAGACTATTGAAATTTCCTTCTGGTGTTCAAAAGATATGAATAATAAATAATACTTTCTGAATTTTTTCCTAAAAAATTTGGAGAAAAGAGTCTGAATGAAGCTCTCCACAACTGAAAACAAAACAAATCAAAATAAACCTGAAGATTATAAAATAGATCAATTCTACAAAGACTGAAAAATGTGAAAATTAAGTAATAACTCTTAAAAGTTTCTATTGTAATTAACACAGTAACTTCATTAAATATCTTTATTCAATCAAGTAGCAACTGCCATTGGAAAAGCAATTAATTTATCCTGGCAATAAGAATTCTTTCCCTTTATAAATAATATGGAATATGTTTTCTATTTAATTTTAAAAGCTATAATGCAGGTAGGACTGCAACTCTATTTCTTTGACCAAATACACCTATTTCAAGGATGTGGGTACTACTGATTTTTTTTTAATATATTAGTATTTGTGTTTTTTTAAAGAAAGTTTTAAAGGACAACGTATATCATCTGCATCAAAAAATGGTCTTTGATCAAGCACAGTAGTGTGGAAGTTTATATTTGCTAAGCCAGCTTTTAAAAGAAGGGAGAATAGAAGAACAAATTTTATTCTATAAAGCTATCAAGGACATTAAACAACAGCACAGTATTTAACTGTTTTTATAGTACAAAAATGGTCATGCTGCTTTTAACAAGAGTATATTAGAAAATCATTATCAAATTTTGATGTCATCGATGTTTTAACAGATGGTGATTGGTGCTGCAGGTCTTTCTAGCAGATTTTTAGAAAGAATGTGATGAAATGTCATATGTTTCTGACATTTGGGTTTCATTAGAGAAATATTTCTCACCTGGTGCTGTTTGTCTTTTCAGATGCCTTTGATGATTTGATGGCAATATTGACTGCAGCATTTTATTTCTTTCACCAACTTGAATTCTCTTCCATTTTATTCTCATATTTCAAGTCAGTCTGTGTTTTAACCCCTTCTTCTTGAATTAGTATCATGGAACTTTTATTGGTCATTCTACAGTAAAAGATGCATTGAGATAAAAAATATGTTAAGTATAGGCACAGCGTTACATTTATCCTAGAACATCCAGAAGCAGCCAAAATGGTGCATGATGTGCTGAAATCCTGAATTTGGTAAGACTGATGGGATACTCACTCACAAGGGCCTTGGTAACCACCTGGTGATCTCGCAGCGGTGGGTTGGCCCCAGCCAGCAGCCACACAGCTGCTCACTTCTCCACCTGGAGAGGAATGAGGGAGAGAACCAGGAGAGAGAAAATTTGTGGGGCAAAACAAAGACAGGGAGATCATTTGGTAACTGTTGTTTTGGGCAAAATAATCTGAACTTGGGAAATTTAATTTGCCAGTTAACATAACTATTAAATATTGATTCATGTACTAGAAAAAAAAAACGAAAAACACCTCCAAAAAACAATGAAAACCCAAACCAAACGAAAACCACTAGAAAAAAAAACCAAAAACCAAATAAACCCCAACCAAACAAAAACAACAATAACAACAAAAAGAGCTCCCCCCAAAATCCCAACAACAACAAAAAGCCAAACGAAAACAAAAAACCAAAACCAACCAAACAAAAAAACCCAAATTTTTAGGTACTTTTCTTCTCCTTGCCAGGCTCGATTTCAGACACCCCTCTTTTGCCACTATTATTGCCACAGGTTGCACTTGGTCTCTCAATGTTCAGTAGTTTCCATCTGCACTCTTTCCTTATCACCCTTTCCCTGTGCTCCAGTATGACTCCTCTAGGGACACAGGTGAGTGCCATGGAGCCCTCCTTCTCCAGCATCTCAGTTCCTTCTGATGTTTCTTACCATTTTTCTCCTTCCTTCCTTCCTTCCTTCCTTCCTTCCTTCCTTCCTTCCTTCCTTCCTTCCTTCCTTCCTTCCTTCCTTCCTTCCTTCCTTCCTTCCTTCCTTCCTCCCTTCCTCCCTTCCTCCCTTCCTCCCTTCCTCCCTCCCTCCCTCCCTGATAATGTCTTACATATGCTAACAGAGGTGCCATCGTTTTCCTGGTGGGATTGGCTGCATCCTGTGGTGGATCTATTTTGGAGCCATCTGGAACCACGTGTGCTAGGTGGTTCCTGATCTCTTTGTAGAATGGCCACCTATGAAGAGCAGCCTGCAGTATTGAAATCTTGCAATTAATACCTAATTATTAGTATTTTTCCAATCTGAAAGGAAAAAATATAAACTGGTACATGACAGTTATAACATAATAGTTATGTGTCAATGACAGCAGTTCTTCTTTGTACCCCTGCAGCAACTATCCAAGATAATGTTATGAAAGTTAGAGAATCATAGAATAATTTAGGGTAAAAAAGACCTCTGACACTATCAGCTCCAACCATTAAGACAGGACTGCCAAGTCTACCACTAAACCTGCAAAAAGAGTCAAAATAGATAGTCTCTTAGAAGACTTCTCACATTGGAAAAAGCAGGTTGATAAAATAATTAGTTACAAACCTCATAAACTTTGTACCTCACATATTTGTCACAAGGACAGAGCCAGCATTTTCTGGTAAGCCACAGAAAGTTTGTTTTCTTCACTTGGAATGCTTTATTCTACCCCTTAAAAGAAAATGGTAGTCAGATAATCAGGCTTCTTTCCCCTCCTGGCTCATAAATTTAACATACATGCTTACTGCTACTGACTGATGAAATTGAGAGATACTTCACTAAACCCACTGGGAACAGAGATGAAGATGATAGCTATGTAGCACTGAAATATGAGATGAGTCATAAAAAACACAGGATTCAAGCCAAGATGATTTTCTTCAGGGTGAGAGGGCAGTTAGGTGAAAGGAGTAGCAAGAAGCACTTTGAAAATATGGATACTGAATTTGAATGGTCTTTTTGGACATGTAGTGACTTCTCTGGGGTACCTGAGTGTGTAGGCATGAAGAGGGGACATGAAAAAGAAAAGTATACCATCCAAGACAATGCTCCTAAGAGTCCATTTGTTGTCACAGGAAATCATATCACCATAAATGAACAGATAATCCATCAGTACTTAATCTCACACATGAATTCTGCATGGGAATTGTTCTATCATTGAACAAAACTGGATCAGAGTGTTCCTATATTTGTGATTTAAAAGAAAAAAAAAAAAAGAAAAGCAGATTTTTATATGTTCTGATGTCTGGAACAACTTCTATTTTCCAGAACATAGAGAAAACCATTAAAAAGATATTAGCAGTAGCCATGTCCTTTGAAAATATATTGCAAACACCTACTCAACATCATTACCAAAACTAGTACATTTGGTACTTTTTTTCTTTCTGAGAATTGGAGAAACATGATTTTCAAGCATTTAAGCAATATAGTATCAATTCATTGTTCTGTGAAGAAATCAGCAGTGATGGTTCTTATGGCATAGATTCAGTATAATTAAGTAGCAATTTTTGTTAAACCATGGAATATGTGAAATATATAAACTTGTAAAAGTCCACACAAGTTTCTCAGCTAATCAAGATTGTATTACTCATACACAGCACAGGAGATGAAAAAGAAGAATGCCTATGCACGTTCATTGATGTATAGTTTTATCTGCTTGATAGATGATGAGACTCCATCTATTTTCTTAATCTGTATTTAACTAGTTTCAAAGGAAAAGTTTTAAATTATAGATTGCAATGCTATGTTGGCATGATACAGTACTGTACATCAATTCACTTTATGGAGCTGTTATGAAGTTAACCTACATACCACTTTGACTGTGTGAATATTAAAATTCTGATTAAAAAGTGTTGACCTGATTCTTTCTTTCTAGCTCATATTCTACCAGTCTTACACTAATGTAAATCAACTTAAATTAATGGATTTCAACTAGCATTAGACTGAGATAGGAATTTAAAACTGGCTCTGATACAAGGGGTGACTTTTTTACTGTGACTTACTTTGGAAAATATTACCGGAGAATAATTCATGTAATACAGAACATAGGAAACTTTTTGATTATATGTATGTAAAAACTACATATATTTATATAAATTATATATAAACTTTGACTTGCCTTGTAAAACCAACATGAAAGATTTCCATCAATGTATTACATTGATTTAATGATTGAAAAAAATATATCAATATCTGCATTTGTAAGTTTTAAATAGCTATAAAGAGGGAAGGGTATTTCTATATAGTTTTTGAAAGGAGAATGGTATTTGCTGTTCTTCAAAGAAAGCTGTTCATATGAACCCTTTAGATATTCATAAATCTCCAGTTTACAATCTCACTGCAAGCAGCAAGGTGCCTGTGCAGCTAGAGTGTCTGTAGTCAGCCTTATGAGAGCCATTCCAGAGGATAAAAAGCTCCAGGTGATTCCACAACAGCAGGGCTGAATATCACCCTTCTGTGCTACCTCAGCTGCAGATGACTTCAATTTCCACCTGCCCTTGGGGCAGATGGCTTCAGAGCTCTTCTAGCAATGACCCTGGGCTGCCTTTTCTGTGCAGAATCCCCATTATGATGTCATATTATGGACAGATGGAAACAGTTTGGATAGTCAGACTCTGCTGATAAATGTTCTGTCCAAGGCTTCAGGCATCATATAGCCCAACAGTTTCCTATGCAATCTGCTCCAAACTACAAATGTTTGTTGCATTTAAACATAAATCCAATTTTGATGCCATTCTATGAATGCAGTATGTATTGGAATGCTACTTCAGATTGGAATCCACAGATTATTATTTCACTCCCCTTACAAGACTGGCACAAAATTGTAGTACAAAAAATGGAATTAAACAATGATTTCAGCAATCAGTGACCATAAACTGAATATCTGTCAAAACTCTATTTATTTCCTTCCATACTGAAACTTTAGAAACCTTATTATATCAAAAGAAATGCAGAAGAAGCAAGGATATTACTTTTCTTTAAACTAAAATGCTCTTGTACAGTGATAGATAGCTTTTTATTCATGATTATCATTCCAAATTTGTAAAAGTGAAAAATACAGATAGCAGAATTGCCCTATCAGTACATGCAAATTATATTTATATTTACAAATATACATATTTATATTTGTATGTGCTTCTTTATTTATATAATTTTATGTGAACACTAAAATATATGAATATTTATGAATAGCTGATATTGCATCTAGGAAAGACTTAAAGAATGTTTTAAAATATCTGCATATTCTTCTTTATGCACTACATATTTGTGTATGTTTGTGTATGTGTACCATATGTGTGATATGTATGTGTATCATATATCATTCATTTATACAGTTTGGAAATGCAATGACTACATGACTGGAAACTGCTGCTTTGTTTGTTGACCCTGGAACTGCAGGGGTATCTGGAGCTACATTAATCAGAGAGAACTATGGCTTTTGTTATTCCTAGTTGTCTTTGAAACAGAAATTCATTAACGAGCAGATCCAGAAAATTGAAGGTTCTATCTAGAGAGTAACATGGCATGGAATGAAAATTAAAAACAAATTAAAAATATTTTTCTCGTTGCCTTTCACCATAAATTTATGTTTCTCTACTTTTAATTTATTCTTGACCAAGGGCTATATTTTTCTATGAAACCTTCATTTCTATCTACAAACCACAAGGAAAATTGACTGCATCTTAGATTGAAATGCATTTGGATCTACACCTCTTAAGACCATGATATTGTTTGCCTACTGCAACCAAATATTTATATTATGTAAGGTCAAATGCTGTCATTTTCTCGCTGATTGACAGCACATGAAAATCCATTTGATGGTTTTACATCAACATATTCTTTTCATTGATAGAAAAGTATAAGGGAGGAGATAGAACATAGGAAACTGCTTGTGGTTGTTAGTTCAATATTGTCACTAAATCTGTGTTTCAAAGGATGTAAGGGGCTAGTATGAGCTGAGGTAAGGAGGAGAAAGGGTCAAATTAACCTCTTTTAATTATGATTACATTGATCTTTTTTAAAATCCTAACTTTTGTTCCTGAACTTTTTTCCACCAAAGTTGGGATTTTGATACTATGTTGTATTTTAACAGTCCTCCCTTGTGGCCATGTTTCTACTTCTGACTGACATTTGTACAGTACATAGTGCAAATTGCTTGACATGTATTTTGAAAATCAATGTCAAAAGAATGTCCATACTTATGTGGGTGTTCTTATACCCTGTGGCTATAGGAGATATTTAGAAAAAGTGCCAAGAAGTCTCCAAATAACACTTTGATGATCCTTAACTTTGATGTAATTTGCATGTTTCATTTCTGCTTCTTTTACTGATGTTCCCTTACTCCACCTAATTTGGTTTTGAATGGCATTTATGTAAACATTCCCTCCATACAAGGTAGTAAAAGGCTAACAGAAATAAAAGCATAAGAAAGTCTCACATATAATTTACAGTCTTTATATTTTCTGCTGTTATTAAACAGGTATCTCAACAGGGAAATGCGTTATTTTGGGAGGATGTAAACATTCATGTATTCTTGAAATGTGGCTATTTTGCTCTAATGTTTAGAATTGTGATTAGCTATTGTGATAAAAATAGAGCAAAGCATAGTCTATGTGCTTCATTAGTCCTTCAGCAGACCTTCATTTCAATTTTAGATCTATAAGGATTCATGTTCCACAATTTTCTTTGTGGTCTGTCCCAGGTTTCATTTTTTGACTGTGCTGCATAAGAGAAGATCATTAGGGAAAATTTTAAAAAGACACAAGTGGCAATTTTAACAAAGGCAACTTCTTTGCCATCCTTCCCCATAACAGGCAGCATTTTCAGAAACTAGAGACCAAATATAAGTTTTAAAATCATGTCTCCACACTTGCTTTCTAAACAATGTTTAATGAGTGTGGTTTTTGCTTTTCTGATCAACTTGTTTGCCAGCCTTGATCTGCATAGCATGCTAAGCAATCCTTAAGAATAATGTTGAAGAATCTTAAAAATCAGGATTATTCTTATGTTGCGATCTGTTCTCTAATGGCTGAATTGGGAACGACTGTGCAGATGTTTTCTCACTTTGAGAGCTGTGAACAGTTACAAATATAGAAAAAATAATTATTTTTCTTTATCTAGTCAAACTAAATTTTGTGATCTTGAACTGCTGTACAACAGTGGAAAATTGCAGGTGATAATTCCTATATTGGTTAATGCTGAAGTATTTTCTCACTTCCCTACAGTCTCTTTATTGAAGCCATGACCAAAGCCATCTAAAAATCTTTGGTTTGTTTTTTTTTTTTTTTGAGCCTCATAGATGTTGCTGTAGAGAACTAATGACAGTATTTTATAGAAGTTAAACTTTGTACAGTTATTTCCACATGATCCCATTTTTTGTCTCTTGAGATCCCTTAGAGAGAATATGTGAATTCTTCCTTGTTGGTTTTTTTTGTTTGTTTTGATAAGAAATTCATCTCACAAAGTAATTTTTTAAGTGAGTGAATAATTACAACCCTTAATACGAGTTTACTACATTTACTTCCAATTTGAAGTTCCTGATAAAATATATACCAAGTTATCACAGAATCCTTACTTATGAACACATTTCTGTATTATGTTAATGTTAGCACACCTACATTTTGAATTCCAAAAGCCTTAAGCTTATAATTTGCTGAAGTTACTAAGAATTTTACAAAATATAAGTATTTTGACAAGATGTATTTTTTAATCTATTAGTATAAGCAGCACCAAGTAGAATTTCTTCATTGAGCCCAAAAGATTATTTTTTCCTTTGTCAGTTTCACATCTTGTTTTATCAGAATCAGTGAGAAATTATCCCCTAGAGGATAATACTTTTCTGTAAAGAGACCTAAATCATATTTATAAAACAAAACAAAACACACTGTGTTCCTAACTCCAACATTTGGTATAACTTAATTTGCAGTACCAAGATACACAGAGGTTCCTTATAAAGTTATTTACCTAAAGAGAGAATAAGGATATAGAATTCATTACAGCAACTACAGGGAGCAGCTACCCTCTGAGCACTGGTAGCCTACAGTGTGTGGGGTTGATGTCAGGAGAAAAAGGCTTGGTCCCACCAATATTGCTTTACTACCAGATATCCACCACTTTATTATCATACCTTACTCTGTTGTTAAGAGCATATTGAGGTCTATGAAATCTAGAACATGAAAATGGTTTAATTTAGTTTGAAACACTTTTGCAAATAAAATCATATTGCTTGCTCCATTACACTGAAAAAGATCTCTACGAGTCAACAGCTCTACAATACCTGTACATTGCCATTTGAGAGTGAAAACAATCCGTTCTATTGGAAACGCAGAAGGACAGGAAGTTATTGTCCATTTATTTGGAAAAAACAACAAGCCACACAAATAAGGGCAGTGATTTTCTTTAGATGTGTGAAATAAATATAGAGAATTTTTTTACTGTTAGAGCAACTTGACTGCAAGTAAAATTAATAGCCTAAAACGAATTAATTATAAATAAAAAGGATAACTTGGGTAACGTTACTAAAACCAAAGAAGAGATCAAATTTATTGGAACAGCAAGAAAACAGAAGACTATTGGAGCATTAAAACCAGTGAAAAAATCGTATAAAATCTCTCATTAAAAGCATACAAATATTGTTAAGATAAACATTGTTATCACCAGTATTAGCCTCATTAACTGTAAATGCTGTGAGGTACGGTGGACTGTAGAAAGATCTTTGGATATTTTAGTCCCAGTCTGAACTTGTAGAGATGATTAATTTCTTGAAAAAAGCTACAGAAATGAGCTAACAACAAGGATTAAAGAGCTAAAATTGCTACATGAGATGAGATTTTATATATAAGCTTTTGTGTCATCGCACCCCATGGAACAAAGCCCAAAACATTGAGTGCAATTCCAAATCACTTGAGGATTTTGAAGCTTAAATTCTCTATTCTGGCCTGCTGTGCAAAATCTTGTAACAATTGAAAGGTTTCAGTTCTCAATTCTTCTGCACAGATTATAAAAATATTGCTAGAAAACAGCTTTATGATCTTAAAGAGAGAAAACACAAACCACTCCTAACGTGGGAAATGAAGTAATGGATACTTGCAAGCACAGCGATAAAGCTCATCAAAGACACAGTGCATGCATTTAATCACAAAATCTCTTACCCCTTATGTTATTAGGACCCTCTTATGGTCCTAATAACATAATTGTATATAGACATTTAACGATCTAAGATTTCTATATTGATATGTAACAGAAAAATTGATTAGAAAGTAGGTCAATTTAAAGCATTCCTCTTGCTTTTCTGTAGCACATTTCTCAAGCTCATCTGCCAAGAGCATGAGGTAGATGGATGCTTTAACCAGGGCCATTAAATTCTTCCTCAAAGATCTCAAGAGAGATTGAATAGAGGATGTTGCTAACACTCATTACCTACACTTTCAGGTTGCTGTAGATACTCCAGTGTTACAGTCTGGAAGGCATCTCCAAGAACATGCATTATCTTCTGTATGCATGACAAAGTTAAGAAATCTGTTCTCTACACAGATAAAGATGTAAATTAGGGAGATTTTTAATGGAATATCAGCTATACAGATACATATACATTTCCTTGTTCACAATGGTTAAATGTTCTTACTCTTCATTTACATAAATGGTCTCCATTTTTCATGGAACATAGAATAGACTGTCTTAATTTTTGCAGAACTCAGTGTTTGAAACTGAGAAAACTGAAAAGTGTCTCTAATTAATTAGAAAGTTTTGTGAACATTTGATTAATGTTAGAAGTTAAAAACATTTGGAGTCAGCTCCTTTTAGTTCTGAAATGCTAGGAAGGGACCAGATGTTGATATTTTACTGAATTACATTCTAAATAATCCTCACATGGAGAATAATTTTTTTTCTGCAGGTCGCACTTTTATGTCACTCCAAAGTCATGGTTATTACCTTCCATCTGAAAGAGAATTAGGAAAAGATACTTCTGTATCTTTTGGAGTTTGCAAAAGGAAAAAAAACAGATTTTTGTAAGTGAGCCATTTGAAGACAGAACTTGGAAAAGATGCTGATTAAAAAATCAGAAAATTTGGTCCTGACAAAATCTGGAACAAGAACTGATGCTCAGCATACATACATACATACTGGCATACATAAATGACCATAGAGGTAACTGATAATTCCAGAAGGCTTGTGAAGTCTAGAAACTCCCCAGGATTTTTGAAAACAAGACTAATTGTGCTTAGTGAAAGTTATTGTTAGCAATCTATAAGCCCTTTCCATATGTGTAAAGAATTTTTTTGCTGTAAAAAATTATCAGTTATAAGTATCAGCTCTGGTTTCTTATAAGAAGTAGTATTCCTACTAAGGAAAACAGCACATATCACAAAATATTATACCCACTTCTAAAAGCATATATTTCTCATAGCCGCAGATTCTTCAGTTGAGATAAAAAAAAAAAAAAGAAGAAAAAAGAATTACTATCAAAATACTTCAGTGGGTGAAAAACAGAGAGAATATCTGCAAAAAAGATTTCAAATAAACTGTCAGTGGCTTTACCATGAAGTAGTGATACAGTATGGGGAAGGAGATACATGGTGCAGCTTATGTCATTTTATTTAGTATATGCAACACTGTGCCTGTCTGATAATTCCCTGCAGAAAGCCTGTACTTATATTATATACAAAACCTGTACCAATATGAAATACTAAGTTATTCACAAATTTGTTCTGATAGGGGCCTATGATATTTCTTATTGGTCCTCAAAGGTGTAGAAGAAGAAACAAGTTGGGAAAAGGCTAAATCAAAGTACTAAATAGACTTAGTTGCATTCTTGACCAGCTTGTTTTATTGCTGACTCCTGAGGAAGGATGACAAGTGCCTCTCACTGATTGAACTTTCAGTCAGAGGGCAGAAAGGAATTACAATTTTCTTTTCATCAGGTTAAATACCATTCTTCCTTGGGTGGAGTCCTGTAAAACAAAAAGAAAATATTTTAAAAAGTAATATAAATGAAAATAACAGACCTGCAGGTGGGGTTTTTTTGGTTTTTTTTTTTTTTTTGTTTTTTTTTTTTTATTTTTAATTGTTTGTTTCTCACTACAGGTAAGGTTATCTGCAACATATATGTATGCAAAGTCGGAACTAATTACAATGACATAACATTTTGTGCAACCATCTCTCTGTCAAATTATTAGAAACACTCCTACTATGCTGATGGGCTAATACAAGAGTAAAGGCTGCCTGGGCTCTGTTTTAAATCTAAGCAATTCTTGGCTTCTATAATCCAATGTAGCAAGGCATTTCAGTTTGCACTATGCAAACAGTTTTGACACTGAAATATTGCATGTTTTGTTATTGGGTTTTTTTACACCTTATAAAAAATGAGTATAGGGTATGTTGAAATAATGCTTCAAGAACCAGAGGGGGGAAAAACTCTCCTACAAATGGACTAAACAAACAGACAAACAAAAAGCAATCAAAAAAAAGAGAAAAGAGGGGAGAAGGAGAAGGAAAATTGAAGAATGATGCTTTGCGATTTTAAATTCTTCTGCCCAAGAGAATTTTGCCAAGGCAGTACTTGCCCCTGAAGTGAGGAATGTGGGGGCAAAAATTGGCAGACAATCTCAGACTATCAAGGTACTGTGATTTCCCCTGCATCTTTTACTGCAGGAAGAAACAGAGGCCATTTTAAAGATGAAGATAAAAAATAGGTGAAGATAATGTACACCAGTTTTCTAAGACCTGATTCACAAATCATGGAAGGTACTTTCATGGGAAGGTACTTCTAATGTTTGCTGATAAGAGATGGCATAAGTGGAAGAAAGAAGGAAAATATGAACTGATGACAACATGACACCAAGTAAACCATGAAATCAGGTGATTTCATCTTTTTTAGTTGAAATAGAGACACTTTGAAGACCATGGTTCTCCCTTGCTATACATTGGGGGTTGAAAGCAATGCTGAATCAAGGTCAAGGATTTCCAAGTTCTACAGAATTTTTCCTGCAAGATCTAGTATTTCCTTGCAAATTATATTTTGACATGGTAGATCCTGTTTGGCTGAGAACACTGGGCAAGGTAGTAAACCAGATGCAATTGGATCTATAAGGATACTTATTGTATTTATTAGAAAATTGGTTCTTCTGATGGTAAAAGAGCAAACACTTCACTTGTAACAAGACAGAAGTGTACAACAATAAAGAGACATTGTAACTCCAGTATAGTATGTTTTGAAACATTCCAAAGAGGCTTTTAAAATATCTGGCATTGAAAGTAATGGACTTTATTTGCTTTTAAGCTCAGTTCTAGAGGACAAGAATCAATATGATCCCCTCCATTAAATCTAGAATCTTTCTACTTCCTGGTTTTCCTTGCAGTATGTCCCATAATTTTATTACTCCACGTATTTCTCTCAGGCTCCAGTAACTGATGGACAAAACTACAGCATTTAGGCAAATTTTTTGCCCTTGGTATCAAGAGAGAAGGAGTTCCTAAGCTTGTTTCCTTTGTGACTCTTGAAAACTTGCAGACAAGTCATGTATCTCCAGCATGAAACTCCAAGGAATTGCACAGACAAAATTTGAAGAGCAGAGGAAAACTAAAAGGGAAATAGAGCAAGAGAAGAGGACTAGAGGGAACACACAAGAAATTGACACCATAAGCTTCAAAAGGGAAGATGGAATCTTGTTATAAACAGAAGAAAATACAAAAATAGAAAACAAAAGGTAACATTTTGGTGCTCACTTAACCTTCAAAAGGCAGCCTACAGAGGCACTGAAGAGAGAGCTTACAGCTATGACTGCCTCTGAGATTTCATCTTGTGAAAGGTGAAGATTGAGATGAATAATAAGATTGGCCTTTCAGGAGCAAGAGTCTACCTATCAGTCAATTACAAAAAAAAAACAAGCACTGCAAAGGAAAACAAAACCTACACAACAATAAAGAAGTCTCAGCAATCCCAGGTTCATCATTGATTCAGTTAAACATGTAATTAGATTTTTTTCTTTAATGTTTCAGGCAGTTTTGCTCATCTGACTGCTCTTGCTTTGCTGTCAGACATTCAACTCTGTTTAATTTAAAGTGTTCCCAGGACACGTATCCTTTACCCAGAGCATGCCCAAGATGCTTGTCCTTTGGAACATTTAGCCTTTACAGTGTATCTTCCTTTCTGTTGTGGAAAATGAAACTTGCTCCTTTCTGCATGTTGCCGTAATATGTTCTGATCAGTAGAATTCATATGTCATTTTCATTTTCAGCAGAAGCAGGGCACAGTAAGGTACACAGCTGGTGCCAGGAAACCAGTTTCCCATTACTGTTCTCTGAAGGGAGCTTATTAGTGACACCATGCACTCTTCAACTGAGCCACAGAATTACAATGAGCATGTAGAGGCCAATTCTTCTCCCAGTGTCATCAATGACAAAATGCTCACAGACTGTACTGAAACCTATGTAAAACAATTTGGCAGTATCAGGACCTTGCCTTTTCAGATTTATCTTTTTCTATTTCTGAATCACCCATATAATGTAAAAGAAAAATATTAGACAAAACCTGGACAAGACAAATGCGAAGGAAGTAGTGGAATGATTTTTATTGGACAAGAATGGATAATTGAAGCTTCACATGAGGTTATGGTCAAGAGCTAGAACCATTAGGGCTGCCATTAGATGTCTCTTCAAATGTGCTTGGAGACAGACTGTCCCTCTGAAATCATGAGTCAAAAACTGACCTGTTAATAAATACGAGCTTTCAGAGCATTTTGAATCAAAATAGGGAAGAAATTAAGGGGAGAAAAAAAGAAGAAAGGCACAAAAATACCAGGGAACTGGAGTTATAGGGACAACTTCTAAGAAATCTCATAAATGTTAGATTAACAATGATTTCTTGTTATATTTCCCTTAAATAGAACTGAACTACAAAAAAGCCCTCCAGGCTCTTTACCCTGTCTTCTTCTTAATACTGTGAAAGTCTTTCTAGCACATGCTATAGCTCAGTAGTGTTAAAATGTTTCAAACAACATGACTAGGCCCCAGCTTGAAATAGAAATCCATTTCAAACATGTGCACAGACGCTCAATCTGTTGTAAGGAGACATAAGAAACTGTACTGGTGGACAACAAATGTTATCACTAGATGGTCGAATCTCTATTTTCAACTATGTCATATGAGTTTACAGATTCTCTCAGAACCAGGTCTAGCTCTAAAATACAAGAATGTGAGTAATAAGAAGATAAGGGAAATAGAATTTATAACTAAACAGTCAATAAAAGTAGCTCACTGGCAGAATAAAAGAAATTCTAAAAGGGAAGGGACAAAGAATACTTATACTGCTCAGAAATGAGTACATGCATCAAAAACCTGGGAAAGCTAAAAAATAAAAAGGTCAAATAAAGGAACTTACAATGATGATGGGCTTGGGGGAAAATGGTGGTAAAAGAGGGTTTTTCACTTCTAGACTATTATACTCACTTCCTTGAGGTAGTCTCACTTGAAAATGTTTTGCTGAAAAAGAAGCTAGCATCTACCAAACTCTCATGCCAAAATCAGAAAAAACAATATTCTAACATGTTAGGAATTCTTACACAACTCATACCTCAAAAAACATTAATTCATATAATTTCAGGGGAAATAGGAGTTTTAAAATATCGCGCATCACACCTGGTCTCTCAGGTATTTGGAAACCTCAGTCACAGAGAGAATTTTCTAACGAATCTGTGGACTGAAGCTTTGATTAGTTTTTAACAGATGAAGAAACAGAATCACTGAACTAAGAGCAGTTAGTCATCAACACATATTTCAACAGAGCTAAATATATGAGTGGTTTCTGTGTTAGAAATCTGATGTTGGCATGACTGGGTTCTTGTAGGTAGTAACATAATGTAAGACAAAACATGAATCTGTTGTGGGATTGAAGGCTATTCCACCAGCCCATGCAAATAATTCCATTATGGCTACAAGCAGAAGAAAAACAACACAGAACAATCCCACAGTTAAATAAGAATTTCATCCAAAAGAAGCACTGTTTATGGGGAATAGAATTTCTTTTACCAAGAGATAATTAAGGAAGCAGAGGCAGATAGATAACAGATATATAATTTCAGGGAATAGTTTCAGCAATCTGTCATACCTCAAACTCAGAAAACACACAAAATGAGAACTTCATACTTTATAACGCTTTACAACAGTGCCAAGGTCTTACGAACGAACTGTGGACTTGAGAATTGGAGAACGATTCTGGTCAAAAGGGGTCTCAGTAGGTCCCTGGCTCACTCCCGCTCCAAGCAAGTCAACAGTAACCAGATGAATTTGGTTCCATTTGTCAAAAATCTTACTGCCCTGCAGTCCCAAAAGTATATTTCAGCTGAACTAGTCAATGTTTCTGAGAGGAGAATAATCATGTGTCTCAATATAGAGGCTGCAGTTTTCTGCTGATACCATTCCTTTCTACAGTTTAAGTCCTTCTGAGTGGCCCTTAGGTACCTCCCAGTCTGGAATTATCTCTGGGTTTGATTAGGCTGCACCCCATCTCCTTTTCTAGATTAAAGGTACTGAGCAGAATAAAAGATACTGAAGTGTGCCTGAATTGACCCCTGAGGAACTCTTCTAACTGGCAATATAAAAACCATTTACCATCATACAGTGTGTCTGAAAACTCACCCAGATTTTCATCCACGTAGTAGTCTCCATATCTAAGATCTTAATATCCTAACTGGGATACAGGAAGACAGTGAAAAACCATGAAGAAATACCTGTTATAGGAGACATAAACAGCATTCACTGCTTTTCTCTTTTCCAGAGTCATTTCGTCATAAATAGTTTGACTAGGTTTTGTCTGGCAAGATTTGCCTTTGATCAGCCTATTTTTGTTATTCCCAAGCAACTTTTTCTTTTTCATGTACCCAAAAAAGACTTTCAAAATAGGCAACAAAAGGCAAAAAAAAAAAAAAAAAGGAAAGAAATGCCTCCATATACAAAATTTTATAGCGATGAATTACAGTACATCATGCTTTTAAAATCTAGTTGAAATTAAGAATAGGAGATAGAAACAAAAAGAATATTTTAATGCACATCAAATGAATCAATAATCCTTCCCTTAGAAAAAGCCACTTTGCAGGGGTTGTGATGAGGTTGTGCAGTTCTCAAGGGAGTAGGAAATGGGGAGAAATTATAAAAGCTACTAAAAAATCCCTGTCCATCTTTTTTCCTTTTCCATTTCTTACTTATTTTTCTTTTTCTGAGTATTCTGTCTGAAGGAGACTATTAAGTTCTTTAGACCCAGGAAGCTGGGGACAGGAGAGACAAGTCCAAAGCAAGATCTCAAGCCTGAGGGCAGACTGAGAAATGTTAAGGTTGGAAAAAACATAATTTTGCAAGGTAATTTTCTGTGCACTTGGAGTTGCCTCCAGGACTGAAGGAAGTCATTGGCACGCCATGTACAGGCACAGATGGGATTTCTAACTGAGGCTTCACAGAGCTATCTAGGCACAGGAAATCAGGGTGAGAATTTTGGCACTAAGTTTAATTTGGTCGTGGTCAGGGTCACTTTTCCAAAGCTTACTGAAGGGAGACAGTATAGGAATTTTTTGTTGGTAGAAGATAGTGGGTCTACATGAGGGGATGTATGTGTATGTGTAAGCATGAGTGAAGCAAACAGCTACAAAAATGAAATCGCTATTGAGAAAATTACTCATTTAAGAGCTACTCATCCATTATTTAACTTTTGAATTTAAAAATGTAAAACTGGCAGAATTTTTACTATTTGTTAGCTAAAATCTTATATCTTAAAATCACATTTTATCTGTGAATGGCTGCACTAAAATTTTGACTCTTTGCCATCCCTTTAGTTGAGAGGGTCAGATTCCAAAAAAAAATCTTAATAGGTTATGCTTTTAAGCAATTCACAGACACAATTTTTTTCAACTTTTATATTGACAGACCTGCTCCATGGGGCACAGGCAGTCATGGAGGAGCTATCACAGACTATGCTATGAGAGACTGGGGAGATGGTGACACCCTCAGATGGGTCAGAATGGTCCTGAGGCTCCCTATACACTGTCCTTACATCTTTCCTGATAATCTTGAGAGGCAGTGATGAGTGACACCAGCCCAATCTGGCTTCCCCTGTGCTGAAACTGACTGTGTTTTTCACTCTGACTTTAACATGCTCCATTGAATTTCAGTAAACAAGTCTGTTTATGAACCTGGTAAGCCTAGAGAAGAGTTTAAAACTATGCTCAAATAAATTTATTCCCAGTCAACCCATCATATGTCAGGGAGTCCCATATATTCCTCCCATTCACGGCTCCCAAGTCACCCTTTAATTCTTGCCTCTTGAGGCCATATATCTCAGTACTCTCCTCTGTACTCTGGACTATTTTGCAGAGAAAATGATTTTTAAAAAAGAGGTTTGTTGATGTGTTTTATCTTCCCAGTGCTCCTTTCAGTTATGAAAGGAAAAATACCTCTTTTTATGCTAGCCATGTAGCTGATAGTCCAGTTTCTCCCTGTAACCTCTCCTGTGATGCCTGTATCTGTTTCCCTCAAGGCTCTTCTATTTCTATCACTTGTTGCTCTCCTGCATTGTTCTTCTGCCCATAGCATCCTCTGTTTGCAGCAGGTTTGGCCTGGCTCTACATATGCTTATGTACCCACTGGAGTTGTATGATTGCAGGACTGAGCAGTTCAAATGTGCCCAGTGCTTCAGACTGAATCTTTATCAAATATGTTGTTTCCACACATGCTGTCTACAGGAAAGGAAAGTCAGCAAAGAAGCAGGAGCAATATCAAAGAAAGGTTTCTCCAATTGAATCAATTCTGACCACATCCTAAAAAATTCTAAGTTTATGTTTGGGATATTTTCAAAAGTCAAATGAATATTATTGCCACAACTCCAAAGCAACTGCCTTGAAATCATGACTTTTATTGCTAAAATACTGCAACATAAGAAAATGCAAAGTCTAACCACATAGATCAATAGGACAAGAAATATTTGCCCTTCCCCCTATTTGTGGAAGTGGTTTTCTGAAAATATTTTTTCAAAAATTTCTCATTTTCGCTAACTGATTTACACCTGGGGAGTGATTGAGATAAGACATAACACTGCTACATATATGCACTGAATGAAGTCAAAGTGAGTTTCCAAATATCCCTTTGTTGCTTAGAAACAACTCTTCTTAATGTCGAGGAGAAAAAATTGGCTATACCTGGATTTAAAGAGGTGTCACGTTTTTAAATCTATCTTCAAAAATTCCATTGTGGAATAGACTCTCACATTTACATTCAGCTTTTGCTTCTTTCATATCTGTGTCTATGTCAGGAATAGTCCATCATTTTAAATAATGTAAATACACACAGAAATAAAATTAATTCAAATAGGGAAGTTATAGCTTGTGTGTGACTGTATGGTTGTTAGTTGTTTTTTTTTCTTTCCCTTAAGACATAAAAATAAGCATCTCAATAAATAAAAATTTGAACAGTATAAGAAAAGTATTATGAAAAATGCATATTGATGGCACTGAGGAGATAGACAAACTGAACTGTAGGAAGGTTTATATCTTTATTGTGAAAAGAAACAAGCTAGCTGGCTAGCTGTTCTAAGCAGACAGGATGCTTGACCCATCTGTCGACTGGCAAATCTATCTTCTGAAATCAGTGAATACTAATTTACATTACAAGATAAAGATATGACATCATTCTATCAGAGTCAGTCATGTCTCCCTGCAAAGAAAATATTTTACCAACATACTCTAATGCACAATATCAGAGATAGCAAAGGCAGTAACTGAATAAAGTGAGCCTCAAACATCTCTTAGTGCACAGGAGGACAAGACAAAAAGTAGGTTTCTGAAGAATTTGTAAATATTGTAATTTTCAGCTGGAGCACAAAAGGGACTGAAATATACTAAGTAGAAAAATACTGATAGATTTAAATATTTGAGCTATATTTTACATACCATTTATAATTTTAACAAACAATAAAATGTGTTGAATGCATTGTCAATTGAGTAAAATACTGAAATTTTTGTGAGGGATAGACTTGACTTAGCAAAGGTTGAACCTGTCAAGGGTGAGGAAATTGGGTTACATCTAACACTCACCATTCAGAAGAGCCCATCATATACCAAAATCAGGTATCATGTATTTAAACTTAATAACTGCAGTAACAATGTACCTTTACCTTTAATGTTCACACATGTTAAAACTAAAACAATAACAACAACAAAAAAATGGAATAAGGATGAAAAATGAACAACAACAATAACAAAAACAAAACTAATTCTAGACCAGTCTCTTCTAGCTTTTTAAAGCATCAAAATGAAAATTCTGTGAGAGATCAAGCTGCTGTAGTAGCAGAAAAAAATCAATAGGGTAATATTAGAGATGAATAGCACAAAACCAAGGTGAAGAGGTGTACACAGAAGCTGAGTTGGTTCCAAAATCCTGTCGTTTAAATTTGGGTGGACCAATTTGAAAATTAAATTCAGGTAGGGCTTTCTGGCAATATGTGAATATACAAAGGCCTTGAAGTACACATTAGGCCAGTCAGGAAAAGGTACATATCTCATATGGCAGAAAAAATTATGTGTAATTTGCATTATTGTTTTTCTGAAATATTTGTCAGAATATTCTAATTTTTATATTTAGCCAGTTTGCCATTTAAGAAAGCTAAATTTTTTATTGACACAGTACTGAATCTGACAGATTTTATTTTCCATTGATGTATGTGTTTTTGGAGTAGGGGTGGAATTACGAAATGTCCATGGTATTTAAAATGACCAGAGCCCTAGGGCTACAATGGCAACTACAAAACATGAAAGGCACTTTTTTTGTGCAGTGCCACAAAACATGTCATTCCTGTAGAAAGAAAACTAGATGCTTGTGAGATCTTCATATCTCATTACTGTGAGGTAAATGTAGAAACTGATAAAAACATGTATGCATGTGTGTGAGTTTGAAACACAGGACTTTCAGTGCACTCCTGTTGAAAAGCAATATTATCCCAATTATAAGACAGAGAATACAGGCTATATATATTCACAATGTGAAAGATAGTTCTGAAGAATAAGGGATATTCACTTTTTTCACATTCTATATGCTATCAAAATATAAACATGTAATTTTGTGAGAAGTGGAAAGAGAAGAAAAAGAGCACAAGAAATTATGGTGTGATTCTTGAGGCTATCTTGTTAAGGCCAGGAGTTGGACTAAGTGATCCAGATGTATTCCTTTCAACTCCACATATTCTGTAATTCTACAATTATGAGAAGAATTACAGCAGTGCGTACATTTTTGTCTTAGAGGTATTTGATGCTACTCTTAGTTGAAAACACTGATGAATCTTGAAACTAATAAAGTGTTTCAGACGTAGCCTAAAATAATAATGACGATGACGATGACAACAACAACATAATAATAATAATAACAATAATAATAAAAATAAGTATAATAATTTTATCTTGAATAGCTAGATCCTGGAATTTTTTAATGTCTTTGAAGTGTCATTAAAGTCCATCAGATTTTGAACATCCAGATACCCATGAAGAGTGATTCCACAGAACAGAAACTGTATTATTTTCTCCAGGTTGCAATTTAGATATTTTTCCCCTCTTACAGAGTGTCAAGTATATGATTTCATAAAGAATGTCAACAAATATATTTTCATTTGGGTAAATGCTGAAGTAAGTAAGCTGTATATACCTTGCCTGCTGAGTTTGCAGAATTCAGAAAGGTCTAAATCAAAAGGAAACAGAGCAGTAAGAACATGCATTTAAAATAATAAGAAAGGGATGGAAATTATTAATAGATATTTTTATCATTGTTTTATACTGCTATGTCAAAATATGGAAGTATTTTGAGAAAATCTGATATGATATAGTAAATTTCCTATTTTATAAAGTAATTTAAATACACCCAGCAAATATAAGTATCATAGCATGTTATGAATTGATACTTTTAGGATGTAAAGAAGAAATGATGATACAATAATTTACAGAAAATAAAAATATTTTCAAATGTAAATGGTATAAAATGAAAATCTATGTTTTTGTAATTTTTGAAATACAGAAATTTCAGCAGATTGAAAGACAACAAGGTATGAAGCAAAGAATTTTCATGTGGCTGTAAAATGAGTCAATACTTCAACGCAGAGATGTCATGGGAAGTTCAAATATCTCCCAGAAGAATAATTTCATCAAAACAAAGATCATCTCTGGCCCTGCAAACTCAGGATATGGAAAGACTAAACTAGGGACCATTAAATGTGATGGCTTATTCAATTTTTTTATATGTAAATATTTGTATGTAAACATTGTTTGTGTGTGTGTAGTTTTTATTGATTTTCAGGTTTAAATAAGTTAATGCCCAAATAATAATTATTTCACTTCTAAAGACATAGCTTAAACTTTCTTCTGGAAAAGAAAATTATTAGACAAGATTAGACAAGAGTTCATACATTTCTGTGTTCTATAGCAATGTTTATTCCATCTTATTCAATTGCGCTTTCACTGCAGCAGAAAAACTGGAACTAGAAATGTATGGCCTTTGTCATAGCAACTCGTTCTGAGCAGAAGCCATGGTATGGATAAAGAAGGGCACTAAACTCTAGAGGATGGGACAACATTACATCCCTGCAATAATATGCAGGGAAACAGAGCATTTCATCAGAGTACTCCATCAAAGTACTTTGCATATTGGTGATGCTGCGCTGGTCTGCCCTTCACAAGACAAGCTTTTGTTTTCCATATGTCCGACAGATGAAACAATTAATTTACCATGTTTTTATTAATAGTCAACATGAAGAGCTAATATTTTAGATAGCATTAGATACTTGGCTAAAAACTAGCTCCTACACTTGCAAGTAGTTTTTGCTGTCTTTTAGCAGGGTTGATTAAGTGTGCCTTTGTAAAGTAGATAAAATTCCTCTTTATTGTCCCCAGTTCATGAACCAGCAGAGTTTAATTCTTCAGTAGCTTCAGGGCAGGTCAAAACAAATGAATTCCTTCACTTAAATACTAGATGCCTTTGATCCCACTAGCTCTCCACAGAACACCAGTCTGGCGCACTCTGCCTCACTAATGCTGCCAACCAGGAAAAAACCCAGCCGTGCTCTCTCTCTGATTCCTGCATTGCTGTCCATTCCTGCAGGGTCTGGAGAGCAGAGCTTGGGGGAATAGATCAGTGGAGATTCTGGGTACTTTACTTCATGCCCATAACTTGCTCAAAAAATGCATATCTGTGTGCTCTAATGCACTCACATGCTTTCAGGCATCTTGAGTGCATGTGAAGTGAACACAATGCTGTTTCAAAGTGGCCAAAAAAGTAAATACAAAAAACCTGGCTCACACATACTGACTCACTGTGTTTATAGCTGGTGTGAGCTGGTATGTCACACAACATTGTTTTTATCTCTGAGCCCTGTGGACCTAAGAGACAAACAGTAATTATTTGTATTCTTTCTCACCTTAAAATGCCTGCAAGAATATTCCAGACTAATGCTTTATAGTACTAGTTTGATGATGTGGCATGATTCAAGATGAAAACAGTGACAAAGCCTGCTGGAATAGTGCTAGAAAACCCTTGGAACAGCCCATTACAGTGTTAGACCACTACATTGCCCCTTGGAAGAAGTTCTTACAAGATGCTACCATGTTTGAGTCTTTGTAAAGAAATACACCATTGAGGTGATATAAAAAAGAGCCTTGGAACAAAAATGTAAGTGGTTTGGATGAGCTAGTGCCCAAGTTTGTCCCACTGTCCTTTTAAACTTTATTTCCCTTTTTGTATTTGGACAGATAAATGTGTACATAGGATCAATTTTCTGTACTTGGGAATGCAATTCTTCTGCTGCTGCTGATATTCTGCCCAGAGCACTTACCTGTTTTACCCATGCTTGATGAAGGTTGTGGCTTCCAGGAACTGTGTAGTGGTGTAGCAGTCTCTGGTCATGTCAGCTGTAAAATATTTCAAATTCCACAAAGAATTTGGAATTAAATTAATTGGGGCAAAATCTACATAATCTACATAATAGCACTGATTGCATTATCTGAAGAGCTGATACCTCACCATGGGCTACACAAAGAATCAAGGGGTTAGTGCTGCATTTTTGCTTTAAACTTAAATTTAGTCTTTAAACTCAGAAGATAAGCACCCAGAGCTGCACTGAAATGAAAAGTTGAGTGGATATTTGGAGTGGGATACATAGCATTTTGTGATAGTAGTTTCCTAAAAATCTTGAAGGCTGAAACTAGATCAGTGGAAACTTAAGTTAATTTTCTGGATTGAGAATCTGCTTTTCACTAATCTAGTATACTCTAACTTACCCTTCATATATTTATAACTTGACTCTCCTTCACATTTCGCTCACTCTCACAGCTGCTGCACATCATCTTTTATCCTTTCTTTACTATGTTATCACAGTGGCACCACCAGTGATAACATAGGGGTTCAGTTTTGGGCAGGAGTAGGTCCTGTTTGGAGCCAGCTGGAAAAGTCACTGTCAGACACAGGGAAACTCTTGGTCTCTTCTCACAGAGCCACCTCTCCAGAACACCTGTTACCAAACTCGTGCCATGCAAACCAAACATACACTTATGAGAGGAAGGGAAAAAATTTATAATAATGAAGGATTTTCAGTACAGGCCAATGTTATTCCACAAATAAATTTAATTTGCTCCTATTTTTTTGCCCATCTTAAAACTGTAAAATTATTTCTTTCCTGTCAATCTCGCTCTCATAACTTGTTATTGCACTTGGATGTTCTGCATTACAAATTGTTCCCACAGCTGTAAAAGTAAGATATTTCATTCACTTTGACTCCATTTTTTTATTAAACTTGAATCACTTACTTTTATTGTTGAAGAACTGCAAAATTAAACTGCATTATGAAAATGCAATAACATACTCGGTGTGTTATTTGTTCATATTGGTTTTATTTTTAGACACTGCTGGATAACAATTGCCAGCAGTCTTTATTAACCTTTGAGAAATATTTTTTTTCCACTGAGATTCCAAATGTTTGATAGCAACACTTGCTCTGGTTTTAATTTAGTTTATTTGTAAAACAACTGAGTTAGTGACAATGGTCAAATGTTGTAGACTAAGATCATTTGCTGTTTTATTTCTACTTCCACTCTCAGTTTTTAATATGTTGGTTTAGCGCAGAGAAAGAGGAAATCTCATGTGACAGCCTGATAATTTAAGTTTCAGTAGGTGTCTGATCCTTTTCACACCAGTATCAGTTGAAACATTATAGTTCACATCAGAGCAAAAGGAGAAAGGCAGCTACACATGCACATCTTTGAGTCAAACTGAAAACCAAACGTCCTCAAGATTGATTTTAACATAAACAGTTACTAAACCGTTTATATCTGAGAATCTACTTATACTTCTAATATGTGTTCATCACACTGAGTCCAAAAGTTAAACAAATGAACAAACTAAGTTTGGCAGGTGTCAACTCCAACAGAAGTCACAAAATTACCGTAAATCCCCACAAGTGTTGCATATTTGAAGTTAAAGGGATGAGAAGTGTGAAATGCTTTGACCAAATACAAATATAATCTTACAACAAATATGGCATTGTACAACAAGTATATTATTGTACAAAAGCCTCTCAATTTACATAAGTGGTTTAATTGGAAATTCAATTTGCTTAATGATTCTTTATCATTATAAGCATCTTTAGGCTGCATCAGAGTTGAGCAAAGGTGCAGAGAGATGTTTTACATCCTAATATTATTAATTATAGCTTACTTTATGCACTGTGTTCCTTTTCTTAAATATTACCCATCATAAATCTTTCTATAGTCTGGCAAAAGACTTAGAAAAATCTTGCAATTCCTTTTTCTTTTTTCAGGTGCTTTAGAACATTTAAATCCCAATACTTCTTAGTTCTATAGCAACATCTGAGCTTCTTAATCAGCACGTCGATACACTTACCATTTTATGAAAATCAAATTACTTTCTGGATTTAGTCCATAAGCCTCAGGAATCACTTCCATGTGTGTAGGGAGAACATCTGTAAATTTGATTGTTTGAGTTAAAATATCAGGGATCAATTTCAGTGAAGCATTAGGAAAAACTCAGAGCAAGCAAAGGATGTGGGCAATTATCATTCTTTACTTTCTCTGACAAGCTGGACAAGGAAACTTTAATAGCTGCCTGTGGTCTAGTATAGTACAACGGGCTCTCTTGAGCAGTAGCGTGTGAGTCAACCAAAGATGAAAAACCTTCTAGTAGCTCATGAAGATACCTTGAAATAACATAATCTCAAATTGTTCATTATTCTCAAGACATCTCAAAAGCATCAGAAAGGGGAAATATCTCATGTTCTTTCCCAGTGTCATTCTGTGTCTGGGCAAAACTAGTTTACAAGTTAACCTTTCAGTTAAATTAAACAGGATGAAACATACACTTAGCAAGAACAAATAGCACTCCTGTGGTAGGTCATTCACTCATTTGAATTATATATATTGGTCCTATCCCTCTATTACCAAAGAAAGGAGGCTGTGCTACTCCCAAATTACATGAAGAGTATTTTTCAAAAAGGAAAAAAAGAATTCTCTTAGGAAGAAATCTGTTTGCCCTTATTGAAAATTTCCTGCTGCAGATATAAGTGTCTATATTTATATATTTCTCCTTATACTAGAGATAGTAAACAATAATAAATTTACTTTATCCATTTTGAGAAAGTAGGGTATTTTTTCCAAACTTCATATGACATAGTCAAAAAAAGAAGTTAATTTAGTCACCAATAAAATCAAAACTGAAAAGAGTGAAATATCTATCATGTTTTAAGCACCAAATATTTTCCTTATCTTTTTTTTTTAATAATGGTTGAAATATCCGTGATTGGATGAAATTTGAAATGTCATTATTTTCCAATTTAAATGTCTAGATAACAAAACTTTTCTCATATAACCATAACTTTATAGGCTGGAGGCTTAGCAGAGCAGAGCAAGGTAGGAGGAAAGTGGGGAATACAATAAAAAGAATTTGTCATAAGGGGCCTGTGTAAATGAAAAATTAATGAAAGAAAAATGACTGGAAATCAGTATTCCTAAAAAATAAGGTAGGCTGGGTGATTTTCATGCTGTCAGACAAACAACTTTTTTTTTTTTTTTTTTTTTTTAATCTAAATATCAAGCAGCTCATAGAACTTCTTGAGAACATCTGCAGGCCACTCTCCCCAGGAGCTGATTCATGATGCCACAGCTCTCTTCAGCACATCCCACTGACCCATGAGCTCTGTGCTGATGGGTCATGTTTAAAGGACAAGTGAGCTGTACTCAGCTACCTGCCCTTTCATTCTAAATATCCTCAGTCACGCTAGTCCTCATGAGTTAAAAAAAAAAATTGCACACTGAAAAAAATGTATTGAGAAATCACAGAACAAGCTCCAGTTAGTTTATTATTGTGGACATGTCCTGAAATGAACTTTCTTACAGCAAATCTCATCTTTTAATGAAAAATTTCATCTGTGCTAATTCATTGAGTGGAAAGCTAAAAGTAATTATCTACTGATTATTACAGCAGTAGCTGGCACATCAATAGCCACAGGAGCATAAGTATTTTCATTCTAAGCCCTGTTATCCTAGGTTCTAAAAAATTGCAGGCTACTGAAACTTGGCTCAAAAAGTTAGAAGGTTAGAAGGAACCACTCTAAAAGGAATTTTGGTGTCCAGCCAGTTGCAGATTGTACAGCTGAAGTAGAGGAATAGTTTGCTATTTGAACAGCTGTTGCACAGGCTTTTCAGACTTCACAGAAAATTATGGTATTTATCTTACACTCAAGACACTATGCAAAACATAGCAACGTGACTTTATTTAAGATATATATTATATATATAAGGATTATATAAACATCACACAGTAGTTCCAGTAACACTCTGGATGACATAATGGGTAATTAAATTTTTCTTCTACAGTAAGAATTATCCTTTCTAATTGCTGCCAGTCATGACTCCTGTTCTCTACTGTCAGCACTCATTTGGAGAAGTGGTTCTTTTGTGAAGAATAGGTTTCTCAAGCTTTGGGCTTTAGATATTTTGAAGCCAACTGGATAAATATCTGCAGATGTGTGTTGTGTATCACCAAACTTGTCAAACATGAGAGATATGAATCTTCCAGATACACCTTCTCTGATTTATTACATTCTAAATTTCATCCTGAATTTCCTCCTGAATATGAAGGTGTTCTCCTAAACCAATGGAGATATTCTCAGTTTATAAAACATAGATAGACAGAAACATATGCTTTCTAAAAATCTAAAGTGACAAATAATACACCAGTCAAAACCTACATATTTTTTTACCAATTTTGTTACAAAATCATCTAGTTGAGAAAGCTCTTTCTGTGTGTTTCACCTCATGCTTATTATAAAAGTGTTGGAAGAGAAAGGACAAGCAGACTTGGTCTCAGAAGCACACTAAATAAAAACAAGAATGATACATCACCGGCAAAAGGTGTAGAAATGGTACTACCCAAGCCTCACATCTTCAGCCAAACATATTGAAATTGCCATACTGTTCACTGAAGTGCTTCCTTCTTGAAAGCTAATACATGGGGAAACAAACTATGAAAACCAAAACCATATTCAAGGGTGTTAATATTAAAAAAGGACTAAGCCATTTGAAGGTCATGGTGTCTTGGAACCATAATAGCTCATTTGCCCCAAACAGTGATAAACTTATATTTCTTGAATGCCAGGAAATGCAGGGGTTTTTACAATATTTTTTTTCTCTAGATTATTTAAAAATACTGAGATTACAGTCAAACCAGTTATAGGTGTGTCATCCACAAGAAGTAGGAAATTTCTGAGGGAAAAATTAAGTATTTTTCATTATTTTTAGATTCAGTGTTTCTGTTTTGAAAATGTGAACTATCTAAACTATATATATACTAATGTATACTATCTAAACAGACTAGGTAAGCAACAGTCTGACAAAACAGTCTATCTGAAATGAAAATAAAATTAAAACTGTGAAGAAACAAAATTTGGCAGCAGTGAGACAGAACAATCCTGCACTTTTGAAAGAAATTTCTATTTCAGGACCTAAATGTAAAGTCTGAGTTCCTCTGTTTGCATTATCTACTTCTGCATTCATCTTTTAGACCTGTGAGACATTTTTTCTTTTTATCATCAAGTTTGAAGAATTCTATAGAATGGGGTCTGCCTACATGAGATGTAGTATGGAGTGATTTTCAAAGGAGAAACAAGAACTGCATGGTTACTAGGAAAAGTAAATATATATTTAGGATTTTGTGTCCCATAATCCTTTTTTTTTCCATTGAATTAGATTGCCACATGATGAAAACAGCTTACTGTTAGACAGATTAACTTAAAATGAAAGAGCAATGCAGCACTTCGTTCTTGTTTTTCCAGTGATATTTTTTCTACTTACATTCAATTCCAACAGACATTTTTAGAACAATTCAGAAAAAAACTAGCAATTTTGCTAGTATTGTGTGCAACATGCTAAACCTTGTTGCAGAGAAAAGCAATGTTAGGATGTTATATTACATCTACTGCTGATTGGGAGCTGTGGTCACTCAGCTCCCTGCAGGCATTACAAATACTCCACAAAACATCTGTCTCATGCACAAATTGACCATGCCACATTGTTTTGCTTATTGAGTTTGGCAGACACAGCTGATGGAGGTTGCAATGCATTTTCAGTAAGCACTGACAAATACATGCTCAGAGGATTCATTTTAACTCTTTTACTTATCTGTTTTTGATGAACCCTAAGTGCTTATCCAGTAGCAGGGATTTTTATTATGGCAGAAATACTTAAGAGGGTAACATTATATCATCCCATATAATCTCAATCGTTGTCACTATATTAGTGTACATTCTTATATTGCAAATTTCATGATCAATTCTTCAGGCTCTTTTGAGGGCTTCGTGAAATGTATGTGATCAAACTTGTTGAAAGTATTTGATAATTCATAAGGTGTCTGGAAAAACATCAGCCAAAATATTGGAGATCATCAAGAGAATACAGGGTTGATGATGTACTACTGATTTTATGCTTCAAATACAATCTTATGCCTTAAAATTTAACTTTTACTGATCCAACAACACTATAATGATCACTACTTGTTTCTAAATCAGACAAATTTAGCTATGCATTAACTAATCTAAGTGCTGGCCTAGTTTTGCAGGAAAAAAGTCAGAGACAAATTCAGTTTTTCACATCTTTCTGCTAATGTTACATAGGAGTAAATGAGTAGTTATTGAGGAAAAGTGAAATTGCTGTAGCAGTAATTACTTTGGAAACGTAGAAGAATTTTTTTGCCTTGGAATATTGTTAAGTCACAAATATGTTTTGTATTTTCATAAGGTAAATAGAAGGTATATAGCTAACTATTACTGAAAAAAATAATTGGTTATTACAAATTGACTATCTATATACCAGCAAATCCAAAGAGAGAATCTTCTTTTAACATTGAAGTCAGTCATCTCAAATTTCCTCTCTAGGGATTGGCAGACTGTGACTTATTTATCTGATTTTGGCAAACATGAGGGAGACACACACAACAAATCTAAAGTTGTCTAAGTATTGCAAACAAAATTTAACAGGACAGAAATTAACTGGAATCATAGAATAATAGCTGACAATGGATGTGTAGTAATGAGTCTTAGAAAAATTAATTAAAATGTGAACCCACATTTCTCATTCTAAATCACCTCTTCATTGACAGCAAGAAGACTTGGATGGCATTTCAGCCAGGAACTTTCTTCTACTCATGTTGGTGGTGCAAAACAGTAAAAATTTTAATGTTCTAAAAGTAATTCTGAAGTAATTACTAAGTCATCAAATAGATGGATAGTACAGAATCATTCTAGACACACGAGTCAGAGAGAATGGGTGGATAATGCTGCCGGGTTGCTCCATGTTGTGGTTTAGGTGGTTTAGGATTCTGCTTCAAGGAATAATGCAACTGTTATAAGTGACTTGCATCCCCCTTTCCCCTCCCAAACATTCCTCTTGTTTCATCTATGTTGGGGAAATTATCCAACTTTAGCCTCATGGCAGTTTCCACAATTAGAAAGTTTAAGAGGACCTTCTTGAGTGTCCATACTGGACTGACTGTCTTCCTCCATGACATTGCAAAACTAAACTTCTGCACTATGAAAGCATGATCAGAGTCTGATAGAAATGTTGACACTGGGAGGAATATATATAATCTGCATCCTTTAAAGAGTGAAAAGACAAAGATTGCTTAAAAAGACCAAGGAAAATAATTTGGATGTGTATTATTTGAATAAGCACTCTTAGTTAAGGATAGAAGATAAATATCTTTGGATTGATATTTTGAGATAATTAAAGTACCCAAGAAAAAAAAGTAAGCAAACAATCCCAACCAACCAAACAAGCAACCAACAAACCAACCCACCAAAACCCTCGTGGTTTATCAAATACAAAATTAAATTTGAAAATCATTGCCAAATTTGATCTTTAAGGATAAAATTTATAAAATATAATACGGACAAAATAAAACTGTCTGCTGTAAAATGTAAAGAACATAAACTTCCACTGAAGTTTTTTCCTGTAGAGTAGTAATTCATATTTGTCTAGTAAGTGCATTCTACTAGAATCCTTGAGGAATATTCACTACAAAATCTGAAAGAAGTGGATGTTTGATCTGTTTGACAAGTTCTGTGCTATTTTTTTTTTTTAATTTAACAACACTTTATATATAAAGAGGCACCTCCTACACTTGCATGCATATTTTACACTTAAGAATCTTATACCATTTTAGCAGACATTCTGTAACTATCTTCAGTCATAGATTTTGTGTTCTATAATCCAAAAATTGCCAGGGAATATAGTCTTTGAAAACAGAACCAAAACCAGTTACATGAACACCAGAATGAGTAAAACACGGTGTCCTAAAATTTGGAATCTTAGCATTGAACAAAAGGTTCTGCTCACTTTTTTCTGTAATTTTTTTTTCCTCCAGTGGTTGAAATCATTGCATGGGTCTCCTCTTAGTTGGATTTTATTGGTATTTAGATTGGTATTTAAAATTTTTGGAGGGATGCTAGACCTGGTTGTTCAGGTCTAGTATGAACATATTTTATTTACAATACATTCTTGCTGTTTCCCTTCAGCTTCTTTAAAACACTTAGGAATATGTTAAAGTACAGTTGAAATCCCTGGGATTTAAGTCCTTAACAATTTTAGCACTTGCTAATGCATTCCTTAATTAGACCAATAGATAAGGTTACACAGCTGCTATTCTTATAAAGAAGGTCTCCAGAAAACAAACCAAAAACAGTGCAGATGGTGGTGTTGCGATCATCACAGCTATTACAGTCTGACTTTATTCATTTGATGTGTGCTGGCTGATAAAATACATGCACCCGACAGTGCACATTTCAGATGGGCCTTTCAGGGACACAGACAAGTGCAAATCTAATAAAAAGACGAAGGTACTAGTACATATATTCGATCTACTTACTCCAGTACCTTCAGTTCTAATGTTGGGTATTGCTTTTTGGTGAGCATTTTTATTTTAAAAAATGCACAATTGAATGAGAATATTCTATAAAAATCTACTCATAATAATTAAAATTACTCATTTGATCTCTCCTTGTCTTTGTAAATTCTCATTTTACTTACTTGCTGAAGACAGATCAAACTCATGCAATAGCATCATAATCTCTGTGGATTGCATTAGAACTTCTTGCAGTGATTATTCTTTATGAAACTTATATTTTTATAATTTTCTCTGTTTTGTAGAAATCTTGAGAACATCTGCAGGCTACTTTCCACAGGAGCTGATTCATCAAACCACAGCTCACTTCAACACATCCCACTGACCACTGTTCAGAGAACAGTTTTTCTTCTCCAAGATAAGAAAATTTTTAAACCAATAAAAAAATTCACAAAGGCCATCTTAATATTTTGACAGAATTCTAAAACAATGTTTGTTTCCATACTAACAATGTTGTTTATCAGGTCTTGTTTTTCTTATCCTGCTGCTTGTTCTCTTTCAAAAAAAGTTTTAGGAAAATTGGAAAATACCATAATATCAGATGGACAGATCTTCAGAACAATATTTACAAACACTATTTTCCTGTTACATGCCTAATTCTTGAAATAGGAAAATACAGAATTAAATAGTCCAATCTCTGTCTCTTTCTTCCCATAATTTAATTTTAAGTAATACATTTTTTAAATATAGGTTCATTTTACTGCCATAACCAAAGAGAATGTATTTCTCAGCGTTTTCAATTTTCACTGAAATCACAAGATGTATAGTTACAGATATTATTTGATCAAGAATGTATTTAGTGGTCACAGTTGTATATTATTTCAGAGCATTGGAAAAAAAATATATATAAATATATGTTTGCCATTCCTGGTGTGTAAGTTACAAAAGTAAGATAGTAGCATTTTGCTCTTTCTCTGACCTACATTGTGAACCTATGGAAAATGTTGCTATGGTGTGTGAAATATATATAACGTAAAAAGATTTTTAAAATTCCAAATAAGACACTAAATATAAAGTAATGAAAACTGTAAATCTTATACTATGAATGCTAAAAACAGTTTTAAGAATATATGTAAATCAGCTTTTTTTTCTTACAGTTTTTGAGAACAATTGAATATAATAATTTTTAACATCAGAATTAGATGTTTATTATTTTTAATTTTAGTTTGGATCATGTTGTCTTTCCTCTAAACGTAGTTTTTTAATATGACTCATTTTTTTGGTTGCTATTAAAATTATCTTTTGAGACTGAAGGAGATAGTTTTAATAACTGCTTTTTATCAATGTCCACCATCAGTTATGATAGGCAGTGCCACCTTTGTTGACTACATAGTAGATGCAAAGCATAATGAAAAAAATTAGGCCAAAGCAAATTTTCTTCTTAAATGTTTCCGAATTTTTCGTTCATTAGCATTAATAACAATAATTCAGTAAAGTTTATTAATAGCACATTTTATTTCAAGTAGATTGATTCAATTGCTGGGGGGGGCTGTTTGATTTTTGGTTGTTTTTTTTGGCTGTTGTTAGGGTTTTTTGGGTTTTTTAGTTGGGTTTCGAGGGTGTTGTTTTTTATTGTGTAGACTTTTTGTGTGGTTTATTTTTGGCTTTGTACTTGGGGGGTTTTTAATCCCTTTAGTTAAAGCAATGAGTTTATCTGGGAGAAAAGAAAAGGGGGAAAAAGAAACCATTAAATAAATAAATAAATTGGAAAACAAATTTCAAACCCTTGATCTTTTGGACCAGATGATGAAAACACTAACAATCACAGGCTTTTCCAAGCATAGACAAGTGTGAATACATAGGAGCAGAAGGTATTGGAAGCAGATTTGAAAACAGACTTATTGCTGTCACAAATCTTCCAGAATAGCTTTTTGATACATTTCAAAAGAGTTTTTGAAGTAGGCATGCACCTTCCTCCCCATTTCCACAGCTGATGCTGGGCCATCATTTATCACTTTTGGTGTTTCGTACCTCAAATAGAAACTCCCAGTCCATCACATGCGACAGTATGCAGAAAAGGGTCATGATCACCACCACCCATAACTCTCTCCCTCTAAATCATTCCACATTGCATAGGAGACATTATTTTTCCATTTCATCAGCAAAAACACCTGAAAAACCTACAGGACTGAAGGACAGAAATGACAGACAGGTACTGAAGAAACAGTTTGGGAACAAATCTGAGCAGAAGCTTTGTTCTTCCTTCCCATTTGTTCCAGACAGATCCAAAGTCCCTTGGTATGGATTTATATCTAAAAGCAAGAAGGTGATCAGAAAGTTAGTCTGAATTATTATTTAAAGCCTAGAGATGAAATGCATTTACGGTCTCCAATTCTAGTCCAAGGTCCTAACCTTTAGTCTGGAGGGTTATTTCCAACTGTATTTTATCCACAGGAGGAACTGCTCAGAAGTGGAAAGTATAAATTATTAAAAAGCCCCTTGATCCCATTGCATAGATTCAATTCTTATTTTTTAACAAAAGAAGTCAGGAACATAGACCAGAATTGAGGCACACTCCAGCCTAGCTACACTGCCTATACGATCTGAAAATGAGGATCCAAATCCCTTTAGGCACCTACTATTTTACTTATTTGGGAGTACAAATGAAATTATGACCCAAGTGATGTAGCACTGGTCAAAGGAAACTAGCAGAGACCCTCACATTTTTTATTGTATCAGTCTGTGTTCTGAAAATGTTGGATACATGTAAGTAAACTAAATTGTCACTCTTTGTAATGCTACTTGTTGTTTGTTTATGAAATATGATTGGTATGAAATATATTGCAAAGTAATAAGCCTTAAATACATTCAGCTGTCAAGATGACAATGTAAAACTTATCATGCCTTAATTTGCTGGAAAACTCTGAGGATACTTGTTAGCTCAGAATAAAAGAAGACTCAAGGACACAAGAAAAATCAAACAGCCCTCTCCATCTCACTGACTAATCTACAGCTGTGCAGATGCACAATATTTTCTGGAGCAAATGAAAATTGTTAAAATATCCACATTAATTATCCCAACATTTTTGTTAATACAAAAGAAAGCTAGCTTTTAGAACAGTATGCTAGATACACAGTCAGGCTACATCACATTTTAATAATCTGTTCAATATTATTCTACAAGAAGATCTAATCATATATTTAATAGCAGTTTCATTGGTTCATACAATTAGAATGAATTGTGAATAAAAGCAAACAGTGAAATTATTAATTGATCTTGGGAATATCCTTTCAGGTATCTGATTTATAACAGTTTTTATGAACCAATATTCTCAAAATTCTAGTTGCAAAGACTTTCTAAAGGCCAAAAAGCCCTTCTGTATTTTAAACTACTGCTCTTTTCTTTCCTATACTTAACTGTAATTTAGTTGGAGTTCGTATGATTAAAAATGGTGCTGGGAAGCATTCTGGTAAAAGTATTATTTGCTTTCTCTCCAGTGCGTGTCCCTGCAGAAACTGGAAAGTAATATCTTATTTTCTCTAGACACATATTTCAAGGCGATATTTGGGGCTTTCAAAGCCTACAGTTTCCAGGCCCCCTTATTTTTGAGGATATTTTAAATAGCAAGGCAATAATTTTCTATAGGAAATACTTCCCAGATTTTTGTGTAGAAAGATTTATTTGATATTCTTTAAAAAACACTGTAATATTTCAGAGTGCAGCATTGACAGCTACCAGAGACAATGGTGGAAAGAGCCATTATGAGAGTGTAACAATTAACAACTTTAAAAATTGGGAAAGGGAGATAGAGGAAGAATTATTTGTTTTAAGAAAAAGAAACATCCACATTCATCACTTAAATGAGCCTTAATTGGTCTTATCCAGGGCAAGCTATGACAGCTCCAGAGCTCAGCTCCCAAGGGGACTGGGTGCCAGAAGCCAGCTCCCAAAGAACAAGGCCAAGAGTCAGCCCCTAGCAAGCAGGGAATATTCAGCTCTTAGTGATTAGCCAGCTCTTATGATTTCAGCTTTCCTTGCTAGGTAGCTCGCCCTTGGCTTGAGTCTCCAGCAGATGGTAGAGGGAGGAAAAGGAGAAGACGCTGGCTGTTCCACGAGTATGGCTTTATTGTAGGGGTTCCGTGACGGGTCTCAGCTCTTCTTCTTCTGAGTTAGTAGGGGTACAGTATGCTACTTTTATAGCCTTGTCCTGGTTCCAGTCTCAACCAATGGCAAAATGTTAGAAGGACCATAAGTGACCACTAGTAAGGTTAACAAGATATTGCTTTACATGGCTATATGGATAGGTTATAGGGCGGATGTCCCTGAGCTTCTTTGCTGCTGTATCAGCATTTCTGTTATTCAGATTCTCCACGGGGCCCTGGCTAAAGTTGTGGGTTTCACTACAATCACTCACATGGGATATTATGAATCAGAACCCTGTACACAAGTGGTGTAATGCATTATTTTTGATCCACATCCTCTTCCATCAAAATATAAAAATTCAACTAAGCTCATGTTTTCAGTAGTTTTGTTTGTTTGTAGCACCTGAAATTCAGACCAGTCTCCATGGGATGGCAAATTCTTCGCCAACAGAATTCTGCTTCTTTGTTTCTACTTCTGAGTACAATGAAAAATATTATACCTGCCCGCAAGATAATGTTTGCATTAGTCTGAATAAGAGGTTTCATCAGAGCAAACTGGTAAAAGGAGGATCTAGTACAAGAGGCTTCAAGTAAACTGTTCTTCATTGGATTTAGTGCTATTTATAATATCATGAAAAGAAATCATTACATTATTTAAGATTTGCTCCCTGTGCCCAGTAATGATTCATGCTTTAGTAAGTAATTAGCTTTACCTCTCTGCACATATTTTTGTCAGAGAGAGAATAGCAGTCTTGTCATCTGCATCTGTAAAACCACAACTTCCTGCTAAGGCAAGGAACTTGCAAAGACCATATTTTAAATTAGAATTCAAAATTTGGCAGCGGATTGATACTTGTTTTTCCATAATCCCTAGAAAGGTTAATTTATCTTACTATTATTTTTCTTAAAAGCCTAATATTTTCCCTCTCCTCTTTTTTTAACACTTAGCAACAAATCAGTTTTTTAATCTTTTTTATGATTCTTGCAAAACAAAGGTCAACATAAATTGTCTTTCACAAGCTTAAGTTTATATAGTTAGTGCTGACATTAGTTTTACTAGCAGAGAATAAAACTGTGATAATTTGTATTCCCTCAGTGGATATAAATGTACATGATAGACCTCTTGATGGAAAGGCAGCAGAAGGCAAAAAGACTTGAGATAGAAATATGTTTAAATAATTCACAAAAAACAGGTAAATTCTTTAATTATCAGGCAATTATAGTTGGTAATTATTTTAAAGTGATTGATACTGGACTTCTTTTAAAAGGTTCTTTAACAAGGAAATGGATACAAATGTCCAATTTTGCCCCTACTTAAAGACATTGATTCTGTCTATAAATTAGCAGAGCATTAGCTTAAGTTAGTTCTTAAAATGTATCCAAATATGTTAGGAAGAGGCCTTTTCTATTAATATAGATGTGCTTACCCTAAGTCTTTCTTTTTTTTTCTTTGGTTGGTTGGCATTTTGTTTAGCGGTCTATTAGAACAGTGATGTTTTTACACTCTAAATCAAGATTGGTGCTGAGAAAATAAACGCATTTTATAACCTTTGTCAAGTCTGGAAATATATGTAAAATCTATGAACTTTTTCATGAATACTATTACTAAACGCCTGGAACGACAAGCCTGAGCAGGTTCTGCAGCTACTCTTTTGGAAATGTGAAAATATCACTCAGTGATGTCATAGATGTGTGCCTATGAACTAGACGTAGATCTAGAAGTGCAAAGAAATATGAGCAGAAGAACAAACAAAAGAGAAATTAAAAATATTTTTACACAAGCTTGGAAATCACCTTTATGATAAGGAAAACCAGGTTCCATCTTGTGTAATGATGCATAGCTCAGTGTGAGTCAAAGGGGGAAAAACACCAAAAAACCAGCATCTCTCTAGGGTGGGCACCTTGGCAAGCCTCCACATGGGCAGCCAGTGGGGTTTCTTAAACTTCAGCATGATGCTTAAGAGGGTTTTTCTAAAAAATCCATCTTTTAAAAGGAAATTAACTGATCACCATTCTGATTTTCACTCCTGAAACTTCTTCCTAAAAGTAGAGGGGGTGACTTTATCCATGGCTAAGCAATGGATATAATTTTCCATATGCTCTGTCTTTATTGTTGTCTCAAGGGATGGTGATTATTACGAAAGCTTAGTGATTGCGCAAAGAATGAACTGGATTTTTATATTGTTTCTGGCTGTGATGGACTTAACTTTTTCCATAGTGGTTTTTGTACTGCTGTGCTTTGTTGTTAGAAGGATGTTTATAACACACCAATGTTTAGGGTAAAGCTGAGCAGTGCTCAAACAGCATCAAGGCTGTCTCTCCAATCCCACCACCAAAGGCCAGTAGGTTGGGATGGGCAGGTGTTTGTGAGGGGACACAGCCAACACAGCTGACCCAAAATGACCAAAGGGGTATTCCACACCATATGACATTGTGCTCAGCAATAAAAAGCTAAGAGAAAGGAACAGGAGGGGCATTTGATACTAACATGTCTGTCCTCCAAAGCAACTACCAAGCATGCTGAAGCCCTGCTTCCCTGGAAGTGCCTGGGCATTGCCTCCTGGTGTTCCGGAAAAATAAAGGAGTTTTTTGTTCCCTTTACTGTAGCACATGGCTGTTGCCTTTATTAAGCCACGTGCAGCCTTTATTTAACTGCCTTCATCTTAAGCCATGAGTTTTTCACCTAGTGTTCTCTCCATTTTTTAAGGACTGTGTGGTTTTGTTAACCCACCACACCAGTGCAATCCATGTTATTCAAAACTCCTTTGGATACAGAAGTAACTAAATAATATTTCAGCATGGGGAAGAGGATTAAGAAAACAAAGCAAATCATACAGTTATGAAGAAAATGTTCTTTCAAATTTCTTTAAAGCAGTAGAGACAGAGACCCAAACAAACAAAACAACCAAAAAAGCCCCCAAACAAACAACACCACATTGCACCAATAATGGAACAAACAAACAAAAACCCTAAGAAAGCCCTAAGCACAAACCAGAAAAAAAATCTAAGATGAAAGAGCAGACAGTGATAGATGAGATGGAAAATAGAAAAGAATGACTTTGGACTTTATGAAGAAATCTAATTTGAGCAGAAAGAGACAGCGAGGATGATGTAGTAGAAGTATAGATATGTGCAGTGGTGTTCTGTTTTTCCACCTAAACTTTTATGTGTCCTGTGCTCTATGATGTGAAATTGTATTATGAGCAGAAGTTTAAGCACTGCATCCATCAGCTTCCATGAGAACTTGAGCAATAAACTGGGAAAATAAGCTTGAATTGCTAAAATCAATGTTTGGGGGTTTTAGAGGATATTCTGATTTTAGACTGGACTAAAATAATTGAATAGTGGCTTGTTCCATTTTTACAAAGCCTTTAAAGTACTCCTTTAAATTTCCTGACTAGGAAATTTGCACAGTCTTTTGCATTCTGCACCTGTGGGTTCTCACATCTTTTCAGTTTCCCCTTCTAAAAATGAGTTACTAATTCCCAGACTCTTTTACAACACTTTCTTTTCAGTAGCCTGCTGACCTAAATTGGATCAATACAGCACAGTAGGTTATCTTCACTTAAATCCACACTTTCCTTTACAGAATTACTTTTCAGTTCAGTCCTAATGAAGAGATGTTCACTTCCTTTGTAAATTTTTTAATATAACTTTGCCACCCTAAGCTTTGAGAAGCGTATCTGGATGTGCATGAGGAGGTTCACTGCAATATGTCCATCCTAGTATGATTCTTAGGTTCTACTCCGTTTTAAGTATCTTTGGGAAATCTTGTGACCACGTTGTGCTGCTTAACTTTGGTGCCTCTTTAGGCTGAGAAATTTTATGAAGCCTAGAAGTTGTTTATTCTTTTTAATTTTTTCATTTTATGGAAGTCTGTCAAAGAATATTTTCTCCTAGTTAGTGGATGCACATTTGGTTTTCTTTAAATCACTATTTTGCTTGTACTTTTGGCAAGTGACAACTGCTTGACTAAAACAATCCTTTTTCATATTCTCTTTTGGATGCATCATTTGATCTATAAATTACAATGCACTCTGTATTTATTTATTTATTTATTTATGAGATTTTTTAATTACGGTTTTGGTAGCAAACTGTAGAAACACTACCCTGCTAGTGGTGGGTATGACCCACTGAAGCATCAAAATTCTTCTTTTAATTTTTAATCAAACATTTCTAATTGATGCATGAATTTCTGTAAGAAAAGCTTGCCTGTTGCTAGTCCTTTTATTGTGAGTTTATTTTCTATGCTCTTTAATTTGACAGCTCAATCTTTCATATCTCTATCCTGTCTAGTGTATGGGGTATGACTGATGACTGATGTCAGTCAAGCTCAGTTAAGAACATTTTCAGGAGCTTCAATGATGCCAAATATTGCATATTTTTTGCATCTTTGTCTTACAATTAAGGCAATCAACTGTTTGGTAATTTTGGTTTTGTGTCCTAGATTAAGTGTTGATCTGTTTATTTCCATGGGATTATTGCAACCAATGATTTATGCAATGAACATTTCCTCCTTGGAAAACAGTGGTTTATCTTAATTTTGATTTAGGTTTTCTTTCATGGTAAAGAATGATTTGGGATTTTCAAATACTTGGGCTTCTCAAACAGACCTACTTTCTTCAGTTTCTTTTTCCATTCTTACTATCACTGTCTTCCACTTTCAAATGAAACATTTTCAATTTTTTTTTCTAATTTTTTTCATATCTCTTCCATAAGTGGTTGATATTGCAATTTTCAAAAAGTACTTTTAAAACTTTTAAATTTGTTTTTAAAAACAAATTTTTAGTTACTTATTGTCTTGCACTTGAGAGAATTCTTTTCCACTTACTGGATATTGACTGCAAACCAGAATTGCTTTAGGTGCCCTGAAGTAGCTTGGCATGAGTAGAATTTTTAGAAAAAAGGTAGATTAGAACCCAAAGAGAACTCATGCTTGCCAGAAGAAGATAAAAAGCAATAGATACAACTATGAACACGTTTTAATGTAGGAATGACTAAATCTTCCAACAAAATGCAAAAGTATCAATTTTGCTTTACCATGATTTGTCATTTCTCTAAGATAATCGCATGCTTAGAAATCTAACATTTAACTACACCTCAGTCCTTATTAGTTGATGTAAAGTATTTCAGTCATGGTGGAAATGGGAAGAGTTGTCAGTGCATAATTAAGAAGTTTATTTCCACTGCAGTGTTACATCCCCCTCACCACATTTCTCTCTTCTCTTTTTCACTGTCTCCATTCAACCTTTTCTCTAATTTATCATCTTTTTACTTTTCAGAGAAATTGTGTTTAAATAAAGATAAACAGAAAGAATTTGTCTATGTCTCCCAACTGGTAATTTCAACTTTTTCTCTTAATATAAGACTACATCCAAAATGTTGCCTAATAGATTTATTTTAAGCCTCATTGCATAGAAATTACAGAACATGATATATGACTATTATAAAGAGAATTTAGAGGAAATATTTGAATTCTCAGTACTTAAAAATACAACCACAGAAATAGCTGAAGAATAAATGTAGGTGCAACATAGTGCCATAAACTTATTCACATGATTAAACTTTTAGGTAATGGTTAATGATAGCTCAAAATTTCTATTGAGCTTTTGATCAAATTCAAGTATGGGGGGCAGGCCTTATTATTTCAGGTCACAGCACTGAAATAATAAATTCACAGATTTAGGCAGGATTCTAAGCAGAAATTGTCCCCAACTTCAGAGATAGTTAATGCTGTCCAGTGAATGCCAAAGACTACTTTATGATTCTACCTACTGTCTCATGTGATAGAAATTGATGGTAAATTAGGCCTTGCTTCTATCCACTGTCCAGAAGTCACTCAGGCAGGGAAGTAGCACAACATCTTATGTACTGCTTCATTCTATGGCTAAGATATTATTTTCAGGAATATTTCAACTCCCCCTCTTTCATCCTGCACTGCTCCACTACCCCTTTTCTACTTAGTTGACTAGAATTAGTTTAAGCAGATCAAAATTAATATAAAAATGGTATTTTAGCAGGATATTTATATTTATCAGTGAATTTTTTTATACGCTTTTAGAATAGTGCATAAATAGTTGTGGTGAAAATGAGCAGGAAAGAAATTGAGAAAATAAATACATGAAAAATTTTATTTTGGAAAAGTCAGTGGAATGCCCACTGATGACAATAACCACCAGTATAGTTTAAGAGAGATGGCATTTTCAGTTTTGTGGTTTTTACATGAAGGTGACACTGCTTTTCAGGTCAGCTACAATTTTCTTTGCAAAACACTGATTACTTTAAACTAAAAAGCTTTTACCAGCTTACAGGCTGGAAGCAACTTATAAAACCTAGCACATATTTAATATATCACGTTTTCAATATCTTTTGGTACAGACCACTTTTTGCACACTGATTTTTTCCTTCCAGTGTTTTATCTAGGAGGAACATTAGCTGTGCAAAGTGTGTTTGAGTTCAGAGACTAAAGAATTAAAAATCCAGTTCCCCGACTTTCATGGGTGTTTTATGTGCAGATGACTGAGAAATGAATGGTGCACATCTTGGTACGTAAAACTTTGATTTTAAGATTTAATATAGCAGAGAAATATCTTTTTTCTTAGTCTGTTCTTGCGCATTCACTGATGTTTGAAGTCTGTAATCTTTGACCCTTATCTTCTCAATTTCACTTCTTTAAAGAAATTCTTCAGTAAAGCATTCTGAAGTCAGGCAGGGAGAAGCCTTCTCCTCATCATGTTATATATATAAGGAGGTTCTGAAAGATTAATCAACCAGTTAATGCCATCATTTGTGAATCATTAATCCAGGAAATCTCTTTTCCCTTAAACCTGAATGACACTTCGTTCAATATGTGTCAGATGTTTCTATTATCTGTTAAGCAGATGGTCTGGAAGGAATGCAGAATTTGTAAAGGCATATAAAAATTAGTTTCTGGTACTCTGAGATATGTGCTTCTAGAAAAGTGTACTCTGGTGTTCTTTAATGAACAGCCCATGTGTGGTATTTCTTCCAGAGGGACCAGCAGAAGGAAGAGGCTCTTGCTATATCCACTAAATAGGATAGTGCAGAGAAACTCAGCAAACAACACAAGAGAATTTACTGTATTTCACATATGCAGTCCAGATTGTTTACCACAGTTTTAGAAACCACCTGATATGCCCCATTATCACCAAGACAAAAGGCTAGCACTAAACCTAACATGGACATTTAAAGATACTTGAAATTATAAAAATATAAACTGCACATCCCAATTGATCTGTCACATTGTCCCAGCTGTTGGATTATATTCTAAGTTTCAGCTTGCACTGTGTGAGCTGAAAGTTTCTTAGCATTGTGAATTGACATTAATATTAAAGAAGGTGAAGACAAGCAAAGAAGAAAAAACTCTATCTCAGTTATGTCATGAGCTATTGCTCATTAGCTGACTATGTCTGGAATTAAGTTTGCAGAATAAAGGAGTAAGTCCTTTGGAACTGATGTCACATGTACCATGTGTTTGTCTGTCTGTGATAATCTTTACTTTATTCTCTGCAAGTCTTTATCTGAAGCTGCTCTTCAACAGGCTCCTTAATTTTAATGACTATCAGGAATTTAATCATTACATGATGAATCTTTGCCTCTTAAATATGGATGGCTTTTTACAAAGTGTTCCCAATTTCAACAAGTAGTCTACTGCAGAATGACATTTATAAATTGAATACTTTTCAATTCTCCAGCTGCATTATATGACACCTAATATATTTTTTGCCACTAGAAATAACGTTAGAAATGAACATTTTTGATCTTTTTGGATAGAGAGTAAATTAGGTGAGAGAATGGGATAAATTCAAAAAGGATATCTCTGGAAAAAAAAGATATCACTGTTTGAAAAATATTGAAATCTTGTAACTTTAGGATTTTGGTTTTTTTTTTTTTTTAGAAATTTTGTAATCAAAAAAATTACTTAGCTCTTTTTTACTTTTGCAAGCTAGATGTACATCAAAAGTTTGGGTCAGAGAAAAATGTAGCAATTTTACTGCCAGTCATAATGATTTTAATGATGTTTCCTTCTGAAAAACTCTTCTGAAGAGCTGAAATAGCCATTTATAATGAATAATAATAGTTTATATCAACATAGTTTGATTGCTCACCCAATCAGAATCTTATTTGTTTCAACATTTGCCATTTTTAAATGATCATTGAAATTTTGTCCAAATAATTTGTCATCTACAGATTGTACAAAGTTAATTCCAATTCATTGGTATTCTCTGTTAAAGGGAAGTTTAAGATCACTCTGCAGAAGTCAATTTGTGATTCCAGTAAAGTTAGTTAGAGCTTTACAATTTGAAAATTCCAGAGAAATGGAATTGGTTGCCTGGTTCATGTGACAGTTTTCCCTTCTTGATTTGCTGACTGTAATTTTTTCAGCGTTCATGGATGAATAATATTTTTAGACACTTGTAATGAGTAAGTGCAGTCTTGGAATTTTTTGATGAATGTTGACTGCTTTGACTCTCAGAAGTTCAGTGACTCAGTTATCATTGTTCTGGCAGCATAAATGGGCTTTAAAGTCAGCATAAATTACTTTTGCAAGTATTTTCAAACCTCTCTGCAGTAGTAGAGTAGCATAAAACTGCCTAGTATAAATTAGAATTAGACTACTGCATTTTGCTTATTTCAGTCTGTCCTTGATTTTTTGTGTATTTTTTTTCTTAACTATGAAAATTTTGTTCTTAATCTAAATTTCCTTTAAAATTTTGGCTATAAGAATTTAATTTAAAAGTTTAAAAATTGCTTACAATCAGTCACCAGAGCATATAGCTTTTCCTTCCCCATTTCTGTGCTTTAGCCCCAATGTAGTACAAAGGTGATGAACCAGAACTGTAAGATTTATTTCTCCTATTGAGGTACACCCTCATCTTTTCCTTTAAAGTTAATTGAACTGCAAAGTGGACTCAATGGGTTCAAACAACCAGGCTTGGACCTCCTTTCATGCAGGTTCCTCCCTAGATTATGGATCTGGGAAATACTGTTGTGCATCACAGTCCCTGGGTATCACACTGGCTGCTTGATCAGTCCTTTTGGGTTGTCTGCTGCAGGAAACAAAGCAGAGTTTCAAGTTGTGAACAGGCATAATTTGGCTCCAAAAGCTGAGAAAATGTAAGGACAGTTGAGAGCTGTCATATTCCATCTTCCCCAGTATCCCTTTATCTCAGCAATGTGTCCTTGATTGACCTGAATATTATCCCTTAAAGAACCACTAGTTTTTGTGGTTCTTTTTGACAAATTTGTTTCCTAAAGGTATGAAATTCAGAAGGAAATTTGAAACATTTTATGTGTCAAAGTTCCAAAAATAGCTATTTATTGCCTTAAGTTATAGAATTACTGTAGATTCATAAATTAACTTTTAAGCCCAAAATACAATTGTTGCCTGATTGTTCTTTGGTATTATATATTGAAAATTATTTTTTAAATAGATTAAATTTGCCCACAGTGTTGCCAACAGATTGATCTTTTGATGACAGTTGAAAAAACCCAAGACCGTTGAAAATAACAGCAAGAGAAAATTGGTGTACTGACATGAAATAAATTGCTCTATATGAACAAGAATAATTACATACTTGAATAATTTAATATGTGGTAAAAATGTGTCTTAACTTTCAATCAAAACAAGATGTATAAGAAAGAAGCATTTTAGGTCACTAGAGATCTTTTATGGGGGAGAAGCAGTATGACAGATCAGAACAATATTTTAGAAAGAGGTTTTTTTTGCTGCTTGTCCACAAAGCTCTTTAATGTACTATCTTTTCTTTTATCAGTACTTTCAAATCAGTAAATATGTATAATGAAAAAGATTATCAGTCTAAATGGGCTTAACCTTACCCTCTTCTGTGAATATATGGCTAATGCTACATGCAGTACATACAGGGTTAAGTTGGTGTTGCTGCCTAATAGGTAACATTACTCAAGCCCTTCCTCTCTTAATCTTTTTGTCAAAATTTCCTTTGCCATAGATCTAGGACTTCTTTGGTTTTACTTGCATCAAATCCTTTTTTAATTGTTCTTGGTGTGAATTAATACCCCTCAAAATTACTTGTTCCAGTGGATAATGCCTCAAGAAAGGAATGAAGAGAAATATTTTAAATCAAAGGATTATGCCAAAGCAAAAGGAAAAGAAAATGCTTCATTTTTTTAAAGCATCTATAGCCAAGACCTGGATTACTGGTTCATAGTATCTGTAGCTCTAATCAGACTACTGAAGTGAATCAATTGTTGATTATTTGAAATGGATGGATGGGATATTGAAGCCTTCTCAGAAGAATCTAAATTTCAAATTAAACTTGAAGACCATTGCTTTGTCTCTGACTATGAAAAGCCCTCAGGATTTATATATTTACATAAATTCCTTAAGATTTGCTAGTTTACTGCAGCTAATGACAACCCTCATTCCCCAAGTTGTGCTAAAAGTTTTACTGTGCAACAAGCTCATCTGCACTTTTTAAAGAAAATTAAATTACTTTCTTCGAATTCTTCAACATCTCCCCACCATTTTTTCCTTAGTATGCCAACAAATACATGGGGGAAAATAATCAATCAATAACACTTACTTCTGGGTATCTTCTTATCTATTAAATTACTGATTTAGATTATATTTTTATTTTTACACTCAAAATTTATGCTTCTGTGACCCACTTTTCCTCCAGCTGCTAGTTCAGAAGAGGACAAGTTTTCTTAGATCCAATACCATGTTTTTCAACATTGTGTTGGAGTAACACAGAATCACAGATTCACAGAATTTTTAGGGCTGGAAGAGGCATCTGGAGATCATCTAGTCCAACCTCATTTAGTTCAACAGCCCTTAGAAATCTTAAATATGTTAGAACATCTCATAATGTGTTCACACAACTGACTCTGTACCTGCCTACCTAATTCTGGAGAGATAAATTACTTTCCAGATTGCATTAACTATTTTTGATTCACTCTCTTCTGCATTTCTTGGAAGCCTAGACATCCATCTCATACACTGCCACCTACATGGTAGAAATTTAAAGAGGAGAGTTCAATCCTATCTGGAGACAAACTGTCTCCTTTCTCACTTTTTCACTGCCTGGCACCGAGTGGAACTGGAATGCCAAGTGTAATTACACTGTTAATTCAGAAGTTACAACAGATACGGTGAATTACATGCAGGATCTCTCTGACACTGGAAGAGCTAGAAAAGAAAGATGAGTTCATTTAGTGCTGAAAGTACTCAAATTATTAGTTTCTGGGACTTTGAACTCATCTCATTAATGATTCAAGAGACTTGCTGTTGATTGTAAGTGCTGCAGTTGTTATTAATCGGCTTGGATCATCATTTTCCACAAAGATGATACAATAAGTTTAGTTTTTTAAAGAAATGTGTCTCTTTCCCTTCTGAGCACAGGAACATTTCTTGGTTTAAATGATCAGATTACTAGAGACAGATTTCTGGACATGTCTGTTTGATGTACAGGTCTTTAATCCACATATCTCTTCAGTGCCTAGAGTTGTTCTGTGAAGTCATACCCTGAGCTGGTAGTTCTTTAGAGGTCATGACCCAAGTGGAGCCTTGTTGGTTATAAATTGGATTTCTCATCTAACAGAAACTTACTCACTCATGCCAGCTTTTAATGTAATAATACTGATGAAAATAGAACTCATTTTGCAAATGTGACTCCATAATTAAAAATTCTGTAAACCATTACTAGTATTTACAGGTTACTGTAAATAACTGCAAATGATCAGCTACACAAGTAAATAGAGAGAATTCTTACCAACTTATGAGGAAATCAAATCTGTATTCTAAAACTGAGCCACCAAAGGCAAGCAAGGGTTTTTTGGAGGTAGTGGAACACACACGTCTTCATCACTTTTTGCTGGCTTTAGTCGCTCAACATTTTTTCTTTTCTTGTTTATGCTGTTTATGCCCAAGAGAGACTGCAAACTTTTTCAGTGGGGAATTTTTATTCCTTCAGATCTTCAGCACATGCACAAAATGTAGTCAGTGCTGCAGAGATCAGTATTATTACTGTGAATAGCTCTGTCCACACATATCTAGCAATGTTAAGTCTCACAGTCACAAACCATAAACCTTTCATATAATCTGCAGGTTATGAACAATACTTCTCTCTTTGGAGCTGCTTTTTTAAGAATTCAGCTTTGCATAAGCAGCTGATGAGTGAAGGTTAAAGTTTTTATAGGTCACTGGGAATACATAAGCGATCAGTGCATTGAGCATGACTTCTCTCATACTGGACTTTCTTAATATTTCAAGATTTGTACTACTGATTGAATATATATAGCCTTCAACATTCCATAAATAAAAACTACAGTTTTCAAAATTTTTGGCTAGTTCAATTATTCTCTGCATTTGGAAAATCAACTTAAAAATTCACAAACTCAAAAAAGCTACTACCTAAAAAAACCCCTCAAAACATTGTTTTGTGGTAATTAACAGTATAATTCCATCTTTTTGGTATTTTGTTATATCTCTTCTACAAACTTAACTGTTTTCTTGCTGCCTTTTGACAAATTGCTGGTGAAGTTGGTAAAAATTCACAGAATGGAGTAAAAAAGCAGCATAATGTTTAAACAGTGAATAATATTACAATATTACTATCTCTTGTGTAATTTCATTTGAATTATTTACAGAAAAAAATACAGAGATGTCTACAGTATAGAGATATCTGTCTGCATCTGGACTAGTTACCTTGCTGTCAATTTGTAGTTAGCCAAGAGAAACAGGCACTTCAATTAAAGTAGATAGATAGATAGATAGATAGATAGATAGATAGATAGATAGATAGATAGGTAGATAATCTAAAAAAAAAAAAAAGAGAAGAATTGGGGTCTTTGTGGCAAACAAACCTGCATGGAAGATGTCCTCTTTATTAACAGTTTTTCTGTATCTCACCTTGGGTATTTTTAAAATCTTTGCAAGGAGATATGTTAGAAAATTAGATAAAATCTTTACCTCAATATTTGAAAACAGCCATAAGATCAAAAAATATCACAAAACATCACATAAGTGAGATGAGCTCGAGCCCAAATGCATATAAGCAGTACATGCCCAGAGCTTTTTTCGTTGTCATTGTGAAAAAGTCATTTCTAACATCACAGTGAAGACCTCAGCCTTAGTCTTACCTGCAGCATAAACTGACCTGGCCTGACATTAGTCTGTATCTCACCTAACATACTGGTAGTGATACAGGTCTATACATTAGGTCACAGACAATTGCTTAGAACTTACCAAAAAAAAAAAAATTATCTCTAGGTAATCTGAGTCTTGACTGGTATTCAGTGAAAAGTGGAAGCCAGATCTTCTGCCCCTTACCTACATGTCAAGGAAGTACAAATACAGATCTGAGAAGGTGTGAAATATTAGACTATTTCCTGAACCAAGACAGTGCAAGTATAATCACTAGATACAATCACTAGGAAATGGTCCTTGCTGGTGCAGTCTTATAAAATCCAGTGAAATTCTAGAAGAAAAATCTGGAATGAGGTCTGCAATACAGAGAACTGCAAAGATTTTCAGAAGGTACATATCTCCTGAGGAAGGGTTGGTGCTGCTCTCAATAATGAAATGCAGTCCTTGTTGCAAAATTCTGCTGAAGGTAATGTCTGACAAGAGCAAGGTAAATCAAATACCACTTTCTCCTGAGTTCTGAATTTTCTGCTATGTGCTAAAGAAGTGCAACACAGAAACCACAGACCTGTTAGGCTAACCTCAGTAACTGGAAAAAATTACAGAGAAGGTCACACTGGGTGCTATTGAAAGGCATTTAAAGGGCAATGCACTCATCAGGCACAGTCAACACAAATTCATGACAGGAAATTCCTGTCTAACTGATTTAATATCCTTCCGTGATAAGGTCACTTGGCTAGTGGATGAGCAGAAGGCAGTGAATGAAGTTTTTCTGGATTTTAGTCAAGTCTTTGATGCTCTCCCTCACAGCATCCTTCTGGACAAGCTTTCCAGCTGTCAGATAAGCAGATACACAGAATGCTTGGTGAAGAACTGGCTGAAGGGCAGGGCTCAAAGTGTTTTGATGAATGTGCCAACATCTGGCTTGCAACTGGCCACCAGCAGTGCTCCCCAGGGCTCAGTTCTAAGGACAGTTCTGTCCAGTATGCCTATCAACAACCTCCATGCAAGTTTGTTGGTGATGTCAAACTGGGAGGTGTTCTCACAAGGGACAAGTACAGGTTTGAGGTTGCTATGGTTTGGATTTGTTATGAACACAGTGTTAATAACCCCTGTGTTTTAGTTACTGCTCAACAGCTCTTGTGCATCATGAACAGCATGAACTCCAACAACAAATGCTGGATTCTGAACCTGGGATGGAATAATGCCAGACATGAGTATAAACAGGGAGAGGAGTGGCGGAAAATAATCTCAAAGGGCCTTCTTCACTTTCATATTTAATTTACCCATCACTATCATCACTAGAAAACACATTTCAATGAGATAAAGTGTTCCTCTTTTTTTTTTTTTTTTTTTCCTTGAATAAAACATTTGAAACAATGAACAATAATATAAATGGACAGGAAAGAACAGAAATGACACTTAGATACTTTAAAACCAGAAGTTTAACACAAAGTGAAATACAAAATTGTCTTCTTACAAATATAAGTAATTGTATTCTTTGATGGATTCTGCACCTAGAATGGAGTAATGCAAGGCACAAGATCAACCCTGAGAAAAGTGATCTGGGAGTGTTGGCCAGCAGGAGGCTCAGTGGGAGCCAGCACTGCCCTGGCAGCCCAGAGGGCAAACCTCAGCCCGGGGCACATCAAACCCCACACGACCCAACAGTCAAAAGAGACAATTATCCTGCTGTGCTCAGTGTTGGCGTGGCCTCACCTGGAGCACAGTGTGCACTTCTGAGCTCCATGAGTCAGAGGATCTGAAGGTCATTGAATGAGTCTGGAGGAGGGAAACAAAGCTTCAAGATTTTTCTGCTCCTCTGTATTTGCCCTAATGACATTCATCTCAATTTTTCCATGTGGCAATATAATTACACTACCCTTCGTATGAATCCATGTCAAATATGTAATTTGGTCTCCCAAGACTTTTGTCCAATGATGAAAAATATGCATTCTATAGATTCCTAAAATTGTACAAAGTTATCTATATTTAAAAGAGGGTAAAATATAATTCTCATCAAATGTTCTCCTTTTTTTAAAATTTTCTCATTCTTCTTGCTCTTCAGCCTCCCTCTCCTGACATGTCTTTCATTTTTTCAAATTAAAATAAATGACAGAGATGATAAGGAAAGGGAGAGAAATAATAATTCTTTCTTCAACTTTCTTCAGAACATTTTTAAAAGCAAGCCTTTAACATACAGTAAGCTTCTCAGCTTTTGAAAATAGATAATTTGATAATCAGCTTCACTATTAATTCTTACTCTATGATCCATCTATAGGCCTCTTCCAGTTAAAATTAACTAAAATGCAAAATTCTACTCATGGTTACTTCTTTATCTTCCTTTCTCTCACATTTCCAAAAGCAGTATCACAAACCAACCTCTAAAATAATACTGTTCACAACAATTTGTTCATGTGCACATGCAAAATTCTCTGAATCTGTAGTTGCCATGGGAGATAGCAGAGAGGCATCATATTATTCTTTGCCTGTTCTTACAGTGTTTTAATGAAGAAAAACTATATGCAATCTTCCATACTTATTTTCTTGTCTCTTTGTTGGTTTTTTCCCCCAGAAACTGAATCTAAGATAGGTACCTCCACATCTATTTGCAATGCAGGGCACAAGGTCTCTTCTAAATTCATAGCCAAACAATTTTATCCACTATGCAGCAGCAAAACAGGAAAACATCACTTACTCATTCATCATTTACTCTTTTCTGAAGCCTTGTTTCAAATTCATTTTCTCCCTTCACAAAGGTGGAGGAAAATCTTAATTTATTAAGCAGGCTCAAATCCTGACAACAGGAAAATAGTCACATTAAGCTGGAAAGTAGCTCACATTTGTCTGACAAAAGAAAAGTCTGAATAGGAATGTATATTAAGCTGAAACAAATTAAGTAATACACAATACACACAAGTGCCTGTCAAGCAGGGTTGCATGCTAAAATTTCCCACTTAGAATCACATATAATGTATTTTACTTTCTTTTCTTTTTATACTGCAGGAGATATAATTTAAATTTGAATTATTGTAACCTAAAAAGGCATTTTACTGGAAATGAGCAATTGATCAACATTGAGTACGAGAAAGGCAAAGGTAGAGAGTGTTGATCTTTTAAATATTTTTTTCCTTTTTCCTCAGCTTGGTATTAATCAGAATGATTTAATACTAGAGGTTTTTATAGTTTTCATCTAATCTCACATTACTTGCCTATCCCTTGGGGATATTACCACATTTTAATCAAAATGCACTAGAGGTACTTATGTCAGTGTTGAGCATCCTTTTTGCTTTTTTAATTAGTTACAACCCTGCAAAGACTTATACCTATATTAGGAATTTGATTTCTTTTATATTTTTAACTGTAACAAGGACCAGAACTCATTAAAAACATGTATGATTAATGCATTTTCCTCGGGTAATTTTTTTCCATCAATTCTGCCCTTCTGTAAAGTCTCTTTGCGGATTCAGTCAGGGAGATTTAGAAAGAACATTCTTCCAGAACAATATGTGCAACTTTGATTCTGTAAAAACTACCTTGTAAATGGACTTATTTTTACCAAATATTTGGTAAATATTACCAAATGCTTCCAATTGTGATGCTGACATGATCAATTTACAGCAGAAATAAGGCTGGCTTGAGCACATCTAGGAGTATGAGCAGTGCATTTCAAGAGAACAGAGGTCCAGGCAAAGCAGTGAAGGTAAATCCTGGGGTTGCAGGAAATTTAACAGAAAGAAATCAAATACATGAAACATATCCTTTTACTTTATTAGGTCACAGAAAAAAATAAATAATATTAATCACTGATATCTGCTCCTTTCTAAAGAAGTTTTCAGTGATAAAAATAGTTCATTTTGGTTTCAATCTAAACATGACGAATATTAGTGTAGAATGTGTTCTCACAGATTAAGCTTGAATTAATGGAATCTCCAAATTCAGCCATTCATATTTGTCTGATAATTACCTAATTAAATTAAGAAATTCCTTGAATCAGAACATTACATCTACTTCATCTGCTTGAAAACTGGTTGATGGTGACTACTGTGTCAGTCTTGTTGTTATACCTGCTATAATGTAAAAGTAATTTGTCCTAGTTCTTTCTTTTGTCAGCTGAATCCTGAGGACATGTTCATAGCTGGTAACACAGCACAAGGCGATCAGCCCTGAATAGGGTCCTAGAAAAATATTTGGTTCATGGAATATGTTTCAAAGCTGTGGATGTACAGTTTTGGTTTTGATTAAGGTAAATCCCAGAAAACTTAAATTTCTATGCTGGGCGCTATCTACCAAGCCTTGCCTTTGTACATTTATTTACCTGAGGTGTGCTGTACTGACCCATGTATCTCCCATTTTCAGACTTATTTTAACTATACCCATGTAATGAAATCTTCCTTCTGCAGTGAAGACACTGAAGCACTTAGAGGTTTAAGTTCTTTGTACTCCTTGAGAGGTGAATGATGGAGAAATTTAAACCATCTCTTAAACCATCTCTGTTTTGTAGTACATAAAAGTTAGTACATATAAGATCTATGGTTTCCCAAGTTATCCATTAGGAATGTGTTCTGGTGAAAAAATTGATGAAAAATTACATTAAGTTCTTAAAAATAGAATTTTGTACTTAGAACAAAGACGGTGTTCAAAAGAAAAATGCACAAAGGGAATGCATACTAGAATGACTGTCCCACAAGATGTATGATGGCACACATGCTTCATTCTGGTAAAATTTGTTTACCCAAAATATTTTTTAGCTTGAGGGGTTTCAGAATTTTAATGAAAAATTTATTGATGTACTTTTTACTATTTAAAAGGAAGATGCTGTTGGAAACATCACAAGCATTGTAAATTATTGTTTATGTGTCAGGATGCAGGTGCCACTGTCAAACCTTTTTACAAGCTTCAGTGTTTCTTATTAGAACTAAAAAATATTTGGATAATCAGAATACATTACAGAACACTGCATTAAACATGCACTACATAGATACTACAGAAGTATCTTGCTGGATAGGTAGTTGTACAGAACATAAAAACTGGGGCTTAATATAAAAGACTACTTGGAATCTCTAGTTTTTTACAAGCCTGATGGCATGACAGAATGCTTGTGTAAAATCTTGTACCTAAAGGAATGAATCAATTATATAACTTTAATCCCTCGGTACCATTTATCCTATGGAAATCAGTGGCAGAAAAGAAAGGACAGTTTCTGCAGAGTGATATGGTATTAGTGTCCATTTCTGTAACTGAAACTTCTGTATACTCTCAAATGCAGAGTTATATCATTGAAGAAAATGAACATGGTGAAATAGATATTTCAGCAAGAGAGAAAAGAACAAAGTTAAAAACATTGTGATGCACAAATGACTTGCCAGTATCTTCTATCACTGGTTCAAAAGGTCTCACTTAAGACCTCCACAAAACCTCTGATGGCAAACTCTACTCTGCTCTCATACAGCAGTTTGGCAAAATAGCAGTGACAGACAGAAGGTGTGTTTTTTTACAAAAGAGATGACACAGATGTCCTGGGAAAGCCTTCCCTTTTACTGGGGGAACTATGCCTAAAGACAACTATGTGTTTAGTCAGCTATCAGCCTGATAGATAGAGGAATTAAAGGCACACAAATTTATGGCAATCACAAAAAGGTTGGGATCATGTTTTAGGCTGGTTTCTAATTTGTATGGAAAAATCTCACTGAAAATGGAAGAATTTAGTGCCTAATGGTGGCAATGCAACTGTTAAGTAATAGATTGGTCTCATCCTCATATAGGCCTTCTGAATAAAACAAAAATTTAAGTTGTCATTAGGACAAGCTAAAAAGAGGAATGCAGATTATATTATCTATGTTATACATAAAATGTGCTTTTTATTAATAATTATACAATATTTTGACTATATACCCAGGAATATATATCTATCAAATTTTGATTTTTGAATTAATACGTTTTGCCATTCATTCACACTCAATAATACTTTTCCCAGGGTTGGTTTGGTTTTTTTTTTTTCATTTTTGCCATTCAGCATAAAAGAATTAGCTATTGCATTAACAATTCATTATTTAAAGGGACATTGCTGTTATTCTAAAACTACATATAGCAGCAATCAGAAATAAATGAGAAGGTAAAATTTAAGGTCACTGTTAAGAATTGTATTTAACATTCACAGATCCCTTTCTTGCTTTGAAGTATTAACCTAAGGGTTTATAAAAGAATACACAGCCTTAAACTCTGGTTATTTAACAGAATAAAGACCAGATGTTGTAATTCCAGGTTTGGGTGCAAATGGCATATCTCTTTAAGAAGTAATGCATTTTGTCATAGCAATTTGTGTTAAGATAAGAAGTCATGAGGTAGGCTGCCAAGTTCTCTCTGGTTCATTTGTTATGATTTTTGCACCTGACACAATGTCATGGGTTCAAGTCTCAAAGTGGCATTCTCTAGTGCTCTACTGATAGAAGAGCTATCTGTACTTTAGGTGACATTTTAAAACAAGCTTTCTGGCAGTTATCCAAATGTATGCTAAAAATCATAAGACACATTTTCAGATAAGAGCTGGAGATAATAGCACTCTTGTGGGCACATCTCTTCTCTATAAAACTCACTCTGTTACCTAAGATTGCCTGTGAGCTATTGCTGAGCACATCTGTAATGGCTGCTGCACTTTCTTCAATATCATTTTATAAAAAATAATTCAGTATACTTCAGAGGTGTTCAGTATCTGGGATTGGAGGACCATTTTAAAATCAGATTTTATTCAGAGGGCAACAGGGGTTTTGTCATTTATTATAAATTAATTTCTTGATTCTGGCAATATTTTCACAATTTATGTACTCAGGAAACATAGTCAGATTCTCTGAAGAATATCCTGTTCAGTGATGAGTTACTAGGCAGTAGCAAAGGACAATACCTGGACAATACCTTGATAACATCTTAATCCCAGCTGGACATATGCAGCTGGGATTAAGATGTTATCAAGAGGGTAAGTGCTCCCCTAGGAGTCTGTGCAGCTCCAGGTTTTTCCTACAGGTCTGGTTAGTCCTGTCAAGAAGGGTAGTTTGCTCACCCAAAGTAACAAGGATAAATAAGACCAGTGGTGCAGGCTGTTTGATATTGATCTTTCTGTAAAATGTTTTTTTGCAGGATTTGGTCACAGTAATTTTTTCTTTCAAGTAATTTTTTTCCTTGGTTTTCAGTTTATGTTGCATTGACATATTTGAATATTATTGTCATTATAGATTACATTTTTGTGGTGAGATTTATATAGCATATGCTAATCTAACAAAAAACATTTTTGCAGATGAAGCATGAACAACTCAGAATGTTTCCATTATTTTTTTCCATATTTTGGAGATTAATAAGGGCAGAAATAAAATCTTCATAAGCATAATTAACCTAGGCATAATTAACCTACCTTAATGTGTACAATAAATGTACACAAGATACACATGGATGCTGATAAACTCTTCATTAACTCAACTCTTCTACTGCTCTGTGCAAAAAAAGAGACCAGAAAAATAAAATGTCTGTGTCCTGACCCTCAAATATCTTCTATTTGAGCATGTCCTTGTCCCTCTTGTGATAAGAAAATAAATTATTTTGACTGATGAGAACTACTGACCTATCTGTCTTCAAATATATGTTGTACCCTCTGTTAACACTTTTTGATTTTATTGATAATTCCCTGATAAAATATTTTTGAGTAGCTGTGTTCTGATATCTGATGGAATGGTATTTTTGATCTTACACCAAGGCATTTGTGTATTTCACTTTTCAGTGTCTGGGATAATAGTGTGTTAAGTAATGTCCAATAAAAAAATAGAATTTGAGTCAAAAATATGATTAAAATCAACAAATTTTGTGTCTAATTCAGCTGAACCTGTGTTAGAGGTTCTGGTGCCACAGAGTTAATAGGTACTGCTATGAATTGCCTAATGCACACACAATGAGTAATCTGAAGTCTGAGGAAAGAGGGGTAATTTATCTTTATCAAACTACAGTTACAGCTGTGTTTGAGAGAGTCTATGAGATTGGAGGGCACTAAATGGATTTGCTGTTTTATTGACCGAATTCTTCAAGAATAGCTTTTTCCAAGAAAAGAAAGTTCCAAGAAAAAAAAAGGTATGGGAGGGTGGCATAAAAGAAACACTACACAAAAACTCCTTAACTTGAATTAACATCAAGAACAGATTTTCATGTGTTTGTAATTTATTGCTAAATGTCATATTTGCAAAGAAATTTACCCTTTTAGAGTCAGGTTAGCAACCTTTTTTTTTTTTTAGTATTGTTAATTTTTGAAAATTAGGTACCTGAAAGAGAATTTGTCATGAGTCTCATGCCACAGGTTCTTCCAATCAGAGTCCAAAGATTTGATACCTATGAGAAATAATTGAAAATTTCCTTACTACATATGCTTTTAATTTGTGATATTGAAACTAAGATGCCTAGTGAAGGTATGTGCTCATACTGTGAAATACCTGACAGAGGGAGAAGCTGTCCTTTCACTCAGCATCTCATGACTGCTGGTGTTCAGCAGCACAGATAAAATGTGCAGTCCAGTTTTTAACCTTCCCATCCCTTCCTGCCACTAACATAAATAGTTTTATTGGCATTAGGCTGGGAATGAGAGCTATGCAACTGAATGAGGTGGTCTTGAGGAGGGTTTTGAATGAAAATGAGTGTGGGGGGACAACCATGTGTCAAGGACAACTGATGGGCATGACATACTGGCAGCTGCTTGATAGGTAGCTTTCTGTGATATACAGGAGCTCAGCCTGTCTTATTAAGAACCAGATATGAAAAGAAGTAAAATAATGTTACAAAGGCAGGTGTTAATGAAGTGTTAATGAAAAAAAAATACTGCAACAAAAAAGGCATTAGGAAAATGATGAATTTTCCTGATGGAATAGCTATGTAGTATTTCTAAGATGAAGACGATAAGCTTGATTTGTTTTTTTTTAACTGAAAAAGGTGAAGAATCAATAAGCAACAGATTTTGAATAATATATTTTGTAAAAAATGAAAAGATCTGCTTAGAAAAGGCTCATTGCAGAGGATAGTCACCCAGCAAACAGTACTGTAACCTCTATTATTATCTGAACCTTGTTGAAACATTTCGTCTGTATCTCATTTATATATATTTCCTTCTTTATTTCTTTAAATTTCAGGATAAGTTAAACAAGTTAGGAACCCTTTATGTTTCTTGAGTGCATTTCATTAATATATGTAAGGGGTCTATAATTTAGGTGACAAGTCATTTTGTTACACATCAGGACTTATTTCTCTATGGCATGTTTATATAATTTATACAGAATTATATATTTTATATGTATAACTTTCAGTGCTACTTTTGCAGAATCATGAACCTCAATGGATATGGAAAAGTCAACTATTTAGACTTCATCACCAATTATGAGGATTCAAATCAGCAGAATGTTTTACAAACCCCCATATTTTGAACATTTATGATTCTCTTTCCAATACTCACACACATTCCATATGTGATCTACTTTTTTTCCTACAGAAGAGTTATTTGAAGAAAAATGAAGCAGTTTTAGACAAGAATCAGGGCCACTTTCTGAAGAGTTTTTTGGTTTTGGTTTTTGGATATTTTTTCTTCCCTTAGGATGTGATATTCAAAATCAAACAAATAAATGAGCAGCTATTCAGAACATAGCATGAGGCTAACAAACCTGCTTTTCTGAGACCACGTGTAAATCCACTGAATGAATGGACCTGGTCAGGTTTATAATTTCTTATTTCATTACATATTACTTTAAAATGAAGCTCAGCACTACTGACTATATTTTGGTTATACTGTGTTTCAGACAAACAAACACATTCAATATAAAATATTACTCAGAAGAGTTTCCAGAATTAAAGGACTTGCATTAGGTGCCCTGATGACAAGGAAAAGGTGTTGGCTGAGCAAATTTCTAGACTCTGCAAGCAAAGGTTTTTTTGTAGGGTCATTGTTCTAACAATGTTGGAATAGACAAACTATTATGATGGAATGGCTCCTCATAGAAACATTTATATCTCACTGATTATACGAAATAGGAACACCAAATATAAAATATAGGAAAGCAAAAATTATGACGGCAAATGCTTTTACACTGTTCCTCTATGTCTTGGCTGCAGCTACTATTTGATTGTACCACATGCAATAGTGTCAGAAGATTAGTCGACAGACATGTTAGATGACAAGATTGCAAGTCTTAGATAATCAATATGATTAAAATATTTCACTCAATAATGGTGGAAATAATCTCTGGTTCTAACTTAAATGACAGGCATGATAGGTAGGGATACAAACGACATCTAGGAAGCTTCTGACAAAACTGAAAGAGCAGATTTAACAGTTCTAGGCAACATGCTGCAAAATTTCAGTGACTCAGGCCTGTGGTGTAATTAAGGACACATTGATGTCTCTTCCTATTCTTCTTAACTCTGAAGCTTTGAAGGCTTACTAGACATCCAAAGATGGAAAGAGAAGGACAGATTGATAGTGGGAGCAGAGATCATTTGTGGCAGATGACAGACTTTGAAAGAGCTTATTTTTTTATATATATATATATGTGCATACATTTTTTAAAAGCCAAACTATCAACTGCATCTGATTTCCATTTTTGGTGTAAATATGTAGGAAAGCAAGGGGAAGGTCCCAGTTTGATCCCAGTAACTTTTTGTCATTTTGGTCAGACAGCTTATTTGCTGCTTTTGTGGTCCAAGGAAATGCTTCAGCCCCCAGCAGTGGGTTGCTTAGAATGGACTCTGATCTGCTAAACTTCATGCATAGAATCAACCTTTACTTTCATCTTTCCTTTTATCAAGCTTTTCTCTGTGTTTAGGGAATGAAAAAGATGCGTAGGTTGTTGCTTAATTTATTTTGTCAGCATGACTTTTGCATTTAGATTTCCAAAGCTGATTAGGGGATTGAGCTGCTCAACTGCCATTAAAGTCAACCTCCTTTTCGTTAGCTTAAGAATTAAAACATGTATCTGTGGGGTTTACAATTTAATGATAGTACAAAATTTATACACAAATCACAGGATTCTCTAACAAGGAAAACTTAAACCCAGCATTTTCTCAGCTAGTTCTACAAGAAACTTTAACAGGGCAACTGATGGGGGAAAAAAAAAAAGGAGAAGAAACTAAAACTTATGTTCAAATAATTAAAGGACTAATTCAATTTTCTGAATTTTATCAAAATACATATAAAAATCTGAAATAAAATTTTCTTAACATATCAATAACAATCCAAAACTGAGAACACATATGATAAAAACTTTTTGTTTAAAAAAGAGTTGAAATAATGGTGAACAGAAAGAAAAATAATAGTAATAAAATATTAAAAATTATGAACCCAATTTTATAGATTTTAGTCCAAACGAAATAGAAAAAATGGTTGTGTCATTTGTCGTGAATCAATGCTTAATATCTTTTTTCCTTTTATTTTTTTTTGCATTGATCATGATTACAAATGTCAGACTTGAATCTATATTTCCACCTTCCATAAGAAAGGTGCATAAAACAAGCACTGCATGATCTGACAGCACAGTATTCTTTTGTTCCTAAAGAACAAAAGAATAATTAACTACACAGATGTCTGAAATGTCTGACTTCCCATTTGAGATGTTGTTCCTAATATTTCAATCGCATTCTTATTATTTATCCTCCAGACTGGTATTGGGCTTGAACGCAAAGATTGAATATTCTATTTTGCTTTCCTGGACATCACTGATCCAAATGATTTGAATTATTGTCATCATATATTTTCAAATTATATTAATTTCCTTTAAGCCTGCTTAGCAAAATAGGCACCTTAATTATATTGAACTGTACATTAATTTCCTTTCATCTTCCCACTTCTCATAAAAAGTTACCGCCAATACTGATGAAATAGTAAATGGGACAATGTTTTGACCTAATGAATGCCATTTAGGTAAGGCAATTTATCATTGATAGTTTATAGATTTCCACATTTGTATATTGATATGCAGCAAGCATTAGGCTGATCTTTTTTTATGAAATGTCCAGAATACTTCAGAAAGCTTTTCAAAGGAAACAAAATAATGAGAATGTTTTAGCACTGTGGTTGAATCAAGTGTATATGAGGGAAACAGCCTTTTGAAACATGGCGTCCACTTTAGCCTGTAGTAATGTGTGTAATGTACAGATATGCAAAACTGAACAGCTTAAATTTTGAAATCAGGCTTTCAGAATGGAAATGCGCTGTTACAAGTCTCTGCGCCAGGATGTTCTTCCTTCCTAAGTGGTGAAAGAGTTTTTGATTTTATTTGTATTTGTTTTGCACTCAACAAAATAATCTGGAAGTTGTTTTAAGTGTAAATGGAGGTCTTTGAATTTGCCTTAGTTGAGGTTTCAGATCTATATTCTAGGAGCATATTTGGATTCATGGTGTTTCATTTTTATTTTATTTTTATTCTTATGCTATTGATCTACAATGAACTCCTTCAAAGTATTGTATTATAAATTATCCCAGTTTTAAATAAAATAAAATTTCTAATAAAATTAGATTGCCAATCTGGCTATCAAATGTACTAAAGCTCAGACCAGTAAAATTATGAATACAGCTTTTTTGGTTGCTCATACAAAAAGATATCCGATTTCAATCCCTGGAATTCTTGCATTAATTCTGTAAATTATGTCTTCACCAACACTTATATTCTCAATTTCATAAGTCGAAATTGAACAATTGCTTTTAATTAGGAAATATTGCATTTCTCATTAAACAGGAAGAACTTAAATTAGCAACCCCACCCCCCCCCAATGTTATGCATTACCTTAACCTTAATGCATTATTTTCATCTTAATTTTGTCTCTGATGTCAAAACCAGATTTTTGTATATTCTGATGTGGAAAATCATTTGTAATAAGTATCACTAATAGAATAATGGATTTTGTAGAGTATTAGATTACATTATTATATATTACACATGGCAAACTGAAGCAAGTTGCAATCTAAGTTTATAACTAAAAATCTCTGGAATATACTTTCATACCAAGATATTGTTTTCTCAGAGCATTGTTGTTTGTATAAATTAAATCATGCTTTCACAATATTTTGAACAGTAATAAAAATATAAGAAGAAAGAATAAAAACAAGGGATCAAGTATGAAGCTCTTTTACAGTACATGTATTTATTTGTGGTAAATAATACCACAACTCTATGAGCACAAAAATACCTTTTGTAATTTCTTGATTCTAAACCTGACCCAAGGTCTTGGATTTGGTGTAAATTACTCAAGATGACAATGGCCCCAAGAAGACTATTCCTTACCTCAATTTCATGGAATTCTAGGAAACCACTGCCACTCCAAGGGAGGCAGAAATAACTCAGGAACCAGGAGCAGAACAACATGGTCCGAGTGCTAAAGCTCCCAAATCTGTGAAGGCCTGCATGCCACTGAAAACGTGTATGGCTAGACTTTCACACCTTGTGCTTGAGTGTAAGGGCCTGAGTAAATATATGTATTGCCGTAAAAGATCTCTGTATTGTATAAGTGACCCTGCCCTGATTCTAGTTATTGTAAATGGGCTGCAGCTGTGATGTCCTTAATTGGGCAGCAGCTGTAGCCCTTGGAGGTAGCTGGGATAAAAGGCGATTGGCACTCGGGGAGGGCTGGTGAGGAGGAGCCCTGATTGAGAAACCACCACCACCACCACCACCACCACCACCACCACCACCACCACCACCACCACCACCACCACCACCACCACCACCACCACTTACCCATTGTTTTGCATTCTTTTCTGGAGGAGGAAAACTTTGATGGACTGTTGGTTTGTCCAGTGTCGTTGAAGAGGTGGCACTGTCACCCTTCAATCCACTGTCACTTTTGAAAATCTATAAATATTAAAGTCAGAAATAAGAGCTTCTTTATTTTAGCTTAGAGATTCCAGTGTCTGAGTTGTTTTATCTTGTGTCCTATAGCAAGAGCTTTCCACCACTCCTGACCTCATGCTTGTCTGCTCTGCTTGGCTTTTACAGGGCTGGTTTTGTGGAGGACCGCTTCATTCAACATTTTTATTCTACTGCTTTCTGGGTTGTGTGGGAAAATGAAACAAGTGGTGAAGCTTTCTGTTGTACTCAACTGTTTTTTAACCTGTGTTTGAAGCTATGCATGGCGAGACTGGCAAACACGACACAAAATTGCTTTTACTGGGTTGTGGCCATCAATGAATAAACATTTTAATATATTTTAATTTAAAAATATGAAAATGAAAAATAACATTCTACTTTGCAATGTAAAAGTGGATATTATTGAGACAGAAGGCTTTAGAATTTTTTTTATATTTAAAATTAAATTAAATCTCAGCAGTATGCAAAAAATCAGCATTTTTCCACAGGATTTTTTTCCTGTACAAAAGCTGTATTTCTGTTATATGAATTATTTTGTATCAGCTTTAGCTGATGACTGTATTTGTTTATATTTTCAAATCTCTAATTGTGCAATTCGAATTATACCTTGCAGAGAAAAAAATTTAAAATCCATACATTATTTGTTTTGATGCTTGAAACATTTTGAACTCAAAATCAAATGCAAAAAAAAAAAATTGTACTAAGTGAATGAATACTTCTCATGTTTTCTTGTAGCCTGAAATTTTTATCATGGTTGAAAATAGAAGATAGATGAGTAGCATTTTCTGTGGATGAAAACTTACAGATTTTATCCCTGCCTGAAACTCCAAAACACATATTTTCTCTTCAAAACAAAAAATCCATGTCTCCCCACTTGTTGCAGAATGAGTCTCTACCTTTTATTCTGTTACTTAAAGAAAGCGTTCATGGGATGTCACAATTAGTGACAGAACAGAGATAAAAAGCACCATAGCCACTCATAACATGACATACGAAGCTATCCTTCAGAACTTTTTTGTTTTGTTTGTTCTCTCTTAAGATCATATGCTAAAATATTTCACAAATATTAATCTTATATATTTGAGACCACCTAAAAAAGCATGTGTTTGAAAAAATAAAATAGGCACTGCCTAAGCAATACAGTTTCTAAAGAAAATTAATGACCAATCAAATTATGGAGTTTTGTTTATAGTCTCAACATTCTTTTTTTAAACTTTTTTCCCCAATTATAATTTTGAAAAAAGAAAATCCAATCAATAATCATTGTTTAAGAAGTTCTTCACACTTCATCTCTTGTAACAAATGATCACTCCTGCAAAAAAGTCCTGACAGATTTTCACGGCGCTCTTACACCCTGTTAGAGCGTACTAAAGTGGCATATAATTCTTTTGAAACTGCATTGTGGATTTCAGAGTACATGAATATTAAGCTCTGTGAAAATTATTTGCAGAAAGAATAAAAATCAGGGGTTTGGTACACACAGTTCCAAGTTACACAGCTGCAAATCCAATTGTGCCTGTATTATGTGATCTCATTTTCTTAAAAAGGCCATCTGTGGTAACTGACTTGCTCTGGACATACAAACAAGTTTTGCATCACAGAACAAACATTATCTGCTGCAAGTGCTGTGTGAATTAGTACTTTGTGACCTTTGTCAGATTTAACTGTCTGTAAGTCACAGCTGTACACGAGATTTCCCAGGTACTCTTTTAAATACTCTTTATTCTATGCATCCCATTACAGCACCTGCCCTTCTGAGGAGCACAAAGCAGTGCAGAATTTTTTTTTCCCTCTCAGTAGTCTCAACTGGCGCATCAACCTGCATCTAGACTAGTACACAAAAAATGTCTAAGTTGATTCTTTGTCCAGGGACCATTCCACAGTCCCATCATATGGCTCAACCCCTTTTTTTTTCTCCCCACATTCATCCAGGCAGGTTGGAATAATCCATTCTACCCTCTGGGAACTGTGTTTGTTCCTTGCTCTTCCCTGAGCAGTGCCTTGTTTGTGAGAGTGCTAACCTGCCCAGGCTAAAGTGTGGTGGAGACGATCAAGTAATTAAATAGAATAAACCAGTGGAACACCATATCTTAGACACGTTGCTCACCACTCCATATATAGCTTTTCTTCCCAGAATTCTTCCTGCTTGGCTCAAAGCTTTGCCCCACTTTACATTAAAGCTTTTGTTTTTAGACATCCTTTTTTGTTTTTCTCCCTCAACAGAGCATATTTGCCAAAACCTCATCCTATCCTCCTAACATCATGTTTGTTACCACTATTCCCTAGGTCCTAATTCTTCAGAAATTCTGAGAAAAATAGCCTAACCCCCTTGTCTCCCTAGGTGTTTCTTTCCAGTCTTCTTCTCTCCAGTCTTGTCTGAGCATTTTGTCATCCTGTGGATATACAGCATCTCTGGGAGAAAAAGTACCTGATTTGACAAGCAGCTTCCCAAAACTAGACTGGATTATAATAGACAACAGATTCTGGAATCATACAAGAAAGTAATTTAGAACTACTGTTTTCTTTACTTCTGCATAACATGATTAAGACCTCGGATTGGTGACTCATTTGAATTACCCTGAGGAAAGACAGCATTGTGCTCAAAATCTTTTTTACAGGCAAAGTAGAAGCATACCTTAAAGCCAAGAATTTCTTGTTAGAACAAAATAAAGTCTGAAGAGTTTAATCATTATTAGTGCAGATTTAATTACTGAAGAAAAAGAAAAGTAAAGGTGCAGTTTGCAAGCTTAGTTTCCTCCACTTTTCCTGGTTCTATGCCCACTTTCATCCTGCTCCCTGTAGGATCTACTTGTAATTATTTTTAAACATTTCTTAATATGCTTTCACACCTTTACTCATTCTTCATTGATTTGCAACTCCACACTACATCTAAATTTCATATATACAATACATCTTAAGTGTGGGAGATGTTATTTCTTTGTTAACCCTAAAACTAGCTGCGCCCAGCTCCAGGTCTGCATTTCTTTGATTAATTATTGAACTGTTCATAGCTGTGGAGTCTCCAGTGTCCAGCCTGTGTCCCACTCAATGCCTATACTTCCCTACCTTCTGTCCTGTGTCTCTTTTTCTCTAGTGCTAGCCCTGTATTCCTCCACACTACATTGCAAGGTAGAGTCATAAATATTTCATTCTACATTGAACACCTACTTTTACTGCAATCTATACAAAACGTTGCTGGGACCACACAAAGGTAAACAAAAGCAAAACAAATCAACCATAGGTCAATTAGAGAAAATTGCTGTCACAACTAAGCTGAGTAAAATAAAATTACAGGCAGCATAGGAGAAGTTCAAGTAGAGCAAGTATGACTAACTTCATTCCCAGAGACTTGCAAATTCAGAACAAAGTTTTAGCCTGCAAATAGCAGTGGGAATACTGTATTATGGGGCTATATGGTTGTAATAGTTCTATCAAACCAGTGTTTCTGTGCTAAAAGCAAACAAATTAATTTGGGAGAATAAAAAGCAATATCAGCATAAATTTATATATTTTTTTACAAGGTATACTTTTTTACAAAAGTATAAGATCTATGGCTAGAATTTCAACTTCTAACTGTGGCAAGTGAGCAAGGAACGTGACAGGACATAAGATGGAAGCATGAAGGTAATTAAACTGAAATCTTGTTTGTTGATGAGTGGGACAAGCTGACAGATTGCAGATCGTCAGCAGGGACTTTGCAGTTGTGAAGCACTAACTTGTAGTTCAATTGATTTTGATTTCATCACTTTTCCTTTTTTTTCCCCCCACCACAGATGAACACAACACTAAGGAGCTCTTCTGGTTCCTTCAGGGTGGCAACAGACTTCAGTGATTTGGATATTGGTATTGGGTCTCTTGGTATAAGAGATTTCCCCCTCTTTGTTACCTCATGACAATCCTGCTACAGGCTGGAAACCCGAACAGAAAAATGGAAGAGAGATGGAAGGACCAGTTTTGGGGTTTTATTTCTGCTTATAATACCTGGCCTAGGAAGACTTTCTGACACAAATTTCTCCCTAAGAGATTTTACATATTTATTATGTGCCATGGACACTGGTCAAGGCTGTGTGCACCCAAATGGTCACCTCACTGGTCTTGTTTTCAGACCTGGATGCTGTTGCCATTATTGCCTCTACAGAGACAAAGAAAGAAGGTGAGAAGGCTGTATAGCAGCAACCCACCTCAGTTATTTCTGTCCATTTTATTCAGCTCTGACTGCAGGTATCCATAGATATAAGGTGGCCTTATACCACTTTTTTTTATGCCAGTGCCTGGCATACTAAATGATTGAAAATTTTCCTGTTTATCTTAGTTTACTTTGTATCAACTCCTTGATGCCTCTTAACTTCTCATAGTCTGTAACTCCTTATACTTATGCAACTCCCTATTTCTTATGTAAAACAGGTGGATTTAATTTCTCTTACATTTGAGATCTCTCTAATGGATTATACAGAATTTGCCTACTCACCATGCCTCTGAACTGAAAGTACTAGTATTCAATCTGTTACTATCTGTGATTTCTTTCAAAACAAAAATTATACAATTTAACAAAATAAAACCTGAAGAAGAGACTGTAGAACTTAACTACAAGAAAATCATAACTTTCAAGAAGGAAATACATTTTGAATTGTGAACATGAAGTGATACGGAATCTTCCACTCTTTATTTCAAAATGAAACTCTTTGTTTCAGTCAGTCAATACTGCCACTTCTTTCTCCCTTCACATACCTCAAAGAAGTGTTCTCAGACTCGGTTCCTTCCCCTGCTGTGCTTCCACAATGTAGTTCCTCAATATGCTTGGAACATGGAATAAAAATAGGAAGGACCACTTTTCCCTCAGTGCAGAAACAATCGAAAGGCTAAAAAACAGTGCTGGAAAGTACCTCTTGAAAAGGTGCTATTTACCCAATTAACTAGAAACATTCGGTTTCTCTCTGTTTTGGAATATGACATTCCAAACCCCTGAAGCATGTTAAGGATTTGACCCAGCAGTTACTTGTCTGTCCTGCAAAGGTTAAGGAGTTATGATCATCCTTAAAGGCTGTAATAGATGTCCTTTACAGGTATTAATAGTACGACTGAGAGGCTGAAGTTTGATATGGTGAATTTCTGGATGTTCACTCACATGGAATGTGTTCTCACCTGCTGTGAGTAGTTCAGAGACATGTCTTGTCTTGTAGTGTAGATGTGCATGGTGTGAAATAATGCTGAAATTTTAAATATTAGTTTGTTTTTCACACTAAAAAGATATTTATGTACTCACTTTCAGTTGATACAGAGAATAAAGCCCAATGAACTTTCTAGGTTTTAGGCTTCTGGAAAGTGTTTATTTTACATTGATATAAAAAGGCCGATCTTGTTCTGAATTTATGTCAATACTTTTGCTTGTAACTTTATAGCAACAAAATATCCCGCCATGGAGAAAATTACTGAAAGAAGAGCAAAATAACATATACTAGAAAACCCTTAAATATCTTCTTATTGAAATGAAAATTACATCCAAATGTATTTTTGAAACAATATTCAGTATTTGAAATGGAAATGGAATTCTTATGAGAAGTAGCAAAAAAATATGTTACTTTTTATTCTTTGGATATGGATATATATTGGAAGGCATAAAAATCTACATGCCACAAGAGCACATGCCAAGAAAACACAACAGCAAGAATATTTTGTTGTCATGTTCAATGGTTAAGGTTTTATACAAAATCATCACTGTATCTTTATTTTCTCAACATAAATCCATGTGCAAAGCCTGAAAATAAAATTTCATGCCTGCCCTTGTCCCATCAAAAGTAACTTTGATCTCTTAACACAGAGTTATTAAGCATTGAGATAAAATGAAATCTACACAGAATCCATGTTCTAAAGTGTATCTGGTGCCACTACACAGTAAATTTGCTTCTACAAATATTTCACTTGGCCTTCACCTTTCCAACAGCAGTAATAGCTACTTCATCAAAACTTTCAAGCAGCTGGGTAATATCTTTATTTTTATCCATGCAGGTTCTTATTTCAGCCTGTAAATTTTATTATCACTCGTAAGCCACAAGTGATAGTTGTATCACATTTTAAGAGCTGCTGGAGTGTACAACCACTTACTCTCGGTTGGTTATTGCATTGCTGGGAACTTATGTGAACATACCCTGTTATCTTCTCTAAGCCTCCCATTTGCTCAAGAACATTCCGTGATTGATCATTCCTGATCACTGCGCAACACCACCAACTTTCTCCTTTCACCCCAGTGGTCCATTCAGGATGCCAAGTGAAGTCTGCAGGTAAATCCATGGCTTGCTCCAAAGCTGCCACCAGAAATTCCAGTTGACTGTGATATTCATAGATATAAAAATCTAGAGATAGACTTATCAAGTTACATGGTCAGTCTATGTTCCTGACACTATTTTTGTATATTTTATAGTGGACTTTGCTGGCTAGTATGTAATTTTTCAGACATTAAGAATCCACTGTGCAGGAAACTAGTAAGTGTATAAACAATACATATACCTATATTAATATTGTTTATATTTATATATGTATATATTTATATATATATTTATTTATTTATTTGGGTTTTTTCATCATTTACACTTTCAATAGAGTTATAGGCTTCAAGTGTTGCTTAGGTAATCTTTATAATTTAGTGTGTTATCTTATCTTTATAAACCAGACAATGCAGCTTCTGTTGGCTATGTTACACTATTACTCTTTATAATGAAACATTTTTGCACCTAAGGCTTGATGTGTCTTGCTTCAGAATTATGGAATGCTGAGAGAAAATGTGTGTGTGGTCAGCTAGCATAAATCAGATAGCAAGAGAGGATTAAAAAAACAAACCAATGTTTCTGATTGCTTCTTCACTCCTTTTTCTGTAGAGAGTTGTCAGTGATACAAATCCATGATCACTGATGAAAAACATAAAGCTATGAGCTTGAAATATTTTCTGGAAATATACATGAAAAAATTGAGTTTTCTCTGTTTCTATTCGTAAACTCCGCACTTCTTTTCTCACCCCTTCATTCTCAGAACAAGCCTTAAAGGTAAAAAACTTAATATTCAGCATAATCAGAACAGACAATTAGGGATAAAATCATCATATAGTCAATCCAGGATACATATGTATAATATTTAATGGACAAAGCTGTTATATTGTTTATAACTAATGGCATTTTTAAAAACTGTGAAGTTTGATTATACCCTAATTATATTTTTACCTCTGAACAGTTACAAAGATATTAACTAATGGTGAATTTGACAGGCTTGTGAAATAAATTCTGTTAAAATCCAGATTCATTTACCTGTGATAAATATGAAATCACATTAAATGAAACAAAGATTTTTATTTTGTATTTAGCCATGTATTGAGTCTGGAAGCCAGGAACAACTGGTTTGCTCATTTTCTTTTATGAGTTGAAAAAAATTTGTGTGGAAAATTTATGCATATTTATAGAGTTAACAACCCAGCGTGTTTCCTCTGGAAATTCAGTGATTTCCCTGCAGTGCAGGTTGTGCTGCTCTTACATGAAGGTGGCCAGTATGAAAAAGGAATAATAATTAAATGAGAGATCATTTTCAATGCAGAATCATGATGGAAACAGCATTAGGTATTCCACAAGAAATGTGTTTTCTGTTTATAAAAACTTGCTGCTCTCCACTGTGCAATAAAATTTATACTGAACACAAGGCTGTTATTTCTTCTCAAGTATGTAGGGATGTGTGAGTGTTAAGATATTATCACATTGACCAAAAGAAGAATAACTGCAAAAGTTTAGTTTCTTCTTATTAAAATAATTTAAATATCCTTTCCCAAATTTATATAAGAGGTTTCAAGAAGAAATCTCCCTTTGGTACATGTTTCCAGAGGACTGCAGTGACATCGAGCTTATTTTCTATAACTCTTAAGCATGACAAACTGACTTCTCTCATTACGTCCACTCTAGCTTTCCCATCAGTTATTCTAAAAAAGGTACCTATAAATCCAATAACTTTCCAGAAGATTTCACATCTTATATAGAGGGGTAAAAACTTGCTACCCTTTTCTTTTGAAATTGAAACAAGGTACAGAAGCTCAAAGCAACTGTGTTTCCAAGTTTACAAATAAGAAAGGAAGGAGTATCTAAAACAGCTCACTACTTAAATACTTTGAAAACCTATTTGTACATTTTTCCTAATGAAAGGTAACCTATCAGCAGAAGTTTTATCCCTCCACAATAAGGAAATGTAGGGTGATGATGGTGTATACTTTTGGGTAGGAGGCATATTTCAGAGCAAAACACAGGCACTCACAAGGAGCCTAGATGAGCACAAAGTTTATCTGCTTAAGCATCCCCTGGCCAGATACACGTTTTTTAAAGCATAGCAGTAGCAGGGCAAACAAAAATTACAGCCTTTCCCCAGACTTTCCTATCATCTCCTGCCAATCTTCAGTGGAATGAGGATGGCCATATAAAACCCTCTGGGTGCGAGTTACACCACACAGCTGCATCTTTAATTTAGGAACTGGAAATGAATGCAGCAGAATGAATGGAGGGAAACATTATGTGTCAGTATCTTGGGAAAAGAAAACAAGAGGAAAAGATTGCTGTAGGAAGAGGAACACACAATAGGATTTCAGTTTCCCTGTGCTTTATCAATTTGTTTGTTAATATTCTAGTGTTATTTTGGTATTGTTAATGTGCAACTTTTATTAAGATTTGATGCTCATGTACCTCTTTATTTCCCAAAAGTCAAACACTTGTCCAGCAAAGGATTAAAAAGACTCCTAAAATTAACACAGTCACGTTGTCTACCAAAAGAAACTTGAAGTAGTATGGAAAAAAAATAATATCACAGCGTAAAAATGAAGGATAGGGAAGACAACAAGCCTCCAAAAGTTCAGTATGTCATCTAATGAAAATGAAATGTACCAGTTTTTGTCTTCTTCACAGAGCTGAAGAAGCAGACTGGCACATTTATATGAAATTTCACCATAAGTTACAATGAATGGTTTAATTTTAAGTTTGGATTACTTGGCAGCTACAGAAAAGCTGGTGTGGAGAGAAAAGGGTTAAAACAAAACAGACTGGGGCTGAGGAAGGGTATGTCTTTCTTGCTGGAGTCAACAAGTAGATCCTTCTGCACTCGATGGCCTTGGTACCTGTACTCATCTCCCTGAAGGTAAATTTTATGTCTCTGCCTTTCATGGTCCATCCTACAGGTCTTTCCAGTGACTATAGGTTTTAGGATTGATCATACTCTATTAACTCTATTAACTTCCCTCCTAGTTAATCTATATATTCTTGTGAAGGTGATGAGTAACCTATTAGTAAAATTCAGAGTAAAAATCTGTACGAGATACACAGTCTGTAGTACCACGTTATATTGATGTTAGGGTTGTGTTTCATCATTCTGTTCTTTTCTGGTTTTAGTGAGGGTGAAGCATTTTATTTTATGCATATGGCTGCAAGATGTCTAATATCTTCTGGGACAAAATCCAAGGGAAATCTGAAGTAGAGAAATCCTCCACCTGTACAATGTTTTGTGTATTTACACTAAGCAAATAATTTGTCAAACTACTTATTTATTTTTCAGGGATAAGAGCTGTCGAAGACATGGTGTGGTCTGTGAGTAAACATTGACTTAAATATATTTTTTCATTTAGTCATAAATTGTTTGAATGTTTTAAAGGCTTTCCTGAAAAGACAAGATTTTTAGCAGGCAGAAAATTAATATGAAAGGCCACATCTACAGGAAATGCTAGATGTCTGCAGATCAATTTGTGTGCCTACAAAAGCTGCTGGCATGCACTTAGATGCAAGTATACAAGCAGGCCAGGAATGTCTTGCTTATGTAGCTTGCTGTTCAAGTATAAGATACTGATAAAAATTCTGACCAAAGTAATTAAGAGCTTGTACTTCTGTGGTTATTCTATAACAGACAATTGGCATTTGCTCATAAGAAGTAATTTTATGAGCAGGGGCTTTTTGTCTTGCAAAATACATTGCTAAGATATTTCAGGGTTGCTATTACTTTTCAGTCTATAAAAATAATTCCAACTTTTTCTTTCTTGAAACTTGGAACAATTTTTTTTACCCTGTTTTTATCTAAACAGTAATGCACAGTTCAATATGATGGATATTTTGAATCATGAACAAGAATCATAAACTCTTAACAGAAATGGGATTTCAAATTCCTAAGCTATAACTTTACAGAAATTTTATTTAAATTAACTTAATTTACTTAAAAATATAAGCATGCCACAAACCATGTGCTAAATTATAAATATATAAATGCATCTAATGAACCATAAATATAATTTATAAATTCTTAATGCAGTAGTTATTGATCAGAAATTTTAAAATATCCTTTTTTCTCTTTTTTTCACATTTTATTATTTTATTATTTTATTTCATTTTATTTTATTTTATTTCATTTTATTTTATTTTACTTTATAGGAAAGGATATGTCCTTTTAGGAAAGACATAGCATTGGACAAAGTGGCATAAATGACCAGAATGGACAGCAAAGGTTTGCAATATTGATGGCAGTAGCATCTGCTAGGGCAATATAATTAGTGAAAATCTGTTTCCAACTGGCAAGGTATTTAAGAAAGTCAACGAAAAACAAATGACACATTTGTATTCTAATTCAAGGATCTTTAGCATCAAAGTGATACAAAACCTAACAGCATCACTGGGAAAATAATACATTATAGGAAGGAGAGAGAATAATAAGTTAAAGCAGTAATCGTGACTTGTACTATCTATAGGTTTGACAAGAATGTTGTTAGAAAAGTTTTGTAAATCAGCTATTTAATAAAATTGAGAACTAAAAAACAATAATAAGAGATTTAACATTTAGGATTTTGGAGAATGAAAACTGACCTGGATGTGGAATGCAATATTATTTTATGAGAGAAGTGCTAAAGACTTGATAACCCCTGAATTCTGATAAAGGCAAATCAAATGTCATGGCAGTGTCAGAATCTTAGACCAATATTCATTGAACTGTCCTAGCTGCTGATAGTTTTCACTTGATTTTGGAAAGAGCAAAAGTCATTTTGAGACTTTCATCACTCAAGAATGCATAAGATTAAAGAAAGCGTGAATTGATTTATTTTTTAAAAAATAGAAGGATGGTTACCAGTGCAAATAACGTTTTCAAATGGGAAACACCAAAAAGTACTCTAATGCTAATAAAGTCCACTGGACAAAGGTGTCATAATCATGAGAAGATTTGGAGTCTCTTTTTTCACTCTATACAAGTGACACCAGGGGTGAACTTACATTTCAAAGAACTGGGGAGGATGGAGTCCAGGTCTGATTTAAGGTTATCTGGATTAAGCAGTCAAATGAGATCTGTTGGTGAAAAAAAAATTAACTTTTTAACAAATTACACTTTTAGAGAATGTGCAAGTTTATGGTGCTACTTTCTTTCATGTATTTTAATTGGCTTAATATTTTTAGAAGTACCACAGTGGATTTATATTCCTGGAGACATTGTAGATTTCTGTGAATAATCACAGTCATAGGAGAAAGGGACTACTTTGTGACAACAGAAAAGGATATATAAAGATACTGTATGTTTAATGTTCAATTTAGATTATCATTCCAAAAGATGGATGTAAAGCTAAATTTGAACTTCTGTGTTGACCATTATAACTCTGGAGAAAACAACACAAGAGAATTCAAGCTTTTTTTCCAGTCAGGCAATCTGTCATCACTGTAAGCACTGCTGTCTGCTCTGTGTTTTCCCACTGCCAGTCCTGTGCTCGGCTGCCATCTGCCAGTCCTCTCTAATTGCTACCCAGTTTACACCACTAGTCACTCACTCCTCTTTCAGGTAGCCATCAGTCAAACTTGCTGATGATTGAGAAATTATGAGGTTTGAAAACGCCTCATAAAGAGAAACTGGAATCTATTCAATTTAGGCTTCTGGAATAATGGCCAGGGTTTGTTTTTTTTTTTGTGTTTCATAGTATGAGGAAAAGGGGGCTCTAAGATTGCTATAATTTCAAGGCATTTGAACATATTAAAAGCTTATAGTGTAAAGAACAGACTTGAGTTCCTGACTCGTGCTGTGCATGTGTGTTATATTTGCTTCCCAGAACAGACAGCTAGCTACTCTCAATGTATGAGGAAATCCTCACGGGCCAGCAGTACCCACCTGACAACTTGCATTAGCCAATAAGAACAGGCTTTGCATGAGTTTTTGTAAGGAGTTAATTTTTGTATTTAAGAGTTCCTGTGTTGCTGAAATTGCAGCTTGAGAGAACATTCCTTAAGGAGTTGTTGTTACTTGGCAAAACATAAGGATGCTCATAGGTTTGTTCCATTTGTCCCAAAAGCCAGATACAGACTTGGTTCACTTGCTAGGTACTTTGAAATTCAGAATTTGTGCTTTGATTACAGAGCAGGATTTTCTATTTCAATTGTGTTTATGATTTTGACAACTTGAGGTCAACTGAAATAATTTTGTGGTCACTTGCCCCTACTTTTCATATCCACCAATTGCAAAAGAGAAAGTCTGTTTTATTTCCTGTTAATATTTGAATCAGATTTTAATAGTTTACAGGAAAAAGCACACATTTAGTATTTCTTCTGTGTAAGAGGCATACCAATACCTTTTTACATCCTTGATCAGGACTGTACTGCATGTAATAAACACAGTTTTAAGTTAGACAGCTCTAAAATAGAAATTGAACTTTCTGCATAACTAGTGCTTTAATTTTTATGCATGGATAGTATAATACTATGAGCTTGTATAAATTTTTTTTGCTTTAAACTAGAATCAAATTAAACTTATACTTCACAGTACAAATTGCCTTTGTTAATGTGCCCTTCAGCCTGTCCAAGCAGAAGTGAAGACCTAATTGCAGAGCTCAGCACCCCAGCCTCTAGTGAATAAGCCCTTTACCATCTCTATCATGATTAAGCCAACCGTTCATGGTAAATAATGGCCCTTTCCTGCTCTCTGTTGTGGGAATTGAATCTTTTCTTGTCTTCTAAACACAAATTAATAATATATCCATAGGTTAAATTAGACTTAAACAGTGGAGTTAAACACTTAAGTGAAATTTTCACTTTTGCAACAAAGGTTTTTCCTAACTTGATAGACTTTTTGGCAGAATGAAAAAAAAATAGGGCTTGCAGTTTTTTAGCAAGGCAATATCAGAAAAAATGTTGGCATTCACTTTTCCTGTGTGTGTTAACTGAGATGGGGTCAGATATCTTTGATATTCTGTGGTACCTGGACATGAACACTCATCTAAACTCTCAGAAAAGTTTGACTCAATTTCACTCTTACCAGCTTAGTTTAACAAATATTTGCAGCTAACCTTGTGGTACAGCCCCAGCTCCTTCCTCTTTCCAGAGACCACTAGGCTGAAAACTCCATCCTTACTTTCCTAAAACTAAACTGAGAAAATTAAATTGGTCATCAGTTAATATGACCATTACTTGAGACATTCCATCAATAGCTCTTAATCTCTGCTACATTGTCAGTGAATTAATTAATTACAAAATATATAAAATAAAGGAATTTTGTAAGCTTTTGTAAGTCCAAGGGCAGTAATAATGTCCATGTATAAGACAGGACTTCACAATCTAACTCAAGGCATTTAATTTTTAAAAGAAATTGAAAGTCTAGTAGCACCTTTGCATTGTCATTCCGCACACGGTATAGAAACTGAGCCCAGGTACTTCTGTGAGGCAAAATATAATGCTGACAAATTACATGCCTCTTAACTTGAAGCTATCAAAAAGTAAAGAATTTGAAATTTCCCTTGGCAGATGTTACAGCAATTACCAGCCTGCCTGAGCAAAAATATGTATTGTTTCATAAAATCTGAATCTGTCTCAGTTTAGTTTCTACCGACTAGGTTCAATTTTCTCCAACTAGCATCTCTTAAATTTGTTTAGCCATTGTTGAGATATCTATGATGTTACTAATTTAAAACATATGAGACTTTATTTTACTTTCTCTTGGATAATGTAAACATTCGAGCTTCTTATAGCTTTTAGTGTGAAGGTTTTCTTTAAGCCAGTACACTACCAGTGCATTTTCTCCACTGACTTTAATATTTTGTCATGCTTCTAAAGCAAAGTGAGTGTACTTACTAGTAAAGTGTTAAGCGACTGCTTCACTACTTCTAATAACATTTTCAACCATTCAGAATATTTTATTGAATCTTTCCTCCTATTCATTGTCCTTTTTCTGCAAGTCTGCAGGATCTTGCTTTGTGAAGTCATCCAGTTCTCTGTTTATAATCACCCCTCTGAAGGATATTCCATAATCTTTTGCATCAAATGGTTTGTCCTTTTGCAAGATATTAATCTAGTGATTGAAGTAAAAATGTATAAAGCAGATAACAATGAATTAGGTAAATCCTTCTTATTGGATTTGAAAGTTTATATCTCCAAATAGGATAGGAAGCTTTGAAAATATATATAGCCCCCAATTATCTGAGAGATGCACTCAGTTTGCTTAGAGGTATCTGTAAATGATTACTCAGACAGAACCTTTGAAATATTTTGGCAGAATTTAACAGATAAACAAAGAAGAATTATTTTAGCTTTCTGGGCTCATGTGCTTTAAAAATTGTACTTATAAGTAACCTCAAAAAGAACTTATTGCTTGTATTTTCTACCTTGTAGTACAATTTTTCTCCACACAAGATGCTACAATGAAACAGTAACAGACCAAGCATTTAAACAAAGCCTCTGCTATGTTATAAAACTTGCTATTACATGGAAGAATAGGGCACTGAGGCATTTAAACACCCTCTGGATTAGTTCCTTCATGCACTTACTAAATGGTTTGGAATGACCAAGCTTTTAAAATTGTGGATACTATGGTAACTGGATATTTCAAGGTGTCATGGAGACAGACTAATCTTCTCCTGAGATGCCAGTCTATTTAAGCCTGCTGTGAAAAAGCGCAGGAGAGCCTTTTTTGTTATCTTTCAAATTCAACTTATAAAATGTATAAAATGTAACTCATAAAAGAGTTGAACGATGCTGGTGTTTTTAATCCATTATTTTCAGAACTATGAATCATAATTTAGGTGAAATTAATGCAGTTCTCACACAATTGAACCTTCTTGGTAGAAAGAAGTAGAAAAACAAAATTTTCTTGACTGAATAAAAAGATAACAATTAAAAAGACCTATAACTTTTTTTAGTAAAAAAGAAAAGCAATAAGATTATCTGTCTAAAACTTAACAATTCTGTATATGATAATTACAACTTAATCCAGATGTGTAATTTGGGCATTTCCTCACCTCTAAATTTAAAAATATTTCCGTTATTGATTACAAAGAAAAAGTGGCTTTTTCTATCATAGATTTAAATTAGATGATTGTTTTTTCTTACTTTCTCCAAATTACTATGCCAATAAACATTTTTCTTTTTCTAGGAGAACGAGATTTTGTTGATGTAATGGTGTTTTTTACAAACAAGTAAACAGAGATATGAAAAAAACAGATCTCTTCCATTTTTTCTGATGTCTCATTTTAAGTTTGTAGTGAAATTTTACCTTGTTACTCCATTTCTTTTACATCAGTTAGGAGAATCACAGCACTGTACCTAGGTGCTTTATGCATCATATGCATGGGGGTTCACATTTTTCAAACAAAGTACTCCTCTGAAAACTGACACTAATTCTTTTAACATAACTTTGTCAGACCTGTTTTGAGGAATACTTTTTATTATTTTTTTTATTACATACATTGTCTTTAATTTTAGAATCAGAGGCATGCAAATTTTGATTGCACAAATAAAATTCACCTGCTAAATTTGTCTGAACCTCACTCCCAACAATTTGTCTCCCTCCTTTATCTTCAAGCAGTCATTGGTTTTCTCTTTCATTTTCTTCCAAAATTCAGACTGGTCCTTTCTTCTCTTCTATGGCTCCCTGGTATAACTTTAAAGACTCTTTCATGACTTTTTTCTACAGCTTCAGTTCTCTTGCCGGTTCCTTATTATCTTACTTTTACTTCATGTCACAAGTGTGGTGCAGTTGCCATTCCCCTGGACTCATTAGCACACTCCTAATATTCTGGAATCTTCTGGTTTTAGGTTTACTTGTTTAATTAGCAGCAGAAATAACTTGTGAAATAAACCTTTTCCAGATGTTGCCTTAAACTGGGCTTGTTGTTGGTTCTGACTTTGAAAAAGTTTCCATCTCTCTACAGGAGAGTAGGTGGAAGTTTATTGGTAACAAGGTGCTACAACAAGGGCAATGCCTGCATGGGCTTTTGAATGACTATTTAAAAAATATAACTAACTTTCTTTTTAAATTCCTCACTTTATGCATTGTTTTTTTTCTTCCTGACTAAATAATATTCTAAATGCTGATTCATTTGGGGATCAGGCTCTTTTTGCCACAGAGATTTTTTGGTGTTTATGAAAAAATCAAGCCGTAAATAGATAGTTTCACAAAAACAACACAATAAAATGAAAAAACAATACTCAAAAAGGTTGTGAAAATGTTCTTGCTCACTACATGCAACCATTAATTCAAAAAGGCATTGTCAGATATATTTATGTAATGTTTCTAGAAAGGAACATTAAACTCAGGAATAGTTAACTTTTCTTCTGGGTTGATCATCAGATAAACAAATCTGCAAGTAAAAGAACAGCAACAGTAGGACATAAAAAGAAAATGTCTTGTGAAAAACAAGAATTTTTACCTTCTTCCTGGAGTTTTTCATCTTTTATAAGGACAAAAAATGACATCAAGCACAGCAGGAGACTATTCAGAAATCAATTTTAGCTACATTATCTGAGAGCTGATGACCTTGATACAATTATAAAATGTGCAGAAACTCAGAAGCTGCTAAAAAACCACACATTAATTCCAATTCTTTTGTTCCTTTTTGTATTTTATTAATGTTAATATATTATTTTAAAAAGCAAAAATATTTTTCATGTAAAAGATAATGTATTTCAATAATTCATTGTTCATATTAAAAATATCATATGGCCTTTATTTAGTTTAATTAACAAGGAACAACTCCTTAATAATTTTTCCAACCAAATCTGGTAGTTTTCAATAACAGGAACCTGTGTTTTTCCTATAAGCTACATGAACTAATTGTGATCATGAAATAATTAGGTTGCCTATAATTTGGTATTCTAATTTCTGAGATAGAGTACTTAGAGTGTGGATATTTTCAGTAGCTCTAATGTCACTGAAATGCAAGTGTTATGACCACTAACTTTAAATAAAAGTAAAGGTAAACACTGATCTATTTTTTAGATTTGAGTGTATTTTTAAGCTGAAAAGTCTGAACAGTTTATTTCCGATGTTGCCACAATTCTTAAAATAATACAAAAATATATATCTTTATACTAAACTGTTCTTCTATCATTTATTAAAAAGACTTTAAAAGAGTTTGGTTTATTTGTTACTTTAATAATCTGAGAATCAATACTGCTCCTTTTATATTGATTCTGGAAACCTGGGACAAAATCCAAATGTCCTGATTCTTTAAGCACAAGACCATTGAATTCTCTGACATTACTATTTTAAGAACATTAAAAAAAAGAAGAAGACATTTTATATGAGGTACAGCAAAAACATAAGAACCATTGTTTGGACTAAAAGTATTCTGAAACTAGGAGAGAGAAAAGATAGTGACCTCAGTTATCTGAGATGTTATCAGAGATGGAGACATCCAGAAAATTATCCTGAATAGTACTTTGAAGATTACTTCTCTCTTTTGAAGATACAGAGATCTCTTGAAAGTAAAGAAATGTGATATTAGATGACATGATATTAGATTATTAGATACCTTTCTCCCTTTAAGATTTACTCTGCCTGGGTGTTTGCTGAAATAAAAGAGGTAGAGACTGTTGCTTTTTAGAACAAATAATGTTGGAGCCAGCTATGGTCTCATTTTATGTGGGGTATCCAGGATGGAGAAGATGTTGAGCAAAAGGAAATTTTACACCTCATTCTGTGGCAGTCAGAGGAGGAAAAGGAAATTGAGCAGAGGAGGGGGGAAGGGGCAGCCTCCCTCTGCTAATCCAATTAATTCAGTACAGTTTCTTACCAGAGGAAAAAGATTGAAGACAATAACATGGTGAGAAACCCCTTTCTAGAATAACACAGTAAAAATATTAGTTAAAGGTGTAGAGCCTCAAAATGGTTCTTCAACTCAAGTCTCCCGTGACATGGATAAGCCTCCTCACCATCAAATTATGCAGAAATCCATTTATATCACTGTGTGTCATTGATTGACTTTAAAAAAAGCTCACAGATACTCCCCCTTGACCATTTCTCATATCCAATACCATCATACTACAATAACTTTATAACCTCTTTCAAAAATAAACCTTAACTTCAGTGTCAGTGACCAAGGTTAGTGTAGAAATTTCCTTATTTTAGCAATTTTTACAGCTTCTTGAATTCTAGGTAGGAATAATAAACTTTTGTTTTGAGGAGAATGGTCACATCTAGTCAAAACAAAACAGTAAGTTCACAATTCTACTGTTTTAAGGCCTAGAGGTTGTCATGGGAAAGTCCAGGGCTGTTTGAATGTGGTTCATTTTAGTTAGGAGCAATTTTACCTTGCTTCTTGGATCTGGTGCTTGTACCATGAATATTTCTCTTTGTTTTCCACCACTACTATTTTTTTTAAATTTTACTGATGATACTTATCAAGATTCAAGGAATAGTGTATGAAAGTACTGTATTTTTTACAGTAGAAGTTCTCACAAACAGCCAGATTCAGGATTTTGACAGAAGTATTTTCTATGACTGCAGATGCATGTTATGCTCTGTACAAAATGCAATAACAGAAGAAGTAAATTATATCAGGGCCCCACTGAGTAAGAGTGAAATCTTTGCTCACTTTAATGCCTAAAAATAATTATCTTTTAATGAGTAAGTCAGGGGACAGCAAGTATTGCAGGGTAAGGCAGGAGAGGGAGAGAAAAGTAACTTTTCATGTTCTATTTCTGATTTATTTCTCAGTTTAAGAAGTTCAACTTCCCATTGATCTGATTTCCCATGTGTTGCTGAGCAGTACTTGAATGCTGTATTGACACTGCTTGTACTCTGTTTACACTACTATTACTTTATATTTAAATTCAGTTATTGCCATAAAAACAGTGATAAAGATTAGTAATAGCAATGAATAGCTTATGTTACAATGACTTGGACAATCAATATCTATATTGCAATGACCTGGAGTGAACAGGTTCATCTCCACATATAATTGTACATATCAGTCCAAAACCAAGAAATTTTCTTTTGCTTTTGACTGCACTAGTATTACAAATAAAATAATCAATTCCATAAAACCATTTTTTTCCCTTGCACAAAAATTTTAGTTGAGAATTAAAAAAAAAAAAAAAAAAAGATATAATTTTCTTTTCTTTTTTTAATTGTGATGAGCACAATTAAATTGTGATGAGACAAGTGTTTTCTCTGAATTGAAGATGTAAAGAGACTTGGGTAATTTATCCAGGCTATGAAAGTTTGTTCTATATTTGGTTTCCTCTTCTCCCTCAAAACACCAATTCTGAGAAGCCAATTCTTTGTAGTAGGGAATGCAAAAAGAAATAACGTGTTCAGAAATGCCCTCTCTTAGAAAGGCTTCAAGGGTTTAGGATCACTTTTAAAAGTCTGGAAAACAGATGACAGAGGAGAAGAATTTCAAGCAGGGAAGCTACAGTGTGTGCCAGAATGGTCCAGAGAAAACAACTGGGAACAAAACATAGAAAGAGTGGGATGGAGAATGAGCTAGAAGAAATCAGTGGCATGGTAGGAGTGATGAGAAAATGTGCAACCGCAGTGGATGAAGAGCAGCAGGAGAAGGAAAACACATAAGAGATAAAGTAGGGGTGAAAAACAGAAGGAGAGGAAAAGGAAACCAAAATGAGAAAAAGAAGAGAGAAAAGAGATTAGGAAAAAATCGATTGCACAAAGCTGGAAGGAAGAAGATACTGCGATACTACAGTGATATAAAACCTGTAGAAGTATTGTATGTATTATATAAGAAATTAAATGAAGGAAAGTGAGGCAATCTCAAGGGAAAAGAATGAAACATCAGAAGGGAAAGGAGAAAGAAGCAATTAGGACAAGAGAAATTACACTGGGTTACAAAGGCCAAGAAAATGGACTAAGGTACAGCAGCAGAGGCAGTCAAGTCTGAACTATCTTATATTGTGTCAAAGATTCCCACCTAATTCTCTGTGAGTTACCAATTCTGTGTTTGAGCTATGAACTTGAAAATTAGAGAGGGAAGAATTAGTTTAAACAAAAAATAAATACCTCAAGAGAAGAAAAACCTGAATCTGTATGCAAACAAGATGTATCCATTTTTTCCCCAATGCTTTTTATTTTATTGAGCGACTGCTTTCTATGACTACATAAGATGTTCCTCAGAGTGAAGCACCTGAGGATTTAAATCATCTCAGATATACCCTGCAGCATCCTAATCACAGTTGTTCTCTCTGACTCAGCAAGTCCCTACCTGAGGCACAAAGCACCCCCACCTTAGTACATCCAGATTTTTCTAATCTGTGCAATGCTACACATATCAATTTTGTAAGTTGTTCCAATTTTTTTCCCCAGAGATATTTAGGAAAAGCTAGTTGAGTTTGCAAATCATCTCCAGGCAAACTTTGTGAAACAGGGAGACAGCCAAGTATATACCAAAATTCAAGAATCATAGAACAGAAAGCATGAGCAAATACTGTTATTTACAGGAATGCCATCACAGAGCACCTGAATAATATGGGAGTAAATTAATTTGTAGAAATTGTAAGAATCTACTGTCATGAACTTCTTCATTCTACAAGCAGTCTTAGCTGAAATAGTGAAAGTCAGGTAGGGTTTTTTTTAATCTATTGACTTTTACCCAAAAGAATATTTTATTGGCTGTCAAAATGCCAAGCTATTTGATTTCATGACAAATGAAGAGCAAGAGAACAGAGATAAACCAAAAAAATGAACATTTATTTGCATGTATTTGCCCTGTCCTCTAGTCAAACAGAAGAAAATGCAAATGAAAATGTGCTGCAGCTTGGATGTTACTGGAACCATGAATTATGTAAGACAAAAACTAGATAAGCATATTGAAAGTAATGCTTTTAGCTGTGCAGTTCATGCCTTCACTAGAACCCCCCAATGAGAATATTGTCCCACAATTCATCATTATCTGTTTTGTATTCCATGCACCGAGACTCATATTCCAATTTCATTGTTGTGGATAATTCAAACTTTTATTCTTCACTCTTCTTTATCCTACAGGAATGTCTGGACCAACTGATGCAGGGATTATTCTGCAATGTCCTTCGTGTTGCCCTCTAGCATTCTCCCATGTCTGTGTTCCTAGATATGAGTCAGGCAAATTGAATTTTGTATTTGAGCTCTACAGTGCTAGAATACCTGCTTGGCATTTGCTTTGAAAATAAATAAGATATTGCATTTTATTTTCTGACACAGCATTTTTTTTCTGGATAAAATGTTGGAATCACAGAGAATTTTCTGGACAATGTTTAAGATATGGTTGACTGCAGTAGGATTCTTGTGCACTACATAATGTTATCCACAGGTCTGATTAAAATATTTTGAAGATGAAGATTCTGAAAAATAGTCATGGTCAGTGCCATCAAGATTGTAAAGAAACACTTGAAAACTGGCCTATACATATTTATGCAAAGCCTAATCATTTTCTTTCATGGGATACAAGGACGAGAAAAGGAATTTAAAAGAGGAAGTCTTACAAATAATGAAAATCCAAAGGCATATGCTCAATGAAGTATAACACAGAAGTAGAATAAATAGCATGCAATAAGTAAAAGAGAAAAGACAGCAGGTGATGTCTTGGGGAAAGTGCACTGAGTGTAGGAGAGGAAAATGTAATGTACTCTTAAGTTTTAAGGGTAAAGTCCAATCTACATTACATTGATGAAGATAGTGACTAACATCATTGCCAATTTCATAAAAAGCTTGGAATGATTGATGAACATAAAGAGAGAAGGTAGCAGCAGGAGCAGTTATTCCACTCAAAACTAATCAGAAGAAATTTTGTTCCAAAAATCAGTTCATTTCTATAGCAGGACTCCAAATGAAATAATTATCTTTCACAGAAAAAGGACGGATAGAATATACGTGGCCTAGATGGCCTAGCAGGTGGAAACTCAGTGGATATGCTCAGAGAAAATACAAATATAATAGAGAGGCAATAAAATGAAAAATACTGATAATGAAAGTCAGTTGCTGAGGAAAAAAAATACTATATATATATATATATTTATGTTTAAATTACCTCAAATAATAATAAAATAAGTAAATGCAAGTTAATAAAAATTTTCAAAATGTAAAGGCTTGTAAAGATTTACATGGGCATATACTGGCATGACAATAAATATGGTAAGCATCTGCAGATAAAATGAAGGAAAAATCAAGAAAAAAAATTGATATCCCTGGGAAATAATTGGTGTCTTTTCCTGGGAATGCAGATGCATTGCAAAGAAAAAAATCAAAAACTGATGAATTCTCTGGATAAGAAAGTGAAAAAATATTGTATTTAAGATGATGCCAAATAATGCGAGTACATAATAAGTTTATAAAATGAAAGGAGCTAATACATAAAGAAAAACTTTAGAACAAATGATCTTCTAGGAAACAAATTTGTGAACTATGCTGGAAGAAGGCAGAAATCACACTGTGGCAGAACCTTTCCTATGAACACAAAAGGACTCTGTAAGAGAAAATGAGGTAGTATGCAAACAGGAACTGTTCTAAAGAAGTAGAAAAAACCTGCATCATAAATATAATTTCAAATCCCATTCTCTTACTAGAGTCCTCTTGGTATCAAGACAAGGTTTCATATATCCTCACATGTTAAATCAAGCCTAAAATAAATAGAGGCCTAGAAAGCAAAAGAATAGAAGAGAAATTGAGGATAAATTGCTATGAAAGTGAATTATTTTAGTTCTTAATGTAATGATAACTCTGCATGTAAAACTCCTCTGAAAAGTCAAAATTTCCAAAGCACAGCATTTGATGGTGTAAAATCACTGCACTGCTTCATGAATTGGGAAAACAGCCTCACACTCAGACTCTCTTTCTGTAGTTCTTATCTACCATGAATAGACCCAACTTTGAGTAAAACCCTGCCCATACACACAGTATCCACATAAACAATTCCTGAAGGTTTTCTGCAGCTTCAACCTCTTAAGAGGGGGAGAGAAGCATTAAGTGCAGCAATAAATTCAGATTTCATTGGCATTTCTTTTTACTTTTTAAGTTATTGTATTTTTTAATTGAATTTAAGTCTCAAGAAAATAGTTTGACAGCTTTGAAGATTTTACTGTGTGTCTAAGTACAGAAACATGAATTAGAACTGAGGAACTCATTCCCAAACAGTTTGGAAATTGCTGAATTAGGAAAATTAGTTTGCTGTCATCATCTAAGTTTGCTGCAAAGGGTACAGACATCAGAGACAACACAGTCAACAATTCTTTTGATTGAGGATCTTCCATACTTATATATTAATTCTATCCAAAAGTCTCCAGGCACATAAAATACTAAGAAGCTTTAGTTATCAAAATAACTTGAAGATTTAGCCTGTGCCTTTTTAAGCCCTACTTCAGCACTCTGTAATATGTAGCATAGGGGGTTGGAATTACTGTAATTTGGAAAATTCTTGGGAAATAAATTATTTTCTCAGAATGTTTTGTGCATCATGGTGTCTCCTTCAAAGGATTGGTTAAAGGTCATTCCCTAATATTGCAAATTAAGAACAGTCTTTATTTGCAATATATTTTTCAGTGTTTGTGGAAGTGTGATGAAAAATAGGATGCTTTTTTCATGAGCATTCTAGTGCACATGAAACTAATTTTTTCCAGCAAGTTATAGCCACAGATTGAATTTTAAATGCCATTTATCTAAGGGCATATATCTGGACCAATATCCCTGAAAGTGAGTTTTCATGTTTTAATGTTAATACTTTCCAATTCATTTAAAATGAACTTCTGTTCTTGGATGTGCCAACTGTACCTAAAATCTGCTTTTCAGTTAACTACCCAGAAAATTAGGCACAACATTGAAAAACTGTAACTTTTGCCAATATTTAGACATGTAAAGGGGGTGAAGGGGGAAGGATTTGGGTGGCTTGAGATGGTTTCTTCCTATAAAATAAAATGTGAGAACCCTTTTCCTGGTGTTCAGTACACCCATATTTATCTCTGCAGTCATAATGTTGCAGGAAGCTGAGAGAATTCGTGCATTCCTGTGGGCAAGCACTTGTCCTACAGGAGACATTGAACAAAATGCAGCAACACACTGCAACAACACAGCCCAGCCCTGCAGCTATCTGCATACATGAAAACCTGACAGAATTCTTGGTTCCAAGAAAAATGTGGACATTGTTCTGAGATGCATGGTGTGATGCTTGGGGTTGTTCTGAGGAGTGACCAGGAGTGGGACTTCTGTGATCTTTGTGGAGTCCTTCAAACTCTGGATATTCTCATTGTGTGATTGATTGTATAATCTGGTCCTCATGTCTTCAGTCTACCACTGATTCCAAAGATTTGCTAAATTATGTACCACAGGTGTCTATCTGCCTCTCTTTTAACAAACAGGCAGGCTTTGTTTCCTTTCCTTTCTGGTTGAATTTATTTATTGCAAAGAGCAATAAGAAACTGAGGTTGTTCATGGTGCTTGAACTGAATGTAATTGGTAAATATCCAAGCTGTTGATAAGAAATTCTGCAGACTAATGCTGGTGTCTTACTTTCTTCTTTTGATTTTTCTATTACCTGTGGGATATTCTACAGGTTTCATTTCGGTCAGGATCTGAAATATTGTTGTCCATTTCCTTGGCTTTAAGAACTATGTGTCTTCAGCTGCTTAAACTAAAGACAAGCCATTAAATTTAAATGCAAATAAGAAGGTTACATGAGCTGCTACAATTGATTTAAGTTCAGCTCAAGCAGTCTGTTTGATTTTTTCTCCTTAGGTTTAATTTATTCTTAGCTTCTTCCTTATTTGTTTGTTTCTTGTTTTGTCTTATTTTGGTTTTTTGATTTGCTTTTTTTTAAATATAATGTCATACAATGCCCTTAGGGCACTAATCTGAAGCTCTAGATCTGAAGATGCAAACAACTGTAGATAAAACTGGTGAAACTCAGCAATTCAGAGGAATGCCAAAAGAGCATCAGCTGTACACACAGCGGGAGCACCAACTCAAGAGAGCAAAAAGAGTTATTTAGGACTCTAGTAAAGTTTGGAGTCTCTTGTATATCAAATTCTAAAGTTGTTTCTAAAAACCATAACCTTATGTGTCTCACCTGTATTATTCCCTGACTGTTGCTTTGATTACATTATCAATCAGCCTGAGATAAAAGCTGTTCTTGTTCCTACAGATATAAAATATTTTTTCATATCCAGTGACAATCATCTTGATTTGTTTCAGATTAAAAAAAAAAAAAAAGCAAACCCAAAAGCCCCCAAACTAATACAACCTAACTATTGTCTCCAAATGCTTTCAGGGAGCTAACTATATGACAATTAAGTGGAAAATACTCTGCTGCTGCAGAATTGTGTTTGTGGGGGAGAATCTTATGAGTCAGATATTTACTCTTTCAGTTTTGTTCTTGTAGTGAAGGTCAAACACTTCAAATGAAAGAGTTCAAGTAGCTGAAACTGAGTGAGGAACAAACTGTGCATAATTAGAATGCTCTGTTTTGAACAGTTCCTATATTTTTGACACAAGTGAATATTTATGCTATAAAGCCATACTTTGTGTTGTGCAGCCCTACTGCTTGTCATACAGGTTTTCAGAATTTCACTTTACAGCCTATATTTGCATTCAGAATTCATTATGCACACATCACAAACACTACACAATGGCTGAGTTTAAAAAAGTCTGCTTCTGTACTTTTGGATCAGATACAACTGGCAGACTAAAGTATAATGAAAGCAGCAAACCTCAATGATAACTGAGCAGCATATTCTGAAACGTACAGACACTTCCAATTACTGGGTGTCCAAACAGTTCTTTAACTTATACAGCTGTTTTAAGGTGCCCATGTTTTTACAACAGAGCCTTGCAAAAAAATGTCAATCAGAAAGTAATAAGAGGGAAAATTTTTCTTTCCTCTTGTTTAGTGGCACTCCTTTTTAAAACATCCAAAATTAAAGGAAATTAAATGAACTCCCAACATTTCTGCTTTTAGTCTGTGAAAATCTTCCTGTCTTGAAAAGGATTTTTGCTATAACAATAAGAATTTTTTTTCAAAAGGAGGAAAACACCTGGTGTTTTCAAAGGCAGTTATTGAGTAGATTTAATTTTATTTTCTCTATGAGAGGAAGCACTATAGACACTATGCTCTATGACACTGAGCAGTCCTAAACCTTTTTCAGAGCTCCAGAGGAACAACCAAAATCATTTGACATTTTGGGGAGAGAGAAAAGAATAAAATTGTGATTTCTTACTTTAACAGATGGCACCATTCTTCTCTGGATGGTTTTTCCACAAAGAAATTATAATATGAGCATTTCTGTTGAATTAGTTGAAATCGAAGGTCAGCACTTAAATTTGCCTTAATTTAATTCATCCTGTTTTGTCAAGACATATCATTTTGCATATTTCCCTCCTTCCTGCTCCTGCAATCAGCAGTGCTTCAAGCCACAAAGCATAGCCACTCAAAAGACCACAGCTAAAAGCAGCAACTGTTCTCAAAGAAAAATAAAACCAACATTAAATGAAAGAGAATTCATTGGAATTATAAAAGTAATCCTACACGTTTTTTTTTTCAAATCTTAACTATTTGAGTAGTCATTTGAGGAAAGCAGGTGAGAAATCTGTATGAAAAGGTTACCAGACTGAAAATCAGTATGTCCTTAACTTCTTGTCTACATCAAGGCCTGTACTGAGGTCAAGCAGAAAAAGTCAAAACAATTACCTGGTCATGTTTAAGAAGAAGCTTCTTTTTCCTTATGGCCACTTTGGATACATATATTGAAGGATATATATATATATATTCAAAAATAAGTGTTTTTTGATAAAAAGGTGGTTTTCCTTCTTATTTATGGACACTTTTTGTTCAGACTTTATGAAGTTGGCATTTGAGTTGTGAACCCCACCCCACAGTTACTGAGCTATACAAGCAGTCTCAGTTTGTAATCCTCCCCAAAAACCCATGAAAAAGAAATAATTTAATAAAAAGATGAAACTGAGGACTTTCTTTTTAACACAGCAGATACTGTTATGCTGCCATAGCTGAATGTCCTGTACATAGCACAGATCACTGTAGGAGAAAAACACAACAGAATAAGAAGACAGAAACAAAACTGGAAACCATAGCAGAGAATAGTCTTTCAGCCCAGTTCCTCTGGCAAACTCTATGATCTGATTGAAAAAGACACAGTTAGTCCAGTCTTTAAAATATCCCACTCTTCAGTGAAGGCCAAATTGAAGAGCTTGTTTTGTTTCATTTTGGTCAGCAAAGTCTGTTTTGAGGACTAGGTCTTCAGAGGAGAAACTTTTGGTCACCATAGTGAATTATAGGTACCAGATATCAAAGACATGTGTAGGGTTTAAAAAAACAATTACATGGTCACTTTTCTGAAAAAAAAAACAAAACAAAAAACCAAAAAAACAAGCAAAACCATGCAACCAAGCAAGCACATGTAAATAATCGTCCCAGAGCACACCACATTTCTCACTGTCTCTACCACTCCCAATAGTCACACCTAAGTCAATAAAATGTGCTGAGTACAAATGGAAATGGGCAATTAGTTTAGGTATTTTTCTTTCAGAATTTAGTGCACCAAGTAAAAGGACAGGATAAAGAAATCCAGCAGCTGTCTTCTGCCTTTCTTTCTCTCTCAGAACAAGTGCAGGAAAGCTTTTCAGGCAGAACAATGACAGAGGAATGTTCTTCCTACACTAATGTAGCACATGGATTAAATCAAACTATTACCTCTAAAAAGATTCTTGAGAAACATTATGTTTTGCACTGTTTTATTGTTGCACAAAGAAAAGAAAAAAAGAACATGCACATTTCAGCCATTTTGAAATATGAAAAATGAAACATTTCTGGCTACTTAAATGAGGGGAATGATATAATTTAATTGTGAATGACAGTTAAAAGCATCCATATCTAGGTTTTCATCCTGTAAATTACATTTCCCTACCTGGCTTGGAAAACATAAGATAAATAATGCATTTCTGTCTTATTTGCATATTGGCTTGCTATGAAACTAGTGACTGTGATTCACAAATAAGTCTTGTGTCTGCTTGGGGGAGACAGGACTTATGCATTATGTGCTGTGTGCAGCATTTTAATTGCAGTGGACATTAACATTCAAGATTGTGAAATAACCTCAGCATCTATCCTTATAAAGCAATAGATTTATATCTCAGAACATGCACTGAAGTTATTTTCAAGGGCTGTCTGAAGTGGTGTTGCTGGAGGGATTTTACTAATAGTTGGAAAAGCCAGTTTATGCCCGTGATTTCAGCTGTAAAACAATGATGAGAAAGAAAATTGGAAACATATTCAGATTTCATTCTAATGCCCTATATAGAGAAAGTCACTGTTATTTTATTCATACAAGTACAGTTAAAATGTGCAGCAAAAATGTTGAATTTAACCACTCATAAACCCCCCATAGGATTTATGAGTTGTTCTTGAAGATTTTAGGTGTTTGTTTCCCAGCTGAAGGAAAAGTGAAATCCTTTTTCTTCCCAAAAGCAACACATAACCTGGCTCTTTTTTATTATACATTTTACAGGCAAATATTGAAAGTATGGTATTGAAAGGTCTTTATCAGAGATACATAAGAACTAAGCCACACATGAAATCTATGATAAAATACTTTATTTATTCTGGATTTATTTTTATACTTTTGAATTATTACTCTTTCTGGATTTATGTTGGAAAAGGTCCATTTTAAAGTGTCCCATTGATGAACTTCTGTTGTTGGACTTCTGTCAGAATGTAATTTCCTAATTATGCCCATGGAAGTGATGGGAATACATCTCTCAGGATTCTCTGGATTCCTTGAATTTGAGACTCAGATTGGCAGAGAAATTACCCTTTATGAGACTGTGCAATAGTGTTTTTTCTTCTGAATCCAGAGAAGCTCTGGCGTGATTATAGATACACAGAGAGACACAAAGTGATTCAAACATGAAGATTTAAAAGAGACTTACCTTTGTGTACAGGTGCAGCTGTGACTGTCAGTATAAGACATAAAATGGCATTCTACCACATATGAGTTATGAAATTACTTACATCTAAAGAAACTGAAGAAAAATTGGTGTTTGGTTTTGCAGTTGTTGAACCAAAAGTTTTGCTGGTTTGGTTTTACTACTTTACTTCTTTTTTTTTTTTTTTTTTTTTTTTTTGGTCTGTGGTGAACATAGTAGCATTTACTTGCATTTCTCTGAACTTGACTGGAGGCAAGAAAGAGTTGGTTATCAAATACTACATATTTGGCAGAAACCATTGTGATAAAATCCTGCTCAGATGAAAATTTGTGCCTTGGAGAACAAGAGGTGAAGGACCAGATTTCTTGAGCTCCCCCTGCCCTTATTCACAGCCTAAAGCAAGCAGCAATCAGTCCTGTGTTGGGACTCAGACAAAAAATATGGTCCATCTTCTTCCTGCAGAATGATAACAACTTCTACAGATCCCAAAACATTCCTTGGGTCAATTGTAGGATTTATTTCACAGCTGACAGAAAGTCTGTAACATTCTCATGAGGAGTACACTCTGCCAGCTTTTTCCTTTAGATGTCAAAAGCTTTATTTTAAAAGTCAATGTGGTTTTTATGATTTAGATGGTGGCACAGCAACTTATGATAATTCTTGAATTCCACCAAAAGTCCAAGGCAATGGCAGTTCTTCTGTAACGTTGCACTTTGGTATAAACCTAATTTGTTTAATTGTAAGGACTCTAGCAGTGGTGACTTTTCAGTTTAAATTTTTTAGAAATTGTGGTATGATTATTTTTATTCTTAAGCAATATGAGGCATTTTTGGTTACAACTACGCTGAAATGCTGAAATGCTCATTCTGGGAGGCACACTGAGGTAACCTCTTGGATGAACAGTACTGTACCTGGTACAGTATTGAAGCCAATGGTGGATTGAAGCCAATCCACCTTGGCCAGGTGGGTTCATGAAATTCCTAGGCCAAACAGATTTATTGAGCAGAGGTTAGATTTTCTTAATGGACTGAATATCCATACCACTTCCATAGCCCCCATCTGTGTTTCTGTCTCTCTCTCACATATATATATGCACACACTGAAATCAACCCTTAAGCATATCAGATTAGTTTTTGTGTTTATGACTGCATAATCTGAGTCAGTTCATGTTCTTTTTGGTTTTATAACATAATTTACTTTATTAACAGTATTTTGAATCAAGTAAGTAGTGTTTGGGCTGTCTATGCATTAAAGAATCTGGTCATTCCCATAGGAATGTCTGCAAGATTTCTTCCTTATTGTAGAAGACACAATATAGGTTACTGAATTGCTTATGTCATATTCAGAAAAGATGATCATAATCAAAAGGTTGGAATTTTCCTCTCAGATCTGCAAGGCAGATCTCCACTCCAATATTATTCTCTCCCCATATGCATGGAACTTCAAAAGGATTATGTTTGTAAAAGGAGAAGAATATCTTAATCAAGATCAGCCATGCACATCTCGAGAGCAGAGTTTGCATCCAAATGAGGACTGACTGAAAAGTGAAATGTTCATTACTATGACTAGAATTGTGTGCAAAATTGAGAAAGTAATTTATGCTGTCAAGTTCAAAAAGGAAATGGACAAAGCATTTTAGAATACATGAAAGGGAGCCCTCTCCTGTTGGCGTAGGAGAGGATGAGACAACTGAGCAGGCAACTCAAATAAATACCTGTGAGCTAAACTGTGGCTGTGACCACAGCCCTGAGCAAGGAATACTGTGTATGATGAATCATCCTGAGAGATGCATGCCTCCAGGTACAGGCATCTGAGATGGATTTGCCTCCTTCTTGCTAGTTTATAATAGAGGAAATTCATACCAGCACTGATTGGCAGACATGTTGGAAGACAGGCTAAAGCTGATGAAATAAAACATCTCTCAGTCCTCTCCTCCAGCTCTACATTCCTTTCCTGAATGCAAATATGTCCCTTTTTTCTTGTTTCTTCAAGGAGGAAAACCAGACTGTATCTGCCTTTAATAGGCAGCTATCATGGGCAATCAATTAATTGGAAATGCAAACTGCCGTAGACGTGGATATTTTTAACCGCAATGCCTCAAAAAGATCTGTTACTGTTGCAGAAGTTATGGGAGAAATCCGACCAAATTAATTCAGGTGTGTTCCAGATTAGTCACGGAGGCAGAGTCACTGAGGCCATCTAACCATCTCTGGCGGGAGCAGCATATGGGCACAGCCTGCTCTCTCCCCTCAGAGACTGTTTAAGGAAGCAGGCCAGGAATGCAGCTTATGCTTCTGGAAGGGTAGACAGGATTTACTAAAACCTGATGGTCGGGTTCTAAATAGCTAGTTTAATATATTCAGAGTGAAAAAGACATGCAATTAGTGTGCATTTTGGTATTGAACAACATAGCTATGTGCATGAAATATATTTCTGCATTAAGGTAGTCAGATCACAGTCAGATCAAATAAAAAAAAGGAAAAAAAGTAAGCCTTGTTCTTTAAAGTACTAAAGTATTTATGTCCCTTAGCTCTGTGTTCAATTGCATACAGTTCAACAGGTAGTTCCATACCACGAGACCATCTGCTATGCAAAATGTAATCAATCTCTTTTTATTGAAAGGATAAAAAACTCTCCTTTTTTATAACTGGCACTCATAGCATAAACAAGGGCATCCTTTGTCCTTTCTGCTCAGCCACAAAGGAGAAGAAATTATCCCTTCCTAAAATAATTTGCCCAGTAGAGGATGAAGGCATGTGGGCATACCCCACTGATGTCCAGAGACTTTTGGAAGACAGAGGTCTCTCTTCAGAGCCAAGAAGCAGTGAGGTGTCACCCTCAGTGCCACGGCTGTGCATGAAGAGAGGGCATACAGACAGTGCAAATTTTGGTTACATAAAGCTTTTGTGACAACCCATACCCAACGATGAAATATAAAGTGACATCTTAAGGTAAAAATCATAAAAGAAAAATACTCGGAGGAAGCAGCTGTTCTCCTACTGCTGCCTCATCCTTCTTCTGTCAGTCATAAACCTTTCTTCCTCTTTTATTTCAGAAATACATTTGGTTTATGTTAACAGCATCAAATTATGGTTTTGATAACTAAACAAGAGATTAAGCAAAAAACTCGCATCTGCATGAGCTCAGAATTCAAAATGCAATTTCTTTTTTTCAATCAATTTTTCATTTCACAGAAGCTTAACATTTGAAAATACTACAGGCCTATTTCCAGACTTATGACATGCCATAAATGTATCCTGGTCATACAAAATTTTTCAAGATTTTTTCTTTGAAGTTACTCTTTTATTTCATGTTGCAAGGACAATAAATTAGTTTAAAATCATTTAAGTGAGGAGCATACTCTTACAGACGTTCACATTTGAAACGAAGCCTTTTCTTAAAAAAAGAAACTATCAATAGAAATATGTTTTTCCAAGGCTGACAAAAAAACTCAGTCACACAAAGAGGTTAAAAGGTGTCAGGGTCCCGGTTGTCAGTTTCTCTGTCTGGATTGAAGGCACTTGAGATGGTAGTTCATGTTCTAACTCAAGTGTTTATTATTTCTTAGCAGTAAAACAGTCTCACTACTGTGAGTTCAGCAGTTTTTCATTAGAAGGCACAAAATGGCTCACAATCTCTTGTTACAAAGTCTTTTAAGACTAAACTATCCAATTAAGAACTGACACCTAGATTATTTTCCCTTTTAACCCAGTAACTGATACCAAAGATTCCACAACACGGAGTTTTCTACCCAATTACCAAATGCCACCCAAACCCATGAAGAAGAAGGAAGAAGAAGCATGAAGAAGAAACCCAGGACGACATCCTGTGCTCTTCACCTTGCTTCCATCCACAACATACTAAAAATCCCAAAATCAACATTTCTCACCAAGTGATACACCCACACTACTCTCTGTAATCTATTCCACACTTTTGTGTATTCTAGTCTATTTTGAAGTCTAGGAAACTTTCTCCATGAATGAGGGTCAACGTCAGTGCTCCCATGGGGGTCAGGGCACCTCAGAGCAGACAGAGAAATATTCCTGGTGCACTGTGTTTCTACAAAGAGTGCACTTCTGTATTCTGAAAACACCTAAAATGAACTGAAAAATAATGGTTATGATGTAGCCTGCTATGTCTGAATGACAGCAAAGCACAAATATTTTGGGATTTAAATATCACATGCTGATAGACTTTTACCCTATAAGGTTTTTTATTATGATTACTAATAATTTGTGGATATGTACTGGAAATATGGTGCTCTACTATATGACTTTCCGTAATGATGGGAAAACATGTCTGAGCAGGCTCCTCTTCAAGGAGTAGGCTTTATGTTATAAAAAGAAAAACAAAAAAAGATATACCTGTTCCTGCCCAGTTGCTCCAGGTTGGAGATTCTGGGATTCAAGGACAGGTTTGAACTGGTGCCTCCTGTCCCCTTTGGCTGTCCACTGGCCCACAGATGGCCAAACTTGCAAGCCTTTGCACTTCTGTAGTGTAAGTCCCCCTGTATTTTGTGCTCAGTTTTTCTGTTAAAACCTTGTTCTGAAAATAGTCTAGTAAGTATAAAAATATATCCTTTGTTGCAGTTTCTTGTTACATCCCAGTGTTAATGCTAAGTTTTATACAGTGGTGGATACAGATCAGATATCCCATTTTTAATTTAGGTCCAAGGGGATTAATATGATCTTCTCTTCCTCTTTCTAGAAGGAAGAGAGAAAACTCTAGAAGGGAGGAGAGAAGAACAGATTTTTCTTGCTTAATAATAGATATCCTGCTTATGTACTCCAAGTTTCTCCTGGATTTCACTGATTTTCATCTACAGAGCTGACACATTTGAGTACAAAGTGCCCTAGGCTACTTGCTGTATTTTAGCTAATGAATATTAGCACTGCACTCAGTGGATGCTACAAAACAATGTAAAACAAGGCCAAGTCAATGTCTTCAGCCCTATCAAAGGTAGAATATTTTTATTGTGGTTATAGAATCCTAAAATCATTTAGGTTAGAAAGGACCTTTAAGGTCATCAAGTCCAAGTCTTATTATGTATTTCAAAATTAAGGACTCAAAAGATTTGCAGAGGGAGAGAACTGCTGAAGGAAAAGGATTTGCTTCTGCCTCAAAGTAACATAGTGACTCTTTCCAAATATTCATGGAAGATTTGGAGCTGTACTGCACTGCTAATATTCCTGTGTGAAGGAGCTGTGTACTTGAGGCAGCATCAGTCTCCGAGCCATCAACATCTTTTGGCCTTTCTGCTGTGACTGTGAATTGCGGTGTTGCAATTTTCACCAAAGATATGGGAAAATGAGTTTCCTATCACTTTTTTTCCCTCACAAGAAATGTAGCTGCAACATCATATGGTGGAAGAAAATACGGGCCCACATTAACATGTCCATCATATCCATCCATGTACATTCCTCACATATATTTCCATTTTTGTAACTCTTTAAATGTCACTTCATAAGAGTCAAGAGTACAGATACTCTCTTTATTGGAAGTTTTTTTTCTGTAAACTTAACCATGCAGTCTCCTTACCCAACTCAGAGCATGTGTTTCTGTTGGGGAACTGGACAACCATTTCCCTGCATGTTGCAATGAAATCTATGTCAGAAACATTTTCTCAAGATCCAATTTAAGTTGAAATAAAACCAGGATGTCTGGGCAGCAAAGCACCTGTGGTCTGCTCTAATACCTCTGGACAGGGAGATCAAACTTCAGGGGTCACTGGGGAGCATAAATATTTCAAATTTAGAAGATTCGCTAAAACTAGTAAGTATAATAGTACTTACTAGTTTTAGCGAATAATAGTAATAGTAGTAATGCATTAGTAATAGTAATGCAACAGACCCTGTGTAGTGGGAAAGATTGACGTTTCCATGCTATTTTCCATGTTGGAATTCTTAGTTGCTACATTGATTGCCACTTTTCTTATGTCATACGCTCTTGGCCTACTTAAAAGAAGGTACACAAGGTCTTTTTCATCCTGTTGGAGATGTCCGAGCACTTCCTAAAGGACGGCCCTCACTTGCTGTGTTTATCTAGTTTGTTCTTCATTGATTTTTTTTTCCATTTGAAAATGAAACATTTCCCACAGAATTAAATTGCAGTTTGACACAACATAGTGTAGTGTGTTTCTTTGTTTTGTTTTGTTTTATTTTTTTTCCCAGCACAGAAAAACTAGAAAATAAATTAAATTCAATTTGAACAGATATTAGGGTTCATCTCAGCAATCAAGCTGGGGAGCAAAAAAATCAATTATTCATTTAGCTTTTACAGGAGCTGTTTTTAAATAGAAAGCTCAGATTTCTAGTGGATGTCTAATCTATTTGGACTGCCTAATGGCTTTGGATTAAAAGCAATCCCTAATTCAAGACATGTTCAGGAGAAAAATGAAATCATCCTCTAGTTTTTGTCCCCTGGAAACTACCAAGTAACAAATACCAGGACCATGTATTTTCTTTCAATTTTAGAACTTTTGGAAAAGCTCACAGACAGGGAAGAATGAAATTTTGGTACATAAATCATAAGATGATTGCTTCAAGTGCCAGCAATTAGGTAGGCATAAGGAGAATGCTACAAAAAAACCCCAGTTTTGATCAATTCCACTAAAACCATATATTAGTATTTATGTGATGACCTGTAAAGGGTAAAATGTGGAGGTGAAAATGAAATTAGACTGAACAAATAAGTACTGTGTCCTTAAAGACAACAGATACTTGGAGCTAGATAAAAAAAAAATAAATGAGGTGTGCCTCTATTGAAAGGAAATCACCAACTGAATAATCAAAGTTGTTACAAAAGCACTGTTGCATAATAATTTTAATATTTTGTCCTCCAGGAGATTAAATTTTTATTTCCATACCCAGAAGCTTGAATTCTCTATGAAAAACTGACATGGGAAAGAGAAATGTAATTAATATTCAGAACAGCTATTTTTTAGAAGTAGTAACAAGTACAATCACATTCACAGAAGCAAAGAACTTTCAGGAAAAGTTGGTGGCTAGTGTCAGAAATTATGTTGTTCAGTTGCTATTTCAATAGTAAATATTCATTTAAATATTTTTAATAAGAATATACCATATTAGAAAAAAATCTATTTCTCTGGGTTAAAACCAAGCTGAATTTTTTTCTGAATACTCTATGTCATACTCCTGTTGAGAGAATGACAGAATTATTCACTGAAGCTGTTCAATTAATGAACATATATTAAAGAAAATTGCAATCTACTCAATTTGAAGAAGAGGTGAAATCACTGAATAAATGATTTGTTATGAATTATTCATGTACATCTAGCAAATATGCAATTCCCTCTATTTTTTAGTAAACACTACAACATTTGGTTTTCAAAAGACATTAAATAATCAGTCAACATATCAGCTGCTGTCATTTCTCAGTTGAGGGCTGTGAAAAGGTCTATGGGCCAAATTCAGAGTTCTTTCCCTTCAAAAAAGGTTTGTATTTGTCTCAAAGTCTTGAGTGTCTCCCTGAATTTATACTTTCTAAATGAAACAAAAATCTTGCCTTTTCTCTAATCAGTTTAATTATTTTAGATAATTAAACTTTTTTTTTACTTTGTTGCAAACACAGATTATATTATTTATATGTTTTTAAAAGCTTTTGCTGTTTGCTTCTCTTTTTTTATTAAAAAAGTCAGTAAATAATACAATTCAATGCAAAATAGAAAATGAGACAATTATACAGTTATCTACTTCAAAAGTTTGCTGGGTGCTTTTAACAGTGCTGCAAGAGCCTATCAAGATTTTATAGAAATTACAAAATGGCCACGCTTTTTCCCAGTTATAACGAGATTCAGACATCTAAAACAAGGAATTCTGTGCCTTTGAAAGCCAAACAATCCATAGGGAGTACTTATGACAAGTCTAAGAGGATAACTCACTGAAACTTTACTGCAAAGAGAATAATAGCTTCTGGTAAAAAGAACCTCATTTTAAGAAATTCTATGCTCACACCTGAGAAGCAAAGCAAATATTCTGCATCTATAAAGATGGAAGAACCTATCTGAAAAAACACAGTATTCTGAAAAATTTCCATGTTCAGAACTTCAGTGAAAAAAACAGATGTCCACAAGAGTGTCTTTGTGAAACAGACCTATAATTTCATTTAATCTTGTGTACAAAAATGCGTCAGTAGGAAAACTTCATTTCTCTGGTGACATTCCTTGCTCAGTTGTGCATTAATTATCATTATAAATTCTTACCTTGTAGCTATTAGATCTGCTCAACATTACAATGCCTTGCACTTACCACATTTTTTTTTTGTCCTTTCTCCACCAGTTTCATCTGTTAGCTGGTTTATCATGGGATGTTCTTGAAGGGGAATGGGAAATCTGCCAACAGCTTGATTTCCTGGTGGAACATGGTGAAATTGAAATTACATGTTTTGCTAAGTGGCAACAATGTTTTAATTTTAAAACAACAGAATATAATTTGTTCATTTTTTAGAACTATATAAGCAAACTTACTTTTTAACATGCACCATGTCACTTCAATTCACTGGGAAACACAACAGTGGCATGGTATTAACTGTGGAAATATGTCATATGCATTAGTCTGTTCTGGAAACAAGGTGCTCATATGACCTCCCAGCACCAGATAACTAATTAGCTTTGCCTGTTTGGGATTACTGACTCCAGCTACAGTACTTGTCTTGGCTAAGTGATGCTGCCATGACAGCATCAGTTGTGTAAGGAGATGTCTTTCATAATGATGCTCCATGCTGTAAAGGAACAAATCGATTCCAAGAAATCTAGAAGATGTATTTTTTGAAAATTAAAGTAATACAGTAATTTCAAATACAGCACATAGTAGATGTTAAACTTGGTCATCATGTGACAAACATGTCTGATATTTGCCTGCAGCTATTTCTTTGTCTCATTCTCTGCTTTCAAAACTTATCGGAACCACAGTTGGAACCAGAATGGAACCACAGCCATAGTCCCTCTCAGGTCTGTGCCACACAGAGCTCTTTTCCCACACATCTGTGAGTAGCCTATGCTCCCTTCATCACAAAAGGTCTATCCTCTGCCTTTTCTTGCACAACCAATCCCATGCCATCAATATTATCCAATGCCTCTCAACTTGTTTCTGTCAAAATCTGTGTGGGATGGGAAAGGATTTGGGAAAGGATGGTCAACTGTTGATGAGCTACAAACCAGCATTAAGACTTCTTGTCCTTGATGTTGTGGAGCATTAAAAAAGGATCAGAAGCGCCAGTTGTAGCTAGAAATGTTTATTTCCCCTCATTTCCAGAGAGAACAGCCGCATTCTTCTTGTTCTTCCACTCAGCCTGCTCTCTGGGACAGGAGGCATGGGCTCACTGCTTGGATCCTACAAGATCCAAGAATAAATGGCAGTTTTAAAAATAAAATTCACTTTGAAAACATCCTTTTACTGCTATGAGGGGATATTATTACATGTTTTTGTATTCTGTCCCCAATTAAATTGTGACTTCTAACATAATTAGACATACTCTGTCTGTCCCCTAAACTAGAGCCCTTCTTTATATTTGTTCTGTCAATTAAGCACATTTCACTTATTTCTTGAACTCAGATATGTAATTTTTCCTGTATATTCATTCCAATTTAAATGCATTGTGATTGATAGACAGAAAATGCACTTATCTATTAATAAATCAATTTAAAGAAATTCTTTGTCCACCCTATTTGATTTCATGGTAACCCTTGCCATTTGTTTCAGATAAATGTTTTTATTCTCAAATTTGCTTTAATTTCTGACATTTTAGCCAGCATTTTCCTATCAAAACTCATGATCTTGACCCAGAAGAACAGACATACAGTAAATAAGCTGGGAGTGGCCTTATTTTACACAGGTTTGCTGACTTTACTCTAAAAAGCTGTAATTATCTTCAAAGATGCTCTTTGAAATATTTCAATAGGGTACTCTTATAAAGTGTTACCTGTTTGCCCTCATCTCCTTTACACAGGTTTGCAGATATTCTGAGTCACTGCTAGATAATTCTAGAAGGATTCTGGGATCTCCATACTCTAATTTGAAGGGAAGATCATCCTAAGAAATAATATTGCCAAAAAAGGTTATTCATTCTCATAGAAGATATGAGGAAAACTTTTGACTATTTCTGCACAGAACAGTTTATGTTTGTTTGGTTGGGGTTTTGTAATGTAGACTTTGTCTGCCATGGGACTGAAGTTCAATGCCTTAGCACAATTCAGGCCAGACTAGGAAACACTTTACTATGTCAGCAACATGTGAGTCAAGGCTATCTTCCCAGTGTTTGAAGAATGATGATATCAACCCCTGTAATATCAATGACATTTAAATTTAGAAGAGGTGGAGAGATAAAGGAGCATTAACAGAAATGGAAATAGCCACGTTGCAATGAGTGGAAGTTACTTGCAATTTGTATAAAATACCAATGTTCCCACGTTCACAAATGCCACATTGAGATAGGCTCACATTTCACTTACCTTTACCCCTTTTACTTTTCCTAACTGAAATCCAAATGAGCACAAATTAAGATGAGCATACTGCATAATCATTTTTCTTTATGGTATGAATTCATGGGGATGATCACATCTTCTTAAAATATGATAACAAGGAGTAGTTCATCAGCACAGAATTTTTCATAGGAAGAAATAATTGCTGTTGCTGCTGTTAATTTATAGCTGCCACCAGTGGGGGGAAAAAAAAAATTTTGGATGCTATTATTGTGTTTACATTTAGACCTGTCTACAAAATAAAGACAGGTCCTAGTTCCTGCATTACTTAGCACCCACATGGTATCTTCCTATATGACCAGGAATTTTTCACCTACAATTAAAACTGTTGATTTTTTTTTATGTCCATAAAAAGAGGTCAAGAACACTCAAGAGTTTTTAGTTTATTTAGGATTATTAAACTGGAGCTGAGCTTTCATTCATTTTAATTCAATACATAGTTTAGTATAATGAACAGAATTTTAGAGTGAAATCAGTGGTATTCATTTCATTCATCTGTTTAAACAAAATTGCTAAACCAAATTTGTTCATGAACAGATTTTTGTGGCATTCAATTTCAGATTAACAGATTAATGTGGTTAGACATCAGGTATGATGCATGAATATGCGCCTCTGTGGTGGGGGCTGAAAAGCTAATGCAGTACTGATCCAGCATCAAAAACATGACACGAGATGCCCAGGTTTTAGATATCAGAATCCCATTCCATGAATGAAAATGGGAGAAAGAGGTAAATTGTCTTCACTTAGATTTCTAGTATGATTTCAGATGCTCAGGAGCGCCCAACCTGATCTCCGATAGGGTGTCGGATTTCAGCTATGGCCAGTGGCATCTGTGGTTGTTAAAGAGCTGCTCAACTCAAAGAGGACACCGCTATGAGGCCAGTTAAATAACTCAAGAGTCCCCCTAGCTTTCCTGACCAAAGACTTGTCATTTGACTGCACTTAGGCATCTTGATATGATTTGGGGTACCTGAGAGGTGCGCCTCAGTCTGGTAGATATAATGGCACATTCAGCGTATTACTCTCTGGAATGCTGTCTGGAGATGAATTATAAGTACATCTAATGCATCTCAAATGGCAGTGGATGTCTGTGTGTAAATAACTTCATCAAGAAGAAAAATTATTGAGCTGTAGCTACCCAAGAAAGCTAATAAGACAATAAAACCATATTGCTCACAGTTCTGGACTCATTATTTCTTTTTTAGTCACTCTTTCTATCCAACATCATAAGAATTTTTGGCTTGATATCTACCTCATGCTGCTATGAAACAATTTCTTGCTCATTCCTTTGAATAATTAATCAGTCTTTATTTGGCAACAAAATGGAAGACAGAAACTTCTAAGTATTGAATTATATGTACTAATCTTACATCCATCTCTTGTTTTTTGTTTCTGAGTAATCAGAATAGCTCTGAGACATTTTGCTTTATCTTTTGCTGAACAGCCTGAGCATAATGTTGTAAGTACACAAAAGAAAATTATAAATATTGGACAGAAAAGGAGAACATGATCTTGCATTAATGAGACTTCACTTATTGGTTACTAAATTAACCTTGAGTAAGAGCAATAAGGGCAGAGCCAGAGAGATATCAAACAGCTAATCTCATGTTTTTAGTGTGGAGACTCAGCAAAAAAACCCATGTTTTTATTGCATCTGACCTACCCATCTTTTTATAATTTAACAGCCCAGAGAGAAATGCAACAATCTATAAATGCGTTAAGAACTGCCAGGTGAGAATGATGTTTTTGTAAAGTGCTATTATAGGTTCATTTATGGGGAGAAAATATGGAAAATCCAAAATCTGTGTTTAGGTTTTGGATGTTTTAGGGTGGTACTTTGTAGCTGCAGTGCTGTTGTGACTCAAGGCACTTTCTTCCTGCACTTTAAAGCTACTTTAAATTTGCTTTAGTACACCAAAACTAGCTTAGAAATTCAGTATCTAATAATAAGCAATTATGTTCATAGTTCTACACTCAAGAAAGTGACTCCCTTTATGAGTTCAGAACCTTGTCATAAAGTCTAACATCTGAAATTTAAAAAGCAGTATATTTGATAGGCATAAATGAGTCCATTCCATCAGCCACTTTAGGAGAATTTACTTCTTTGACCTCATGCATCTTATAGATCTTGGCTTTCACAGAAGCTGAATCCTGGGATCATAAAAAAAAGGTAAGAAAGATAACACCAGTATTCTAAAAATACCTGATGGCTCCCTCTTACTGTTGTAGGAAGATGCTATCAGGCTACTACAATGCCCATGCTTCTATCTTTGCAAGATTCTACTGATCAATCAAAAGAACAGAAACTGAGTAGAGGTAAATTACCTCTAGATAATTCTAGAAGGATTCTGGGATCTCCATACTCTAATTTGAAGGGAAGATCATCCTAAGAAATAGGATGATCAGATTTAGAGAATCTGAGAAGTCTCAAACTGAAAAGTTAGTTGACATGCTGAAAATTCAGATATGGCTTCATACTTCTAAGCAGGGAAGGACTGGTCAGGAATGTGAAAGCTGATGTCATCCTTGGCTACCATTGGTAATGAGTTGTTGAAGTTCAGAAAAATGACAACAGGAAGCCAAAAGCTGGATAATAACTCTGGATTTCAGGAGGACAGATCTGCTCAAGGATCTGTCCGGAAGAATCCTACAGAAATAACACCTGCAGAGAATCATAGAATGAAAGGGACCTCTAAAACCATCTAGTTCCAACTCTCCTGCCATTGGCAGGAAGACTTACAGTGATAAGGAGTCCACAACTTCTCTGGGTTACCTGATCTGAAGACTTCCCCAAACTGGGTGCAGGACCTTGTTCTATTTGGCCTCATTCAATGAAGTTCACATGGACGCACTCCTCAGGACTGTCAAAGTCCCTGTGGATGACATCCCTTCCCTCAAGCAAATCAACAGGTTTTCTACAGACTTGCTGAGGTTTCACTCAATCACAATATGCCACTAATTAAGATACTGAGCAATACTTGTGCCACTACAGATCCTTAAGACCTGCCATGAATTACTGCTTTCCATTAAGACGTGTGATTGTCTGCAACATTTTGGGCATGGACTTCCAGCAAATTCCTTATCCATCTAACAGTGCATTCACCAAAGCCATAAATCATCAATTTAGTAGCAAGGACTGTATCAAAGACCTTAGAGACAGCCCAGGCAGATGACATCCATATTCCCTTCATTTCCCTTCCCATCCACATTCCCTTCTCTACTGGGGGAGTCACTCCACTGTAGAAGGCAAATAGATGAGTCAGGTGGATCCTCCCCTGGTGAAGCTATGCTGTCTGTCACTACAAATTTCCCTGTCTTCCAGACATTTCAACATATCATTCATGAGGATCTGTTCCATGACCTCAGCAGGCATGGAGGAGAGGCTGACTGGTTCATAATTTCCAGCGTTATCTTTATTAACATTTTCCCTCGTAATTGGGAACTTTACCTGACTGGCATGACTTTTCAAATATGATGGAGAGATGTTTGGCAATTACATCTGATAATTCCCTAAAGTCTTTGGAAGCATCTTATCAGGTCCCACGATAAGGTCTCATGAATGAGATTGGGGTTCCCTACAAGAAAGACTTTGAGGTGCTGGAAGGTGTCCAGAGAAGAGCAATGGACCTGGTGGAGTGTCTGGAGCACAGGTTATATGACGAATGGCTGAGGGAGCTGGGGATCTTTAGCCTGCAGAAAAAAAAGATTTTGGGGACACCCTATCAGTCTCTAAACCTATCTGAAAGGAGGATTTAGCCAGGCAGGGGTCAGTCCTTTCTCCTAAATAACAAATGATAAGACAAGAGGAATTTGCCTCCAGTTGCAACAAGAAATTTAGATTTCTTCACTACTGAGTGGTCAGAAAGTAGACTAATCTGCCCAGGGAATGGTGGAGTCACCATACAAAAAAGTACATCAAAGATGTCTTGGTGTGGTGTCTTGGAACGTGGTTTAGTGGTGGAGTTGGCAGTGCTGGGTTGGTGGTTGGACTTGATGATCTTACAGTTCTTTTCCCGTTGAAAGGATTGTGTGATTTTGTGATTGTTTGTAAAAGGTAAAAGGCTTTAAATCCTTTTTCTTACCCTAAACTTTGTGCCTAGGATTAATTTTATTTTTAGCTCCTTTGAAACAAGTTTATCTAAAGCAATTTAGTTATAATGCAACCTAACAGTAACCTGACTTGGAATAGAATAAACCCAAAAAAATTGGAAAAGTATAGATTCAATATAAATATTAGCATGATTAAATCATCTGTGGGCAAAGGGGTGGAATAAACTCTCACAGACTATATATATTATTATCTTGAGATTGTTTAACCATAGTGAAATATAGACTATGCAATGGGAGTCAAGTCCATACACAAAGAATACATTTGGCTTTTCAGTTCTAATTACCCCATTTGGACTAGAGGAACAGCACAATCATTTTTTTATTTTCTGAGCAAAATATAGCTTGATGATTTTTCAAGGATACTGCATATAGCCACTGACGTACAAATTAAGCTATGCAGTTAGACATCTATTCTGGTATAATAGAAACACCATAGAATATAAATATGCCTGGCATGTTTTTAAACAGGAATGGACGAGCTACAGCCTACACAGGTCGTTTTCAGACCTTCATTTCCCACAAAGAATGAACTACAAGTGAGGAATACAAAAAAGTGATGAGTAGATTAACTCTGTTTTATTTTCATGAACTGGTTACTCTCCAGTAGAGGCATAAAACAATAAAAAGTAAGAAATTATTTTCCATTGGCCCATCAGGATACCATCAGTGGTGGAAAATATTCTGAGAAAAAAAAAGTATATGAAGAATGGTTTGCAGAGAATAAACTTTTATCCAGCACAAGAAATTTCACCTCAGGACCTCTTTCCATTGAGGCTGGCAGAGCACAGGAACAGGTGCTCAGGGAGGCTCTGAGTGCTCTCTCTCTCTGCAGATATTCCCACCTGGAAGCATTCCTGTGCCACCTGCTCTAGGTGACCCTGCAATGGCAGGGGGTTGGACTGAATGATGTCCGTCCAGAGGTCCCTTCCAACCCTAAGAGTTCTGAGAATCTGTGATTCTGTAAAATCATATGCTACCCTTCACATTTACATGTTCAAATATGTCAGCCCAAAACAACCGTGGCAATGGGAAAGAATGCTTAACTTTGATTTCATAATTGATTAAAAGATCAATGACTGTTCCACACAGCTGGGTATTAAGCTGTCCTAGAATCTAATTCCAGCCTTCTGATGCACATTTTGGAGCCTTTTTTTTCTTCAAATGTCACATAAAACTGACCAAGTAAGTTTACAGAATACCTAATGAGAAAACACTACATCATTCTTAACACAGAGCACAAGCAAACAGTTTTATTCCTGTTTGTGCAGCTTAACCTTCTGCAAAAGTAATTAGGTCTATAATTAAAAAGCTATTTGGAATGATTAAAACCCTGTTATCTAGTGGCATTTAAAGACAAATGCAAATGTCAGAAAGGATGAATTAATTAAAATCACTATTTAAAAGGAAAAAAGTATATTAGTGTAAGAACTAGAGGATGTTATTTACTGAAATGCTACAATATGAGGTGAAGTTGCATGTTCAGAGGATAAAGAGCAGGTTGAAACAATTTTGTCTGGCATTTTGTAATGTGCTCTGGTGCCATTCATGAATATATATTGTTATGTACATGCACAACAGTGTGCCTCATTCACTATCTAGAGTTTAGGAACTATGGGGTTGTTCATAGAAATCCTGTTTTTTCTCTCCTTTCCAGCCCAGATCCATGTTGATGGGCCAAGGGAGAATCTTCCAGGAAAAGTGTAGACATGCTGTAAGAATTCCTTCCTTCCTTCCTTCCTTCCTTCCTTCCTTCCTTCCTTCCTTCCTTCCTTCCTTCCTTCCTTCCTTCCTTCCTTCCTTCCTTCCTTCCTTCCTTCCTTCCTTCCTTCCTTCCTTCCTTCCTTCCTTCCTTCCTTCCTTCCTTCCTTCCTTCCTTCCTTCCGCCACTTCCTTCCGCCACTTCCTTCCTTCCGCCACTTCCTTCCTTCCGCCACTTCCTTCCGCCACTTCCTTCCGCCACTTCCTTCCTTCCTTCCTTCCTTCCTTCCTTCCTTCCTTCCTTCCTTCCTTCCTTCCTTCCTTCCTTCCTTCCTTCCTTCCTTCCTTCCTTCCTTCCTTCCTTCCGCCACTTCCTTCCTTCCTTCCGCCACTTCCTTCCGCCACTTCCTTCCGCCACTTCCTTCCTTCCTTCCGCCACTTCCTTCCTTCCGCCACTTCCTTCCTTCCTTCCGCCACTTCCTTCCGCCACTTCCTTCCGCCACTTCCTTCCTTCCTTCCTTCCTTCCTTCCTTCCTTCCTTCCTTCCTTCCTTCCTTCCTTCCTTCCTTCCTTCCTTCCTTCCTTCCTTCCTTCCTTCCTTCCTTCCGCCACTTCCTTCCTTCCTTCCTTCCTTCCGCCACTTCCTTCCGCCACTTCCTTCCTTCCGCCACTTCCTTCCGCCACTTCCTTCCGCCACTTCCTTCCGCCACTTCCTTCCGCCACTTCCTTCCTTCCTTCCTTCCTTCCTTCCTTCCTTCCTTCCTTCCTTCCTTCCTTCCTTCCTTCCTTCCTTCCTTCCTTCCGCCACTTCCTTCCGCCACTTCCTTCCTTCCTTCCTTCCTTCCGCCACTTCCTTCCGCCACTTCCTTCCGCCACTTCCTTCCTTCCGCCACTTCCTTCCTTCCTTCCGCCACTTCCTTCCGCCACTTCCTTCCGCCACTTCCTTCCGCCACTTCCTTCCTTCCTTCCGCCACTTCCTTCCTTCCTTCCTTCCTTCCTTCCTTCCTTCCTTCCTTCCTTCCTTCCTTCCTTCCTTCCTTCCTTCCTTCCTTCCGCCACTTCCTTCCTTCCTTCCTTCCTTCCGCCACTTCCTTCCGCCACTTCCTTCCGCCACTTCCTTCCGCCACTTCCTTCCGCCACTTCCTTCCTTCCGCCACTTCCTTCCGCCACTTCCTTCCGCCACTTCCTTCCTTCCTTCCTTCCTTCCTTCCTTCCTTCCGCCACTTCCTTCCTTCCTTCCTTCCGCCACTTCCTTCCTTCCGCCACTTCCTTCCGCCACTTCCTTCCGCCACTTCCTTCCTTCCGCCACTTCCTTCCGCCACTTCCTTCCTTCCTTCCTTCCTTCCTTCCTTCCTTCCTTCCTTCCTTCCTTCCTTCCTTCCTTCCTTCCTTCCTTCCTTCCTTCCTTCCTCCCTCCCTCCCTCCCTCCCTCCCTCCCTCCCTCCCTCCCTCCCTCCCTTTCCCTCCCTTCTATTCCCTCCCTTCTATTCCCTTCGCTCTCTTCTATTCCCTTCCCTCCCCTCCCTTCTCACCTCTCATTTCTCCCTTCCTCCATTCCCTGCTCTCATTCCTCCCATGCAATTAATATAAAGGAAGAGTGAGGTAGCATCAAGAATCCTCTTTCATAAAGCTGATTTCCCACAGCTACCTATACTGAATAGATTTAGTGCAATAATTGACCAAATCTACAAAACAGACGTTGTGAGGGAGGCAGTGTGTGCGCTGTGTAACTCAGATGACTTTTTCAAAAATCCCTAAAGAGTTAATCTGTATAAAGACATGTCAGTGTATGAAAGGGATGTCTTTCAAAAGCATTTCAGCATGCACACCCACAGTAGATGTTCAGCATCAGCCCCTGGGAGGAAGACGTCTCTGTTCCCTCATAATAGAAAATGAATCTAAGGAGAAAAGTTTAATCTTTGATTACTATGAATGCCCTTCCTTGTGCCAAGAAGACTTGTGATTTTCTTTACCAGTCTCAGTATAGAATTACAACAGCATTTTTTCTTCATGAAGATTTTTTTCTCAGAGCAGGAAGCTTTCTCCTTTTTATCTTGTCCAATTAACTACAACATAAGAGCATAATAGAGACAACACTGCTTTGCCCTCCCATCAATGACAAACCACACAGCCAAAACATTTATGACGATTAATACTGAGAAACTTCATATTTTAAGGCAGTGGGCTTGGTCTGAAATGTTTGTATGTTTGAAGAATTGCTGTAATTTACTTCTGGATTTATCTTTATCTCCTTGAATCTTTAGATTATGCTAAATATGAGGCTAAAATGTCTTTTTTTCAAACTGGTTTTTAAAGTGATACTGATTGTAAGGTAAATTTTGTTTCCCCCGCATAGTTAAAGCACTATGGCCAGCAAAGATTAATTTTCCATGCACACTCCCACACATTAACACAAAAATCATGCAAGTTTCTATTACTCACTCAAAGACAGCAACCTCTATTAATTCATGTGACTTAATTTGACAAATCTCTGTTTATAAGGCTTGTGTCTTTTCAACTACATTATAAGGAGTTCAAGAGACACTTAAGAAATTTCGCTGTGAGGAAAAATATCCCTGTGAAATAGGAATGACAAATTAGCTACAGCACAGCATATCCCTCTTTCTTCAAGTAACATTGTAGCAATGACTAATTATTTCTTAAAAAATAGGATTCATTAAGAAAAGGAACTCTATGATTTAAATAATTTGATTAACGTTATAAATTTCAGACTTAAGAAGATAATTCTATTTTGACTGAAAATTTCAGGATGTTTCCTCTTCACTTTAAAGGGCACAGGAAAACAGCCAAAATCATTTACATAAAAGATATTTTATATTACCCATAGTTCCACAACAAACATTTTGTTATTGGATAAAGTACATAACCTCTAAAAATCATGGAAAAAGAGAACTGTTGAAGGATTTCTTTCTTTTCTAATGTGTTTAAGGCAGCTACTGTTAAAGTAGAAGGAAAATGAATCACTAACTCACTAATTTCTAATACTGCTGTTTTAATATTTGTTTTTAAATGCGTCTTCATTTACTCCTTGTTTATGTTGTCAGTTAACACTGTAAGCCCTTTAGGACTGAGGCTGGAACTATCAAGTACAGTGTGCTTTCACATTTCATTCTGAGTTGGGTTAGGGCATTTAGATAATAAGGTAGCATAAACTGAACCATTTTAATGTAAAAAATTGGTTAGCTAACTTCAGATCTCTCAGCAAAAAAAGATCAGTGAAAGTGTTTTTCTTCATTTTTGTTTGCAATATCATAGCATAATTTGATTAAATTATTTGCATGTTAAATGTATTACAGTTTATGTGTACCAAAGCCTTTTTTCTGCAACACTTTGCACAGAGCACAGCAGGGAACACAGTGTCATTAAATTTCAACCCCAGTGTGAGTTACTGCTTTATCTGAACATAAGAAAGGTTATGCTCTAGGCATACTCCTCTGCAGTGAGGTCTTGATTCATAAACTCAGTGCACAGTTCACAGTAAACAGAGAAAACATCGGAGCTGGTTAGCTTAGTCTTCTTGTGGGAGTAAGAGGTTAGACATAAAGCACTTGTAAATCTCAAGGTACTTGTGCTTTTGCTCCTTCATCATGAAAAAATAAGGTTAGAAGAGACAACAGGGAGTGATTGAAATGTGGATGGAAAATCTTGGAAATCATTCTCCACAAGTGCAGATGCTAGAGAAATTTTCCATTGTTTGGACTTATTACTTTGTGTAGAAAGGAGTAGTTCTGTGGGCTTTTCCCCCTAATCCACCCAAGTCATCACCGCTTTTCTCTCATTTTAGGCAAGCAATTGTTCTTACTGTGCATTGTACATCTGAGCTTATGTCCTTTTATGTGGCAAGGGAATGAAATAATGAAATGTACAGAACCAAGGGCCTGTTTTGACAAAGTGTGTTTTGTCTGTGCAAGAATTTATTTTTTAATTTTCCTTCACATTACAGACATTGAATAATCTAATAAGAACTATTCGATGTCTTTTCATACTACCAGCTGTATAGACTTCCAAAACAGCAGAGTATTGAGGGAATTACAAATTATATTTTTTAATTGTTTTTTAACATAACAGACACAATACACCCTCCTATGGATGTGCTGTGATTTGACACTGCCCAAATGTCAGGCATCCAGGAGAGTCATTCACTAACCCTCTTCTGCTGTAGTTGGGCAGAGGTGAAGGAAAAAAATTAACAAAGGTTCATGAGTTGAGATAAGAATTGCAAGAAAAACACTCTAAGGGCAAAACAGGCTTGAATTTAGAGGTATAAAGTAAATTTATTATTGATAGAGTCAGAGGAGGATAATGACAAGCAAAATGAGCCCTTAAAACATCTCTTTTTTCATCCCAGCCTCTCTTCCCTTCCCACCAACAGCTCAGGGAGACAGGACATGGGAGTTTTGTCTTGGCGTCCCTCCCATAGGCAAACAGCCTTTTCACAACTGCTGTGGAGTGGGTCCCTTGTCCACAGGATGCAGTCTTTGAAAGATGGGCTGGTCTTACTTGGAAGCCAGGGCCCCCTCTCTCTCTCTATTTGGGTTTCCCACTAGACCACAGCATTCTCTAGCATCCACTCATTCGAGTGCAAGCACTTTTTCCACAGTCTGTGAGTGGATCTCTGCATCCCCTGTGGACTTCATGCATTACAAAGGAAGAGTTTGTTTTACCACAGTCTTCACCACAACTTGCAGAGGAATCCCAGCTCCCACACTTGAAATGCCTCCTATCCCTCCTTTTTTCTACTGACCTTGGTGTCACCATGTTGTTTTCCCTCACATGTCCTTGCTTCCTCCCCTTCTCTGTCTGGAAGAAAAAATGCTGCTTGTAGATACCATTGTCAACAAGTTCTACTAATTCAAAGATTCATGCAAGATCCCACAGTGCCAAAATGTTAATCTTGTCTAGGTCCCACACTGGGGAAATCACTTGCTGCTGGTCAGACAGCCTTGCTGCCATCTCGCAGGCAGTGGCGGCTGCCACAGTGCTGGCACCATTTGATGTCTCTTTTCATGCAAGGCTCTGGGAAGGAGGAGCTGCCACTGCTCCTCCCTGCCCTTTTTTTGCCCGCAGTGCAGCTGGCTAGGGGCAGCCAGGCAGGTAAGGGTTGCCACGAGTCACATCGAGACGGCCCCTGGCAGCAGCACTTTGCCACACCTGGAAAAAAACTGCGCTCACACTGTTTTGATTTTCTTCTTAAATATGTCATGTAGAGGTGCTACCAACTTTTCTCTAATTGAACCAGCAGCATGTCCATCTTCAGAGCCATCAGGGATCAGAGATTGGCTCTGTCATTTCAGAACCCAGGACATTCCTCTGACTGCCCTGTAGGACTGAAGACCCTTGGCATGGAGTCAAAAACACCTGTGCCTTTGATTTCAGCCCATGGAAAATACTACCAACTTTGTATGAGGATGTACAAGCCACAAAAGTTTAAATAGAATGACAGTGAATTTATCACAGTGTGAAAATGTAGAATGCTGTGGTTTTTAGAATGGGGGTTCAAGATGCAAGATGGAGGAATCTGGGCATGTTCTGTCTTTCTCCTTCTTGTTCTTGTCCTCCATTTTCTGCTGTGATGGTGGCCCTTTTGGATTGGTTTAGAGTAAAGACAAACTGTCTAACATAGGTGATAGGCATTGGAAAATTATTGTAAATAAAGTACATATAATTTTTAGTATAAAAAGATAACGCTGCCCTGAGGGAGGTCAGTGTTCCTCAATCCGACCTGCCAGACAGACCTTGGCAGGTCAGAAAGACAATGTATTAGATAAGAGCAAATAAACAACCTTGAGAACAAGAGCTGAGGAATCCTGTCTTCTTCTTCGGTCTCGGGGCTGGGAAAAAGAGACATTCTAACACCTCGTGGTCATCTCAACACCAGTGACCTTGTCACTGTCAGACATGGTGGAAGTTTCTAGCTGCTTCTCACAAAAGCTATCCCTGTGCCCTCCCTCCCCTTGCTACCAAAACAACAGGCTGTGCCAAACCAACACAGGATGTTATTTTATTTTGGTAACTGGGCTTGCTGCAGTTAATAAGCCTCTTGGCGTCCCAAAATATGCAAGTTATCACATCAGACCTGGTGTGGCTAGTTTAGTTATTTGTGCTGAATATGCATACATTCACATGTGACAGGATAATTAATAATTAAATTAACACAAGTGACAGACCTCCATGTTACATGAAGGCCTCACTACAGTGTTCAGTACTGGCTATTCAGTGCTATACCTATAGAAATCTTCAGAGCTAAGTGTTGTATTAAGGTTATTGCTCTTAATTTTGATTTCTAGGATTTCTTTCTGAAAAATTTCAATGTAACTGATCATCTTTCCTCTGATTCTTGGATCTTTTTTGAGGAAAATAAAACATATGGGTGATTGCAGCAGAAATTTTTTTCAATGAAGGAAAAGAGTACAGTAAATAACTATCAGTGAACTTTGGCTGTGGTCAGTCTTGGTTTAGCAGTTGTATTTCCTTTGTTGCACCTTCCTCCACGACAAATCACTTGCAACTCCTACCCTTACATGGGTCTGTTCTCTAAAATATCTTCAGTATGAAGACAGTGACTAGCAACCCTTGAAATATATGTTCTTACCTTTTTTTTGTGAAGTTGAAGAGCCAATGCATAAACAAATCACTGCCTCACACTGAGGGAAGAAAAGTATTTGAAAAAATTCTTACTCTGGCAGGTGGGGTTTGAAAAGAAAAGCATCTCATATGCTTTCTAGAGCCAACAGTTTAAATGACATTAGATAAAGACCTACGTAAACCCGTGTCAGAAAGACACAAGGTAAGATAATGAGAAATGTGATCTAAACCTATTTCAGAAAATGTCTGTACTCAAAAATCTGATGTTTAGAATCATAATCTCTTCAGCACATTCTTGATGACTTTCATTATGGTGTCACAGGGAACAGCATAGTAATAATGCAAATGACCATCAACAACAGATGATGTCTAAACCATCTACTTTCACCAGCCACTGAAATTAAACCTAAATATAGTGCCACTCCAATATGGTACCTTCCAAATGATTTGAGCTACATTCCAAATTTTCACTCAGTCAGACACTTAGTCACAAAATTATGCTGTTAACTGTAAGGCAGCAGACTGGAGATAAATGTGTAAGAATGATTTAAAAAATATAAGAATAAAGGAAGGAACATTTAAAAAATATAGAAATGCGATTATTTATTCAAATTAAAAATAAAAGAAGGCTTAAGAACCTAAATAAATTATAAATAGGCAGGGTCTATGAATTTAAAGTCATCAATGAAATCAGTTAATTTATCAAGGAACCCCAGCTCCATATGAGCTGCAGTTAATGTTTTAATTCCCTACGTGCTTTCTGCGCATGTGCCCCAGTTTGAATACATGTGAATTCAATGAGGATCACCAAAGTAGGTTCTTGAAATACTGGTACTCAAGAGTATACCTCAAATTCTATGGAGAAACCTCTCATTTTAGTTTATATCACTGCTAGAGGCAAAAAAGAGGAATCCTCCTTCCTTCCTGTCTTCCTCTCTTTTTTACATATTACAGTAACTCACCACTGCAGCCTCGTAAGCAAAGTCTCATGGACAGGAGTCTGCATTTACTGTGTGTCCCAATCCCAAGATAGAGAATGTAAGTAACACTTCTCAGAAGGATGCTTAATTTAGTGGGAATATGGGAGCACTCCCCACTTGTCTCATTCCTTTTTGTGTCATTAAGGTGTCAGTCATACTGTCCTGTGCCTCACAGAAAGGAAGAGAACAGTTCCTAGGCAGGCTGCAAATAAGGTGCTCCAGCCCTCCAGAGGAATGAGGTGACCTGAGAGTGCAGGAGGCTTAAGCAAATAAGATGCTGCAGCTGATCCAGGTGAATCTCCTCATCCTGGAGGAATCCTAGAATCAGAGCACCTGATGTTGGAAAAACCTTCCGGAGGTTATCTGGTCCACCAACCCTGCTCAGGCAGGGCCACATAGAGCCCAGGACCATGTCTAGAAGTATCTCCATACCCTTTCTGGACAGCCTGTGACATTGCCCTATTATCCTTACAGGGATAAATATTTTTCCTGATGCTTACAGAGACAAGCCTATGTTTAAGTTCATGCCATTTCTTCTCACCCTGTCAGTGGCTACCACTGAAAAGAGCCTGGCTCTGTTTGTTTAGCATTCTCCCTTCTGGTATTTAGATAATTATTAGTATTTGTCTGCTATAAGTGATATACAATATATTTTCTATCTATCTATCTATCTATCTATCTATCTATCTATCTATCTATCATTTATGTACTCATCATTTAAAAATAAGCTCCTCCCTGAGCCTTCTCTTCTCCTGGCTAAACTGTCCCACAAGTTTGAGCCATCCTCAATAACTACTCCAGTGTCTCATCATCTTTGTGGCCTCTCACTGGACTCTCCAGTATGTCCCTGTGTCTCCTGCAGAGGACCGCAGAACTGGACACAGTTCTCCATGTGTGGCCCCACCCATACTGAGCAGATGGGAAGGATCACTTCCCTTGACCATCTGTTGGGCAATACTTTGTCTAATGTGATCCAGAGTCCAAATATATTGGCCTGGTTTGTGACAAGGGCACATCCTTGGCTCAAGTTCAACTTCTCACATTGCCAGCTGTCCCCCTGTTACTGTAAAGATCCGTCTTTTCTCATGGCCTGTACCTACAGGTGCTGATGTGTCCAGCAGGTTCTGCAGCCTCCCCACTTCCCTGGGGATGGCAGCTGGTGTGCAAAGTCAACTCTGTTACTGAGCAGCTGCACCCATGGACCAGGCTGCTGTGCATCAGCAACATTGTGAGAAGAAGCTGTCAGAAGCTCTTCTGGCACCTCCCCACCTGTCTTGGGAGCTGGTCAGGTCCTTGCCCTTGATCTCTGCCTGAATTCTCCTGGCTGACCTGCCCTGTGTTTGTATGGAGATCTGGGCTGTGCCTGATACTGACACAGCCAAACCTCCTGGTCTCTCCTTGCTGGGATACCCTGGGAGTGCAGCCCATGTGGGTGAGCATACTGCTCTGTCAGGGATTCTCCCACCTCCCCAAACCCTGCACTAGCTATTCTTCATCCTGACCCTAGTTTATCCTTCTCAGGGCCAGAGAGATAATGTGCCACACCCAGAGGGCCTCTATGCATTCTACCTTCTCTCCCTGCAAACCTAATGCAAAAAGACAGGGACTGCATCACATTTAGCATACAAAGACTTCTGAATGGTATTGTCATGGACTGCTCATATGTTATAGCACTGGAAGAGCTTCAAGCGAGCCATGTTCTTTTAGGAAGTAAAATTATGAAATTGAAGAATTTTTAATTAATTCTTATATGTCTTTGAGAACTGCTGTAATAATGGCTACTGATCTTTGTGAGAATTATTCTATATCTTTAAAAATAGCTTTTGGAGAAAAGAATATGCCAAAATGTGCCTGAAAGAGTACTAAATGTAGCAGATTGCTTACAAGAATAAATATGACCTGCCAGTTTAATTGAAGTCAAACTGGTGTTCAGCAATCTTGTGTAGATTTCACTTTTCTAGCTGGATTTACTAGATGCTATATGTTTAAACATCTATAATGTTAATCTGTAATACTCTGGCTAAAAACAGAGTCCTTTGTCATATCAGCATTCAAACTACCTCTAGGCTGAAGATATAATTTATGAGTAAAGGAATCAGAGTTTATTGAGAGAAATATATCTATTTCTTCTAATTAAGCAGATGGCAAATCTAGACACAATCAGGAAGTGTCTCTAAGGCAGTCAGGCAAAATCAGCTCTTGTCATTTTGGCATATCACTCACTTTTGTTGGCTGAGTATCTAATGCTGTTATACGGTCATAACAACTTGTTTGACAAGACAGCCATTTCTACCCTTACTTTGATTTGGAGAAAAAAGATCACATGACTTTTTTTTTACTTAGTGAAAGCAAACACTTTTCTCAACAGATTTTAATAAATTTTATTAGATCATTGAAATCAGTATTGCATGATATTATTCAATTCTATGTAAGAACTTCTAAAATGACATTCAGTTTCATGCAATGTAATGTATATGATCCTGGCACAGTTTTAGTTATTCCCTTAAAATAAGGCTGCCTTTTGCAATAGCAGATCTAAGATTCACTGTCCTGAAACACCAGAGACACTGTTTCAGTGGCTTCAGTGGGGCCAGTATTTTGCCACATTTTTTTTTTAAATGATGCTCTGTAATACAAAGATCTTCCTATCTTATAAACAGGCAAACTTCTCATGCCTACCTTTAGCAGAGATTTATTTATATGTTCTATTTATTTGTCTGGGAATCCTACCAGAGTGGTGACAGGGCCAATGTACCTCTTACATTGCAACAAAAACAGGAATATGCAGTAGATGAAAGAAGAACAAAAATTTGCACTGCAGGGTTTTTTCTACAGAACTTCTTAACTGTTATTTCAGAAATACTCCCCTGATTTATATGACTACCATGTTTCTAATGTCCAAATGTCAAAAAAATAATATTTGGCTGGTGTCACTCCCCTGGTGAATATGACAGGAATCTTAGTTGTGAAAATATAAATGGTTTCATATTTGCATTTAGGGAATCTTTGTAAAATTTTATAAAGTAAGGATTCAGGGTAGAAAATCAAAGAGATATTTATATTCCATCTTTGGCTATTTTCTCTTCCAAATGAATATTTAGCAAAGGTTTTTGGACTATTATCCTGCAGTTCATATCAAATAAAAATCAGTATCTTGATAGGTTTTAGACAGAGCCTAGACATGTTCACATATTGGTTCAAGCTGCTCCTTACCTAAAGTAAAAGACAGTTTGGATATGTGGGGATTCTTATTGATCTATTAATGTCTTATTAAATCAGTACTCCCTTTTTATAACACCTTCTGAAGTTTCAGAGACTGTCACTGAAAAAACTGGCAAATCTCCCAAGTTGTGACTAGGCTGTGAAGTATCAGAATGCTTTTTTCAATATGTAGGGATTATATCAGAATTTTTGAAGTTAGAAAGGTGTAGTGGGTTTGCACAGACAGGTTTTCGTAGTGGGAGGCTACAGGGGAGGCTTCTGTGAGAAGCTGGCAGAAGCTTCCCCTGTGTCTGACAGAACCAATGCCAACTGGCTCCAACACGGATTCACTGCTGGCCATCCACAACAGTGGAAGCACCCCAGGGCTTAGTAAAGTTAAGGACAGAAAAAAACCAAAAGAACAACAACCCTGCACAAAAGCAAATTGAAGATGGAGAGAGGAGTGAGAATATGTAAAAGAAGCAACCCTGCAGATACCAAAGTCAATGAATGAGTGGGATGAGGTGCTCCAGGTGCTGTAGCAGAGGGAATCCACAAGGAAGCATCCTGTTCCTAAAGAACTGTAGTCTGTGGAAAGGACTCATGCTGCAGCAGTTCATGAAGAGCAGCAGCCTGTGGGGAAGGAGTAATGTTGGAGAATTTCATAGAGAGCTGTCTCTCATAGGAGGGGTTCCATGTTGGAGAAGAGAGGAGAGGAGTGTGAGGAGTCCTACCGCTGTCTTACTATGCTGCTGAAGGGGAGGAGGTAGAAAAAATCTACAAGGAAATTGAGCCCAGGAAGATGGGAGATTGGGGGAAAATTTCTGAAGACTTAGTTTTTTTGTCTTGTTATCCTACTCTGGTCTGACTGGTTTCCCTTAGTTTCTTTTGCCCATTACAGTAATTGGCGAGAGATCTCTCCCTGCCCTTATCTTGATGCATTTGCCTTTTGTTAAATTCTCTCTCACAATTCCCAGTTGAAGAGGGGAATGATAGACTTTGGTGGACACCTGGTGTCCAGCCAGAGTCAACCCATCATGGTAGGACATATTCCCATTTCAGTTTAGGCTACATATAATTACATTCAGAGCTTGTATGGAAACACATATGAGAATTGCAGTTCTAGATCTTCAGAAATCTAAATATCCTTCAAAAGAGAAGCAGCATCTGTGGCAATGAAGGACCCCACTAAAGCATTAAAAGCAGAAAGCTATTCCAGTAGCAGTTCATTCCTAAATGTTTTTGGCAGTTCTGGAGTGTGGATAGATGAAGTGATCAACTGATTCATATCAATACATAGATTCAGCGTAAGACTATGGTCCTCCTAATTTATCTGTATAAAAAATAGTGGAATGCACTTCATATGCACCATTTTAATTTTAAAAACAAACAAAAAACACACCCTAAACATCTGCAAAAAATGGCAACAAAAAAGTTTTAGCTTGTTGTATCTTTAAAGAACTTTATTTATAGTATACTGTTTGTGGCTTAGTTGAACTTTCTATTAAAAAAATCAATTTCACATTAGGAATCATTTAAATTAAACACATTTTTCAATGACTACTTGCTCTTATTTCCAAATGTCACAGTCAAAATCAAACACTGAGGGCAAACGGTCCATGCCTACAAAATAATGGATTTCTTCATGTGTATTTCCAATAACATTGAACAGAAATCAATGTCCATGTTGATTGTTTAAAGGCTGAAAGAAATAATACATTGTTCATACTCCAGTAATCGAAATTATTCTCCTAAATCTCAAAAGAATTCTGCTTTTTTTAATTTTACTTATAACACGGTTTTATTCTTAGATGTATGATGAAAAGAAAATTAAAATGTAAAGCATATATATACTGCTACCAAAAGATTTCTGAGTCTGGTGAAATGAAGTACTTATGCTAACAGTCAGTTAAAAGGAACATAAATCTAAATTTACAGTGGCTGACACCTGAGCCTTGGTGAGGGATTCAATTTATATATACTCATTATGCATTTCATTACTGTAAGCTCCCTTTATATAAGATCTCACCAAACAAAAGGCAATCCTTTCTCTCTGACTTAGTAAACAGCCACACCTCCTTTCAGAAGCACTGGCCAAGCCCATGGAAATTGCTGCTCTTTGTGTAATCACTGGCTCATGCTAAAGATCCATGCTTCTTTGTGATAATGCTTCTTGCATTATCAAACCATGTGATATGACAGGACGTGTGTCATCCTGCCTCGGGTGGCCTATTAGGTTTAAAGCTGAAGGCCAAGTGACACAGCCATCTGTGCATTGGTACCGTTTCTGTCTGATACTTTCCCCCATGCCTCTAGTCTAAGGACTTATCTTGGTTACCAAATGTCCCTGAATAATATATGTATAATTAAAAATAAAATGGAAAATTATGTATTAAACTATCACAGCAACTCCCAGACCTCGAACAAACTTGATGTCTCTACACAAACTCGCAGTTTTCTTGAATTGTGCATAGCCTCAAGGTCTACAGGCCTTAAATGCAAACTGTAACATTTAATACACATATAACAGAAACTGTAGCATCTAATTAGTTTTGTTTTCATTATATGGTTTACCTAGTTGTGTAAGTCTGGTTTTGGGGATTTGATAACCAAACAGAAAAAAAGAGGTTAGATGGATGAGACAGAAAAAAAAAAAATTGTTTATTCCTTTTTTTCTTTTTTTTTAGCCCATAAATATCCAAAATTATATTTTGGATTATTAAATTTACCTCATTATATTATCAAAACACATCACAAGCATGGAATTAATCAAATGCCGGTTACAATTAACAAACTCCTCAGGAGCAAGCATAAACCAATGGCTAATTCCAACTCACCATTTTTCTCCCAATGGGAATATATTAGCCATGCATGCAAGATGATGTGTACTGTTACTCCAGGCAAAAATGAAAACAGACCACATGCATCATTCATCTCAGTGCATCTTCCACCCAGCCTGATGGCTAAAACAGTCAAGTAAGTGTTTTAGGTTTTTTTTTCACAGGGACTCAAATGTCTCCAGGAGAACAAGTGAACTGAATGTGAATTTCACAGTCTCAGAGAGTGTATTGACCACAGGGCTACTGTAAAATGGATAAATTCTGAAAAATGAGACTGCTTCTTGGTCTTTTGCAAGTACAAGTTGATGAGTAGAATTTCCCAACATCCAGACATTGGCAAAATGCCAAAATATTTTTCTGTTTTGTGCATATTGAGCAACCCTCGAGGTAAAGCTAAATTTCTGTTCAGCACACCAGGATCTCATTCACGTGCCTATTACTCTTTTAAAAATTGTCATGGTTTGGGTCTGGCACAGAGTCAGTGCCCCCATGAGAATACCCTCTCCCTGGTGTCTGCTGTGAGATGTGACCAGGAATAAACAAAGCAGGCTCCAGCTTAAACATAAAGAAAACTTTATTACCTAAACTACAAGAAAAGAAGGAAAAACCTATAAGGGAAAAAAACTGAAAAATTTACAAAAAAGCATTTTCCTCCTCCCCACCACCAAAAATTTCCCAATCCGATACATTCTCCCAAATCACTAACTACCCAGCCTGGCACCACCCTTTAGAATACTCAAACTTCAGTCCATAAAGAGGAGAGGAGTCCTTGCATCATAGGCTTCCCCTGGAAACATGCTGAAACCTCGTGTGCTTCCATGTCACTTCAGCACCGCCCGGAAAGTCCTTTTGCCGATTGTGACATCTTCCTTCCATGCCCAGTGCTCTCACCACTGTGCATGGATCAGAGCTGCTTCTAGGGTTGTCTTTTAAGGATGCCTTGTCTCACTCAAAAAAGGCACAGTCTCTGCTTTGGGACATCTGTCCCCCCCATTTTTTTCCAACCCCCTGGGGCCGAGGGTTCCCCACAATGAACCCTCCTGGTTCCGAGGCACTGCCTCCCCCTAAGTGCTGTTTCTGTGTCACAGGAATAAAACTGAGTCTATGGCTACACAAGAAAAGTCCAGCCAGAAGGCCACTCCAATCATCTCTCCCCACTCAGGAAGTCTTCTCCACATCCCTTGGGCCTAGTTCTTGGTTATCTCATTTCCTATCTTTCTTCTTATTCAGCTCCGAGGAGGATCAGCATTTTTGTGAGGTCCCAATCATGAAAAAAAGGGTTAAAAATTCAGTCTCTGCCTGTCCCAGAGCTCCGGCACTCCCACACTCGCTGCTGCTCCGGCTGGGCACCTCCTCATTGCATTCCCCCCCCCCCTTTTCCTCCTGGGCCGGCCGCTATCAAATTCAGACGCCAGTTCTCCTCTCTCTCTCTCCTGGGGGGGGAATGGCTGCCCGATGGCTGTCTCTTGGGGCTGCTCCACCCTTCCAACCTCAAGGGCCTCCTCACCCCCCACCTCTGTCCAGGCCCAGGCCTACCACATGGCTGCCCCTCCCCCGCTCAGCAGCAGCAGCTGGATGGGGGAAAGGGAGATCCGACCTCTTTCCCTCCATGTCCCAAGAGAGCCTCTCAGGCCCGAAGCTCAGGTTTTAACCCCTGTGTGTTCTCAGAGGTGTGTCCAAACCCTACTGGCCACACCAGGTGCCAATATCAAAATCCGAGCACCCATTGGTTTGACCACAGCATCCCAGAATTCCCACTTCTTCCTGGTCAAACTACCACAAAAATATATATATTTGCCTACTCATTGGGAAAGGGAAAACATGGTATTACTTTACTGCATGGGTGAACACTTTAAAAGCACATTGCTAGCTTTTTGTAGTATCTAAGTCATTCTTAGGGTAAGTGAGATGACCTGATCTTTAGCCAGTCAGGGTTTAAATCAACCCAATAGGCGCAGCAAAAACCTTTTATTTCTTCAGCCCTTGTGATCCAAGGGGAGCTGCAAAATCTGGTCTAGTTCCTTCTTAACAATTCTTTGAGTGATCTCCCTTTTACTTTTTACCTTGATTATTTAGCCCCTTGTTCAAAACTCATTTATCAGGCATTTTTAGCAAATTTGTGGTTCTTACCATGTGAAAATACATTTCTTTGCAAGAACAGATGTCTTTTTATGTTACAGTTTTTATTTTATACTCTTTTTAGTCTACTGTTATCTTCATTCATGGAATGTTTTATCTAGAGGATTTAGAGATAGGCAGAAAAAGCTTCCCAGAGTGTATAGTGCAATGCTTATTTTAAAAATTATAGTAATCCCTATAGTCTATTGTGATACTGTGGGTTTCAGTCTTCAACGTTGACAAAAACAACATTTAAACAACCCTTAGATGAGAGAGCTGCTCTCACATATGCTTCCCTGACATATTTCTCTCTTTTTTTTTTCTGGTAGAAATAGCACCCAATCTCAAGTCAAATTTAATGACAAAATGTCATACATGAAGCCATAAAAATTAGCCAAAGGGAATTCTTTCCTTGCAAAATGTCAGCAATGAAAGTCTGTAGCCTCAAATCTGATTTTCTGTTCATACCACCTGTCTCGTTCTACTCACATAAAGTTCCTAAGCTAACAGAAACATGATGAAACTTTTTTTGCATGTGCTTTGGGAATAAAAGACTAATAAAGACAGATAGAAGGAGCTAATATCATCAACATTTTATTGAGGACACCAAGGAATAGTTTGTGAAGCAATTTTTATCTTGTTTGTTGGGGAGAAGTGTAGTATGGTACAAAATGTTACCTGTTACAGTTCCTTCTTCAGCTGCACATCTCCCCAGGCATAAGAGAGCTTGTGCTGAAAAGAGAAAATCTGAAGCTTTGCTTATTGCCACTGCACAGCACAGTGCTGTAAATCACAGTCTTAATGTTTCCTTTCTCTGCCTTGACCACATAACCTCAAAGAAACAATCTGAAAAAGAGCTGGAGGATTTTTTTTTTTTTTTTAAGAGATAGGACTTAAGAAATAGTCTGTGAAAACAAACAGGCCCTCAAAAGTAAAAATCACATACAAGAAGTGAGGGAATGTTTGTAATGGACTTATAATGGGCTCATTAAGCTGCACCTCTATAGCAGGAAGACAGGTAAGACCCTTTTTCCCCCAGGCCACCACTAATAGAGAAGAGAAGAAGCCCCAGAGAACTTCCGGAAGTGCAGAAAAACAGTTTAGGGAGGACAGAAAATAAGGACATGATGGTGTCATAAAAGGCTAACAAAGGTAACATGGTTCAGGTTGCAGGAAGGTAATAGACTCACGTACACAGAGCTAATTTGATTTGAGAAGGGTATATATCCATGTCACAGCCAAAGTGAGATAAATCCTGGAATATTTGTTGTTATCCTTTTAATTCACTATGAATTGTTACTATATGGTAACTGCAGTTTGTACACTTGGGGGTTTTTGTTCAGACCAGTCACATCATAGCAAATTCATACACTCAGTTCCTGTTGCTGTATTAGGACATCTGCAGACATATGCTATAGATCATATCTACAGGTATATGGCTACACCTACAGACATTGAATGAAGTCTCCCTTTTGCTGAATCAGAATCCTTTAGGCTGGAATAGACCTCCAAGACCACCCAGTTCAGCGTTTTACTGACCACCACCTTGTCAACAAGCCCACAGCACAAAGTGCCACATCCAGTCATTTCTTGAACACCTCCACAGGTGATCATTCTACCATCTCCCTGGGCAGTCCATTCCGATGCTCGATGAACCTTCCAGTGAAGAAATTCTTTACGAAGAAGCCTTCTCCAGTGCAGATTGAGGCCATGTCCTCCTCCTCTGTCATTGAGTGCCTGGAAGAAGAGACCCTGCTGCGGGGGGGCGTACGTGGCCGGAAGTTCGAAGTCCGGCTAGCTGAGGGCGAAAGGCCGACGCCCCTCTGCAATTACTAGCCAGCACCCCTCGGCGTCTGAGGGCCTCGGGCTGCGCTGGCTGCGGACTGGCTCACACCGCTGGTATAGGTGAGGAAGGGAGCTGACTACTTCACCGGGGGTTAAACATCGGTTTATTGATGGTATAGAGGAATCCAACATGGGGAAAGCAGCCGGGAAAGTGGCCCCGAATAGGGAGTGAAACAGGATTATAAAGGAGGGGGGTGTGTATAGGTGGAACCGATCGGGAAAGGTCAGGCAATGAAGTTCACAGAACTGACCTCCATGGAAACCAATAATCAAAATGTACGGGAGGGGTTCCGGGACCCCAGCCAACCACCACCTCCAGGGGAACAAAAGTTCTGGAAAACCAGGAGGAGTGGGGTGATTGACTGAGCCCAGGGAGGAGAAAAGATTTACTAAAAAGGGGTAGGAGAAATTATATAACTTGGGTGACAGACACAGGGGTAACCATGGTAACCTAACAGACATCAGGGCTGTGGCGGGAAAACTTGGGGGGACAAAACCATTTTACACTTAATAGGGGGAAACAATACATAAATTGGGGGAATAACACAAGAAACTTAACAACGCACTACAACACCCTACCTGGCTACACTCTCCTTTCAGGAAAATGTAGAGACTGATAATGTTCCTCCTGAGCTTCCTTTTCTCCAGGCTAAACAACTCTAGTTCCCTCAACTGCATCTCACAGGACTTACTCTCTAAGCCCTTTACCAGTTCCATTGCCCTTCTCTGGACATGCTCCAGCTCCTCAATGTCCTTTTGAAGTGAGGAGTCCAGAAGTGAACACAGTCCTCAAGGTGCAACCTCACCAGAGCTGAGTACAAGGGGGAAAATCACTGCCCTGGTCCTGCTGGCCACATTATTCCTGACACAGACCAGCATGCCATTGGCCTTCTTGGCCAGCTGGGCACATGTCTGACCCACGTTCAGCCAGCCATTGACCAGCACCCCCAGGTCCTTTTCCTCTGGGCAGTTTTCCAGCCACTCTTGCCCCAGCCTGCATCTCTGCCTGGGGCTGCTGTGACCCAAGTGCAGCACCCAGCACTGGGCCTTGTTGAACCTCATACGGCTGGCCTTGTCTTATGAATCCATATTTCTTTGTTTCTTTCCCAATACTCCTTCTTTTTCAATGCACTTTATGAAGGCATTCTTCTCATTTACATTTAGTTATCCTAAGTTAATTGTTTAAGCACTTACACAGCCAAGAAGCGAAAGGGGAGAGTGAGGAAAGAAAGAGGCAAACAACTATTCTTATCCTAAAAATTTGCATAAAATGGGTATCATAAATCCTTCTCTAATGGGTCTTTTCTATGTTAAGTGTTCTATGTCTTTTGAATTACATATGGATTATTTGCATCTCCTACTGTCTTTCAGCCAGCCAAAAAAAAAAAAAATTGTCCACAATAAAACAGGCATGGTGATGTTTTGAACACATTGAATATTATGAATTCTTGTATTTTTAATAGACAGCCTAGGAAATGAGTGTAATGTGAGTCAGAGCCCATGCATGGGTGAGCAAAGATTTTGCAGTCATAATGAAATGCAAAAGGACGGTATTGATAGGTTTGCTGTTCAAATGTGGATAGATCTCTAAATATTACTTCAAGATTAAATCTAATTAACTGTCCAATGTTGAAATATCTCCAGAGAGCCAAAAGCAACTGATTTGCAGGTGTTAACTACCTAGAATTTCAGTGTAAGTACAATAAATCTGTGTTACAGTCATTTTCCCTTTCTAAATGAATAAGAAGAATGGAAAATGGGTACATTAACAAGTTTGGGTTAGGAGATTAAAATTATCTTTACAGCTTTGTAGTGCGATAACAAAAAATAATACTAACAACTTGCTATTATAGCACATCTGTATCTTGATTCACTAAGGAACTTTATCAGATCTTAATTTTGGTAACAGAACAATATTATTTGTGCACCTTGTTATTCTGGTGCAGCTCTTTGTCTCCTGCGCTACTTACAACTCAAGCAGTAAAGCTAAAAATTATGTATTTGGAAAAATTGAATCTCTGAGTCACTCCAAGGTACTAAAGCAAATTAAATGAAAATTGGAAGAGCTAGAATTTTTTTCACATGAGTGAATAGTTTCTTACAGAATAAATACAAGGTTGTTTGAGTGGAAAAAACCCTGATTGCCAAAAGACAGGAGAAAAGCTGTTCTATTTTACATATAAATGAAACAGAGTAAATAAAAAAAAATATTTAAGTCACAGAAACAAATTGAAACCTGGTTTAAAAAATGCAAACAAACAAAACCAACAAAACCCTCAAAAGCAGCATTTGATCTAAATAACCTGTATCCTGTTCAGTTTGTTACAGTGAGGGATTCTATATAAAGAAAATCTAATATGCATCCAGTCAAATTTCCTCTGAAATCAATAGAAAGATTCCCAGTTTCACTTGTGTGTTTTTAAGACTAAAGCTTTAGGGTTTTAGCTAAGGCCTTATTCAAACTCTTATAAAGAGAGGTAGAATCTACTTTACCTTTCTGGTCTTTAGATTAAATCTTCTAAAATACTGAGATGATCTAAAATAAGAAGTAGAAAAATTACATTTCTACATGTCGTGTTTTATCTGTGATACATATTTTACTCCTACCAGCATTTTTTTTCTATTGAAATTGATTGAGATCTTATTTCCACACTATTTTATAAGTTTTTATCCAACACCTGTAGCAAATCAGTTGCAACATGCTGCCATTTTCCTTGGACCAGTGCATTTGTCTCAGAGCATCTTTGTGACAGTTACAAGTTTCTTTTGATCCATAACAGGATTGTTAGGAACATTGAAGTGTGTGATTGTGTTTGTGCAGAGCCAAGTTGTGAGATTGGTGCAGAGCTACGTGCTTTTCTTTTGTGCTCTTTTCTCCTTTTGTGTTGAGGGTGATGTCCAGCTGAGCTTTGGTGATTATGATTATTTTATCAGTGTGCTGTAATTCTGCAATGATTTGAAAAGTTAGCTGCACAGTGAGTGATTTAGAAGGAGGAAGAATGAGATGGTCTATTATCTCCCAGGCAGAGTAGTTCTTCTGAAGTAATTTTTTTTTCCAATTTACAATATGCCACAAACCTTTTACATTATGTTTTGCTGAATTATGCTAATATATATCAAGTCATATGACACAAAATACAAACTAATGTAACAATTCATGGGGTAGCAGAATGAACCTTTCCAGAGTTTTGATTTTTTTTCCAGAGTTTTTTTAACCTTTAATCCACTGTCCCAAAACAAAGCCTGGTCAGAACCACTTTTTCATAGTCTAGATCTGATGCATGGATAAACTTTTTGCAAAAATTGCAAAGTTTCACATGTCAACTCTTGCACATTTCTTCATTGGAATCTTATCCCCTTCTCATATTGTAAGATATTTACCTTTAATTAAAAAGTACAAATGGAAGATTTAATCTTCTAGTTTTAAAGGTGTACTGCAGAAATCATTTTTGCATTCTGTCTCTTACACCTTTCTGCCCGAATTTGCATTTAGATTCAACAGTCAGTGAAATGAATCCACAGCCTCAACATCTCCAAATAGCATTTCCTCTTGCTATTAAGGATCTTACTGTTTGCAGGACAAATTTTTTATTTCATCTGCATTCTTGAAAGCATGTTCAGTTTCTATCAGGTAATATTTTGAAAGGGATTTTTCTATAATTAATTTAATTATGTCTTCTTAACTGATATTGAACTGTGACCAACCTGTGAATACATTTTTTCCAACTTCACAGGTGGTCCAAGATGCTTGCCATCTCCAATTTTGTCTATGTTTTTTCTAGGATGCAGCTACAGATTTGTCACACTTCTCAGGCAGAAGGAAGTATTTTTTCCTTTTCTTTGTATACTTCCCTATATTGAAAGATACCACTTCCTCTTGAAATAAATTAAAATTATCTAGAAGATGTCAGCAAAGGTTAAATAAGGAGACCTGAGCCAAACTAATGCATTTTTATAAACTGATATATACTTTTATGCACTTTTATAAACTGATAATTATAATAAGAAGTTTATGAGAAAACAGAGGCTTAAGTCTTTTTTAAAGCACGATGAATGAGAACAACTTAAAAGTCCCTTCATAAATGTTGTTCATTCGACTTGTTCAGATTAGGCATCTGAAATTTCTTCTTCAGGCTCCTCAACCAGGGAAGGTCTAGATTAGATAATAGGAAAAATTTCTCCATTGGAAGAGTAGTCAGGCACTGGAACAGACTGCCCAGGGAAGTGGTGCAATCACCACCCCTGGAAGTATTCAAAAAACTTGGATGTGGCAAATGGTGGGACTCATTAGTCTCTGAATTCCCTTCAGCCAAAAAAACCCACTAATTTTCAAGGTATTTTATCCACAGATCTCTATTTTCAACACAATTAAAATATCGGAAAATCACTAAAAATAAGCCAAAAATAGCCTCCAAAACCTCCCCTCCTTCTCCATCAAGTCTGGATGCTCCAGTGAACTTATTATTATTATTATGTTTAAAATAGAAGGCCAGGCACTTCCATTTTTATGAACTGTCTTGTTTTTGCTACTCAAGTTGTATAATCTTCAAAGCACTTTGCCTGTGAGGTCAAAGTGACTAATTTTCACTCCTCTAAAGTTATAGAGCCTGTAACTTTTTGGGTTTTGACAAAACAAAATTACTGTCTAACAAAGTGTTTTGACCATCGGTAGCAATGGATATGAAGAAGGGAGGCTGGGTGGGGAGATAAATATGGCAACTTAGGTTTAGGTTGAGCACTTGGGCCACGAAGCTTGAAGGAATCCAATTTTTCAGTTCACCTCTTCCCATTATTCAAAGGTCTCCAGCTCTGCAATCTCTTTGGTTCATACTCCAGTGAAACCCTGTTAAACTAAAAAATGCAAGGGCCAGAACCCAAAACAGGAGTTAGAGAAAAGCTTTGTGAAATCAGTCCTGTTCTCAGGCATTGGCTTGGGCTGCACTCCTCTCCAGTTTTAGTGTTTAGTGTTTTAGTTTAGTGTTTAGTCTCCAGTTTTGTGTTTCAGTCTGTAGTCTGTGTTGGCATATTAGATTTTCCTACAGAAGTGCCACTGTGTAAATGCCCTACTGAGATACTTTGTGTACATTTGTATGCTTCAGAAGCCTAGCCACTGGAAAAACATAAATTAGGTTTCTTCTCTGTGTTTGTCAAGCATTAATGTAGGAACAGGCAATAAAGTGTCATTAAGAAAAACTCAAGAGTGGTTATGTTAATCAATGGGTACCACAAGTTTAGCCACCAGTATTTCCCCCTGCACAGCTGTGTTTTCCAACTTTTCAGTCTATGATATCAAGACTGAACCTTCTTCAAAACATTCCCACAGTTGAGGGAAAAGAGCAGAAGAAAAGAAGTCCTCCACAATTTCAGGCTGGAGTGGAAGTCCCTTTTGGGATTCCTGCATCTATACGACTCTTCAAAGTGTGCAGCTGTTTCTATAAATTTCCTGATTAGGTTTTTCAGCGTGTCATAAGGCCTAATTGTTCTCCAATTAAATCAGTGAAAATATTGATATTGATTTCACTGGAGTGATTTCAAGCTCACAGACAGTATCTCCTTCAAGTCCTAGAGAAATTTAATTAAAGGACAAGTTAGCATCAAGGGAACTTGAGAGGACAAGCAGATTTGATGAGCTTACAGAGAGAGATCAAATGGGTTTGCACCAATAGAGCAATAATTTCTACAAGTAAATTAAAATATACTTCCCACTTTCAGCTTCTGGGGTAGATGATGGCACCTATTTGCCTTCATGGATGTGAACTTTGCAATTGATAGTGTCTTTTTTAAAAGTAAAAATTCTTAATCCTAATACCTCAATTTAATAATAATTTGTACTGATTTGCCCAATTTGATGAGACTTTAAAATCTTACAAAGTTGTTAGAAACTTCTAATGGTTTTTACAGGAGATAATAAACTCCTTGGCTTTTAATTTATTTTCTTAGAAGGAGTTTTTTGCATTTCTATATCCCACTTTAATGCAGCAAGGTAAACCTGCTTATTAGCTATCAACTTCCTACATATCAGCCTGTGAAATCAAGCAGCAGGAGTAGCAATGCTGTTAGAAACAGTTACACAAACTGTTTCTGTGAAGGAGATATTTTCAACACAGATTTAAAAACATGACTAATTTGTACTGGGATTTGCAAGGAATGGCTTGAGCAGCCTTTATCTGCTCACTGTTCTGCTTGCTACACTTGTAGGTGACTTGTCTGTTAGCGTGTGTGTGTCTGTAGCTTTAAGGGTACAGGGGTAATTTAAATTTAGCAGGCAAAGAATTTAAATATCTAAGTGCTTATCAACTGGGCTGGCAGAACTGTTCCACCAGCACATCTGGCAGAGCTGCTGCTTTGAGATGTGATGTGGAGATGGATGAGCTCCAGACTAACCCCACTTCCCGCAGGATGCACGAGCCAGCAGGAGTGCCTGCCAAGCCCACTAGGTTCATTAAGTTCAGTAGAACCCTGCAGGAAAAAACAATTTTAAAAATAGCTTTCAAAGGCTCCCTGGGTTTAAAAATTGTGGATTCTTTTCCATTGCACTATGCAGAGAAATCTTTGTTTCTAAAGCACAATTTACATCCCTTGAATAAATAGAAAGAAAATACCTGGTCTGTTTGATGCACATGACCTGGCACTTCTGTTATGAGTAATTTACCCTATTTTTAGCTTTGGTCACCTAATCCTTGATGGGAGACTTATGAGCAACCAAAAGGTTGTCACTTTGTTGAAAAAATCTCTTTCCTTCTGCTGTTCCAGAAATGCTTCATTTCCACATCTTAAAATGCCGGGCTGGATTTCCAGGGGTATGATTTCTCACAACCCTATTTTGGAGGTGCTGAGAGCTCAGTATTTTATTGTTGATGCTGTGATGTTGGAGATGGGAAAGAGGTTATCAGCCTGGTGCCAGGAAAAAAGTCTCTCTTCAAATTCATAAAATGTGTCATTTTAAGGTATGCATATCTAGTCTTCTTTCTTACTCTATTTTCCACGTTGATTACTAAATTCTTCCTGATCTTCCTCTGTAATGAGGTAAATATTTAGACTTTTTTAGACTAAGTATAAATATGATCCTGTTGTGCTGAGTACCCTTTTGTTTTTACTTACAGGAGGATGCAATTCTATAAATTGCCCAGCTTCTTCACAGCAAAGCAAAATGTCACTGAACACCTCAGGTAATGAAAGATTAAAATTTTATTAATAGTTCTAGACCTCACTCTCAATGCTACATTGACAGTCTGTGCTATAGGAATTGCTCATGCATATCAGAAAAATGATGGCTGAAATTTTAAAAATATACAGGTTCTGCTAAAACTCAGTCAATAGTATTCCAGTGTGTAAATTCAATATTTTAACACAGGTGTTGCTGTATGCTGGTATGCTGTTGCTAAGCAGCTCTCACTAGTTTTCTAAAAAATATATTTTTTGATATATTTTAAAAGATGGTTTTATTTTCTTCTTAGTATTTGAGTTTTCTAGACAGGGCAAAAGTCTAATTTAAAAATCTTATTCGTTTGAAGATAATTTTTTTTCCTAACACATTGCACACATAAAAGTTCCTTGACACAAATTTTTTATCAACTTCAGAGAAAAGGTATATGCCTGACTAATGAAACTAAGTAAGTAATGGAAATAAAAAACTGAGATGACCTATGACACAGCTGTCATATAAAATCATAATACCTGATAATTGGAGGGGTTTAAAGAAATTTTTAGAAAGTCATGAATGGCAATATTTAACCCTGTCATACAACAGAGATCCTTGGGTTTATTGATCTCAAGAGCAGCAAAGAGTTTTTGACTAGAAGTACCAAATACAGGGTTAAGGAAATTTGCACACTTGTAAATTTCATTCCTTTACTCCAAGCTTCTGTGAACAACTATGAGTAAAAATCTTGGTTCTTTTCAAGTTAAATTGGTTTAGGAAGGAAGGAAGGAAGGAAGGAAGGAAGGAAGGAAGGAAGGAAGGAAGGAAGGAAGGAAGGAAGGAAGGAAGGAAGGAAGGAAGGAAGGAAAGGAAAGAGCTACTTTCAGGAATGTATAACTGCATTAAAACCCTTAATTTATAAATAAAAAAAAATAAGAATTAAGGGCATATGTAAAAGAAGCAGTCACTCATGAAAAATATGACTCACAGACTTTGCAGCACTACTGGAAGGTGCTGAGATGTAATGATGACTCTGGCAGAAGAAAATATATAGGAAAGAACAGAATGGATGTTCAAAGCTGTGTGTGGGAAAAGAATCATATGATGGCCATTAGTGTCATGGAAAATTTTGCTGTGAAAGCCCCATGTATTTTTGAAAGCATACTTTTAAATGTTTAATACAGCACTTATAAGCAAAATTTAGCACAGGCACAGTGAATCTGTGCTAATTCTCTGTACCTTCTCTGTCCTTACTCTTTTGTTAGTAGGATTTAAAGCTTCATTACCACGCCAGAACTTTTGTTTCATCATTCTTGTTTAACATTGATGGATTTGTCTGAATTTTGGATACTTTAAAACAGGATTGAATGACAGGACAAGTGTGTGCTAGCAAAGATATTATTTCATCCCTGAGAGCTTCTGTTTAAATATCAAAAGTGCTCCTGTCTTATGAAAGTTTGACAGCTGTCAGGTCAGAAACTGAGAGTGGAAGGAGTAAAATCAAAGCCATCTTCCTGGTCTTTCTCCATAGATTCTGTCTGATTAAATGATTCTTCCCAGATATCCAGGTAGTACATAGACGAATGTCTTGAAGCATATATTTTTAGTCAAAATGAAAAAAAAAAAAACAACAAAACTTGGACTTTCAGATTTCTCAGTTTTTTGCTATAAACCCAATCCCACTTCTTAGCCCAGAATGATGTGAGGGAAAATGTCATCTTAGTAAGCACAAGCCTTCACCAAGCCCCATGAAATCTGATGCTTATATTTGTGAAATGTAAACCCTTGTGGAATCAGATGGGCTTGTTAAGGATGACATGATTTACTGACATGCTGCACCTTGCAGGATTAAAGTCAGTTTATGGGTAAAAAATACTGGATGAGATACATTCCTCTTTATTGACAGGAAAGGAAGTGCTTAGGCAGACTGGAAGGACTAGGAAATGTGTGGCTGACAAGGCTTGAGTTGGTTAACATGCCCTACCTGGAAAGAAAAAGAGAGGGAGTGGGCAAGAACCATGAGAAAGAGGTTCATCTTCCAGATTTGGAGGATGGGAGGATCAGCAAGGGTCTCCCATTGAATAGATAAAACCAATATTAGATCACCTGTAAAGGCCAAGGAAGGTAAAAGACTGAAGATAAAGAGTCCTGTCAAGAGAAGTAAAATTATGATTTCTCAGGTAGGATTCCTTGGTACTTCCAGAATTATGCTCTGTCCCTGGAATTGCTCAAGGCAAGGCCAGATGGAGCTTTGAGAAATCTGTTCTAGGGGAAGATGTCCCTGCCCATGCCAGTGGGGTTGGAGCTGGATGGTCTGTAGAGATTGTGTTCAATTCAAAGTTTTTTCCTGTGTGACAAGATAAAGGCAAGCCATACAAAAGTATTGCTACTAGTCAAACTGTAGAGCAAATTTTGTTACTTATGGCCAGTAGATCAGATGAGAGCTAATGATGAACAGATTGATAATTGACACAGAAAGAAGATTTCTGTCAGATGTCTTTGCTGTAGAGGAGAAGTTTGGAGGGATTTAAATCTGATTGGACCTACTTTAATATTCAACAAAAAACCAATTTATTTTCTACCAGTGGGAAAGACATACCAAAAAATGGAAAAAAATGATGAGAGCTGTCTGTACTTTATTTATGCAGGATATTTTATTCTGAAGAGCATGATGGGTTTAATAATTTTCATTCAATTCTGGCAGAAAGGGTAAATATAAAAAATTTGCAAATAAGCATGAAAGAAATTAATACTGTATATTGATTTTATTTAAATATATAGTTAGAAAGTGAATGCAGTGGTGACCATAAGCAGAAAAAAAATTGCTGTTACAGTGAGTGGAAAGTTTATTGCTGAACAGAAAATTTGTATAGGCTTTAAAGTTATAAAATCAGTTTTAAAATCTTGAAAGATTAAGGATACAATACAAAGATAATCTTTGTGTTGTGATACAACTCCCTATAATCTTTGAGATCCTGGGCTACATCTCACAGGTTGTTGGAAAGACACAGAATTAAGCATTAATAGATGATCTTCAGTTTCTTGAGAAAGAAAAGACCACCAGTCTTCTGCCTGAAGGATTAAGGAAGAGAAGTAATGGTCTGATACCGTTGATGCAACCAATAACAGAAAGGGACTAAAACAGCCAGGAGAGTGGGGCTCTGAGTGTGAGCCAATGTGACACCTCATAATTTCATCTGCTGTAACCATTCTGAAAAGGCAAGTGGGTGTCTGACGTCTGGGGAAATTAAAAGAAGAAGAAAGGCTAACAGAAGATCCATCAAAAATAAAACAGGAGCAGGAGTTGTCACGTGCCAGAAAATTGTGCACAGTATGAAGAAAGGATTGCTAACAGCATGATTAGCTCAGAGAAATTTTTCATGGAAGAAGTGGAAAGCACTGCAGCTGAAGATGAATGGGCTACTACTCTGGAAACAAATGGAGCATTTTTAATTAATTAAGAAACAGGTGCAGTGGAAAGTTTGGTAGTCAAAACCACAATTAGCACTGGCAAAGCAGCCGGACACTTTATTTAAGATACTCTGCATAGAAGAATGTCTTCTGCCCCAAAGTCAAACACATCAGGAATAAGTGTCAGTAGTTAATAAATTGGGAAGGGGAGGGAAGGAGAAGAATGTCGTTCAAGTGTATTAGGAGGATGAAGACAGAAAAAATTAATTAAAATGTATCAGATCTTCAGACTCATTAGGAATGGCAGTGTACTGAAATAGTCAAGAAAAATTTAGGAGATCTCTTACAGGGAAAAGAAATATCCCTAAAAGAGCAGAGCACTGAGCTAGGAAAAGAACCCCCCCAAAATAATAATATTAATAATAATATTAATTTAAAAACCCCTATTATTATTATTATTATTATTATTATTATTATTATTATTATTATTATTATTATTATTATTATTATTATTATTATTATTATTATTATTATTATAATAAACCAAAACCAAAAACAAACAACAACAAAAACAAGCAAACAAAAAAACCAAAACAAAAACCCAAAAAATCGAAGAACCAAAACCAATAGAAGAGGATCAGACAATCCAAGCAATTCTGAGAATTGTTAGAACTCAATTCACAGCTATAAATTTAATTGGACTTGTGTCCTATGTTATTTGAGGAAGATGGTCAAGCAGACCACAGGCAGCCTGCACATGGAATAAGCAAAAAAAAATGTAATATCCATAGAGGGTAGGAGGACCTACCCTGATGGCTAAACAAATGTAGAGGGTATAAAATTATTTGCTTCACAAGCACATCCAGCAAACTTGTGATTCAAATGTTATTACAGAGTTGAAAGTACTTCCATCTTTATTCCCAAGAAACACACCAAGACTCCAGGATATCTTGCCATCAAACATTTGTCCTTTCTGAAATCTTCAACAACATTCCTCTATCTGTTCTTAACAGGAACTCTTTCCATCTGTTTCTATTCTATCTCAATTATTACAGTATTTTTATAGGACAGCAGCTTCAATTCAACACATTAGTCATCAGATCCACATAATGTAGACTAACATTGATAATTTTGTATTGCATTTTATGTTTTTATCAATGTTGACCCAGGATGGCTGTTAATTTTTTTCAGTAAGACTCTTTTTCAAAGTCAAAACAGCATATGATTGCTTTTTAAAGTGTGTAGGTATATTTGTATACATGTATAATTGCTGCAGTTGTAAGGAAAAAATACCTTATTTGCAGTCAGGTCAGAAGATAAAATAGGCAGATTGTGTGGTGTTGACAGTATAAGTGGAAAAAATTGAAGAAGCTCATCACAAATGTCTCAATACCTGATTTAAAACCATAATATTAAAACTATTTTATTTTAGTAAGAATATTCTTAAGATTCTATCTATTTTACCTTTTTTTTCCTCAGTGCTTGGATGAAGGGCTTATAATAAAAAGGTTTTTCCAGAAACTCAATGAATAGAAAGGTATCAAAATTATAATATCATATTAAATGTTGATATGAAATGTATTTCCAGAGTCAAACACATCCAACCTGAATCTTCTGGCTAGGGTCAATAAATTTTTCTGACAATTTTCGAGGCTGATTTAAAGTTCCTACAAGAAGTAATAACAATGAATGTCTGTTTTAACATCTAATACAAATCTAAGTGTGTCTACTTGTGAGGCGAGATGCTTCCATAAGCTTCAGCAAACTCAAACAGTTGACTTTATCTGTTTATGTAGTCAACAGTAAACTCTATTCCCTTCCTTCCTGCCAAACTTGACTACTAATTGCTTTCTGAACATTTACACATTGTCAGAAGCTGTATGAGACCAAAGATGGAGCAATTATTTTCTACAGGTTATTTTCCAGGAAACTGTACAGAGAAATGTCACACATTAAAGCAGCATGGACAATATTTTCAGAACCACAGAGACTGTTGAAAAAACACCTGAAATGCACACAGCTATGTCAAACTCAGAAGCTCAAAGGCTTTAGATAATATTTAAAAATGAGAAAGAAACAATTAAAAAACTTTTGAGACTCTTTGAATACACATCTGAGAGACACAGTGATCACATTAAATGCTATTTATAAAAGTAGATTCATCTCATGAATGAGCTGGTCAAACTAAAGTTACGCTAAAGAGCCATTTGCTGTTTTAACTCCCTGATTTATTTTGAGCCCATAATCCATTCTTAATCCATTCTGAGACCAATAAAAATGAGTAATAGAACCTGAACAAGAAAGCACCAGTAGGGGTTTATGAGTGCAGCCCACAGAACCCACTGCAGTCCTGCAATGGATTTTTGTAGTCTCCACAACATACTGGGGGCACCCACAGGGAGAGATTAGAGCAGATGCTGGGTGATCTAACCCAGAAGAAAAAAAAAGCCCACAGGATTTGTGGAAAAGTGGAAACTCAGTTTCATAACTGCTTTGGAAGAAAAAAAATGTCCTCTATCCAAATAAAAATTATGTATTTCAATAGCTTCTCTGTTCTAGGGAAGACAGAAAATCTCCATCAAGAGAAACCCTTACATAGACACAAACAGAGGTGGTTACTTTAAACCAGTTCTAATCTCTTTTATCTTATTTAATTATCACATAAAATATTATTTTAATTTTAATTTTATTTTAATTATTTAATTATCACATTATGTAAAATTGCTATTGATATTTAAAAAGACCAGGGACTTGTTTAGTTTATTTTCTAAGAATTTATATGGCATCCACTCTACATTTCCATCTGAACCACAACTGCAAAATAAAAGACCCTTTGTGTGCACCTTGTGCACATGTTTTCAAAGGCAATTTCAGTGCATTATGTGAAAAAGAACTCCTGCAGTTCCACAGGTTTCTTATGTTGCCAACAGAGCAAAATGTATTGAAAAGAGATGTGAATCATAACTCCCTGGTGAATGACATTCAAACACTGGCACCATTTATGAAATGATGACTGCAAGTTTCAATACTTTTTTAACCACAGGAACCCTGGCCTTTATCACTTTCATAAATGTGTACTATGTCCTTACCATTAATATTTCACAAAGAGAGATTTTTCACTCAAACATACTCATTCTGATTTTGAAGGAAGATGAGGGTTCAACATTTCAGACAGTGACACAAAACTTAAAATATTCAATCAATCAGTCCCAAACCTTCATTTTGCTATATTCAAAGAATTTACTGGACAATTCATCAGAGACAAAACTGATGACTTTGTGATAACATTTCCCATAGCTGAAAACATCCTCCATCTTCATTTACACCTTAATTGAAAAAATGGAGGGTTCAAATGAAGATGGGCAAAGAAAAGGGATGGGTCAAGTAATTTATGAAGAGTATTTATGTATGGAATTACTACGAATGGAAAACAACAGAATGACAATTTATGTTTTGTATTTCATGTCAGTTTTCACACTACATATGTAAAGGTAAGAGATGAGGGAAAATGCTTTATGCCTTTCTCAGCCAAACAATTTCCAGACTAAATTAGAAATCAGACTTCAAGTTTCATAGGTATAAATCAAAGATAGGTCTAATTATCTTATAAACTGCAACTTGAAAAAAAAAATAGAAGTGACTGAAATTTGGGTTACTGTAATTGTGAAGAAATCTTTTTTTGTCTGAATTTATTTGGCAGTGTGCATAGACTTGACTAGGAGTTCCACCTCCTTCCTTTGGGGACCACCTGCAGCCTGCATAAAGACAAGTAAAAATTAGTATTGCTCTGGAAAGTCTCAGCCAACAAAAGAAAAGTTATTAAAAATTGTTAGGGCAGAAGCATCATGACATAGCTCTGAAAGAAAATCAAGAGGGTTGGTGGTGATTCTGGCAATTGGACTGGTGCTATATGTTTTTCTCCTTGCCATTCAAGAGCTGCAGAAACCTTTCACTCACCCCAGCCTGACCAAGAAGGCCAGTGGTGTCCTGATATGCATTAGGAGCAGCATTGCCAGAAGTTTGAGAAGGTGAACCTTTCCTTCTGCTCCTGGAGCAAGTTCTGTGTTTCTCAGTACAAGAGACATGGAGATTCTTGATCCTCTAACACATGTATGTGAAGATGATTGGAGACTGAAAGACTTCATTTATGAGGAAAATCTGAGGGAACTTGTCCTGTTTAGCCTGGAAAATACTGAGAGAAGAGGATGTAGATAGACCCTTCTCTGTAGTGCCAAGCTATAGGACAGGAGGCAATGGGCAGAAACTGATGCTCAGGAAGTTCCAGCAGAATACGAAGACTTCTTTGCTATGCTAGTGACAGTTAACTGGAACAGATTGTCCAGAGAGGTTGTGGAGTCTCCCTCACTGAAGATATTCAAAAGCTGCCTAGACAAAATCCTGAGCACTCTCTATGGTATTTTGCTTGCGCAGGGAGGTTGGACCAGATGATCTCCAGTGGTCCCTTCCAACCTTACCTGTTCTGTGGCTCTGTGTATTCTGTGACTGTCATATACAAATCCCTTTAAAATTAAATGTGAGATAAAAGGCTGACAGGATACTGAAAGTACTTTGACCTGGAATGGGAATTAGGTAACTCTCTATTAACTTTTTTTTTTAAAGCCTGTCACTAGACTTCGCTCAAAAACTGTTCTCTTTCCCAAGGTGTTAGTGGAGCTGCAGAGGGGTAAATAAACATAAAAGGGACAAGAGCTGGTTTGCTTCTTTATAAAATGTGGCACAGCCTGGCAGGATAATGAATATGTAATTGTTTCATCAAGAACAACCAAATGTACCTGATTTAAAGGGGATGGAGGGAAATAGGGGAAGAATCAGCTTTTTGTAATATTAAACCCCTGAGAGTTTTTTCTTGTAAAAGTCATTTCTTCATTAAAACTGTAATTGAAATGGGACGTGCTGTTCAACAAGTTCAATGTTTTATATATGCCACAGAAATCCCACGACGTGTCTAAAAATGAAATTCGTATTAATCACTGATGTCCTAATCCTCCTGATATAAGATCTATATTCAGGGATATGTTCTCTTCTGAAACACCAGAATCAATTCTGAAAATGAGATTTTAGATTAGCTCTTTAGGTAGTCTACTCATAGGCTCATCCATATGAAATTTGTTATGTGCTTTCACAGCATCTGGGGATAAAGAGCTTCTTACAGTGCCTGCATTTGTCATACATGGTTAGAAACCTGAGGTACCATTCATACACTTCACTTTGTAGCTCTTCTGAAAACATCAATCACAATCTGCCACCCTTTCCTACAGTGATTGGACAAGTCACCGTTCTGAACACAGCATAAACCCCAAGGTCATTTTTCCCTAATTATTTTGGTCTGCTCCAGAAACTTCATAAAAAAGTTCATAAAAAGGATTGTGAAAAAGGCAGGCTTTTAAAAAGAGACATTTTACTGTCTGACATCTTTACTTTCTATGCATTGCTCTTTATTTGTTCTTTTGACTGCATTTTACAGCAAGGTGCAGATTCCAGTAATAAATCTGCATTAGAATTCCATCAAAACTACCATGTTTATGTGTTTCACTATAAGAAGTAAAGGTACCAGAGCCTACCTTATTTTCTAATTCCTTTCTCTTTCAGTCCACGTTCTTTTGAAAGGAATTTTTGATAAGTTTCTCCTTACAATTCACAGTGACAATACAAGTAATAAGAATGTGTAATGTGTGAAAGAGTCTTTCACTAGGTAATCTACAATACTGGGGGAACATTTCAAATACATGCAAGAGATAGTCAAACCAATGAACGTGGTTTCCTTTTAAAGGAACAAGTTACCCAAGTAAAATACAAATCTTTCAATCCATAAAAACCCATGAGGTATACTCTATTGGACAGAAAATTCATAGCATTCCAAACTTCTTAGTCATGTCTTAAGGTCAAAATAATTCTATCCAAGTTTTACAAGGCAGAAATGGGTATAAGGGCATTTTCGTTGTTTTCATATTTCTTTTGAAAGTAAATTCTTCTGCACTCGTTGCAGACAAAGAAATGTGAATAATAAGATGAAAATGTACTTCCAATATGTTTTAGCACCTTCAGTATGGCATTTGCAAAATCTGTATTGTCTTAATCATTTACTTTACAGGCTTGCAAAATATACAAAGTTCCATGCTTTCCACAAATGTAGAAAACAAATCAAATACAAAACCACACTGTGCACTGTATGGTTCCAATCTTGTTTGTAGTTAAAAGGATCAACTTGAACAAATATCAGCCCCATTTTGGCAGGCTTTAGAAGCTAACTCTCTCATGCATCTTTTTGGAAACTTAATAGTGTGTGGATTTACAGATATTCCAGGTAAACTGCCAACATCTGGGGATAAACAGATTTTTCTTTGTTAAATATAATAGACACTATGTACAAATACAGTTTCTACATCCCTCCAGAGACACAAATTAGAGAAAATTTACTTATTCCATAAAACTGAGGTTCTTTTAATAAATTGCAAAGTACTTTTTATATGTTTTGTTCTTCAGCTGCCTTTAGCTTATTATAAAAAATATAATTTATTATTAGAAGGTCTTTACCTGAATGTAATGAATCTTTCAGCTGAAGATAGAACTGGAACCTCAGATGCTAAAAAAACCCAAAAAAAGCTTCAAATCAACAAACCAAGTAACCCCAAATAAAATACCACTAGCCACATTAATTTCTTTTTCAGTTTACTGAAAATCATGGTTGCATTCCTCCATTTAAAATCACTTCTCAGAAACAATGGCTAGAAATTTTCAGATCTATTTGTTTGCAGAAGAGGTAGTACATTCTGAACAGTGTCTCATTCATATTCCTACCATCAAAAAATCTTTTCTTTTGTGCTTGCACAGTCCTGTACTATTGTTTCTGGGTGGCCTCTCTAAAATGAGAACTGAAAGATACACAGGACAGAAAAGATTAGATCTGATCATCAGTGAAGATCAGAGAAGCATGGTGGACATTTAAAGTCAAAAACTTTTAGACCAGGAAAAAGCCATCTTTTGCCCCATGCTGTCAATTTAAAGAACAATGCAGCAATGTCTGTTGATCCCAGGCCAAAAAATCCAAGATAACAGTCCATTACACTGTGAATTTCCTTCTCCCCACATAGCTAGGTTAATTTATCCTGAATTTCTGAGAATTTATACTCTGTCTTTCTACCCTCCTTTTCCATTTACATCACCATGAATACTTAGCACCTCCACTGCAGGGTGTCAGGGGTATAAGAGCAGAAGAAGAAACTGAGTTAAAGGGAATGCCAGAGCTTTATTGAGGGACTAGCAATCCATCTTGCTTCACAAACCACAGCCAGGGGTAGATATTTTTCTCTTGGAATTACATGTGTATGTGTCTGAAATAACTCACTCAAAACCTGCTCCCCCTGAACTAATCTTAATTGGAAAAGGGCATTTTTCAGACTGCTGCCACACAAAACACACCAACAGAATCCCTCTTGATTCAGGCTGCCTTTGCCATGTATTGCTCTGTATTTCAGTTTTGTCTGTGGAAGAGTCTTCCTAAAAGAAACTCATTCAAGCACACACTTAAGGTTTCACACCCTCTTAAACCATAATGGGAAAGCTTAAAATTAAGCTCTAAAGGTCAGATTTTAAAAGAAATCAATAAGAGTTAGGCATCTCACCTTATTAAGCATTATTTGAAAATTCCATCTGTGCATTTTGGCAGCTAATTTTTTATCTGTGAGGATCTAGACCTAATTATTTTCCTGCTCATGGATGACCTCAAAGAGTCTAGTGGTTAATTGTTTTCCTGATTTAGGGCACAAGCATTGTGACCCCTACATGATACTGAAACATTCTAGCAGAGTTAAGGACACTTTTGTGGATTTATGATGCTTAAAACATAAATGTCAAATCTATTACAGAGATCTAGGGGCTGCAAAGAGGGTAAATAGTCATAGTTCCTTCAGCTGTGGTAGAAAGGCATTGATTTTCGTGACTTGAAGGTCGGATTCAAATCCTTTAAAGCTGAATTAGTTATCATTGTATTTGCTAGCTGTGAGAATGTCACACTACTGGCTATGCTACTGCAGCACATCTCGACATTTAGCTTTTGCCAGAAGTGTTGCTATTAAAAAATATGCATGCATGGCAGACCTGCTTCCCTGATGCCAGGCTCATGTGAAATAAGACATTCTGAAGGCAGAGTAGGAATGTGAGGGACATCAACAGTGATCATTTCACAAGGAAGAGAAGCAACTGAGTTAAAATAGCCTCCAAACAAACATTAAAAATGTATTAATTATTATTTGTTGTGGAGAGGGAATACTAATTCAACTCACTATAATCTAGCTGTTACACTTTTTGCACAAGGAATTTTGTGTGATGGCTTTGCACAGATATGCTAATACAAAAAGGTCCCCAGGCCATCCGTAGGCAGCTCTTAATTCTGTTGGAAGTGCTTAGTTTGTTCCTAAGATGTGACATTGTCCTCTCCTCATTCCCTCCTTTCTTGGGAAGAAGCAGCCTCAGTTTTTAGGACACTTATGCATGTGCACAGCTTGAGTGGAACCTGATTCTTCAAACCCATCAGCTGAGAGGATCCAGTAACCTGGGCAGTAGGTAGATGAACATTGTGTGAAATCAGGAGACCTTCTTTTTTAAAAAAGGTATGTTATCCTACATGGTATAAATAAATGTACATCCCTGGGAACCCAAGAAGTACATGTTACCACCAAAAGCCTATGCAGCCTTTGGTGATCATGTCCAAAAAAAAAAAAAAAAGGCAAGGGAACTTGCCAACTGAAACTGTTGAAATCTAACATAAGGTAACTGAATCCCTAAAGGATGTACAGCTCTTAGTTCTATACCACCTTATCCACATCCTCAGAAAATTAAGAGGTCATGGAAGCAGAGGCAGACGCTCAATCATCCAGCCTCTTCTGGCAGAGACCTGGCCCAGTGCTGTAGAACCAGCCCTTAAAAACCTCCTCCATCCCTAGGCTGTCTCTGAAGAACACATCCAGTAAGTTGTTCATCCCTGCATGCTTATCCAAGGCTTCATTTGCAGCACTTGGTTCAAAGGCTGCCACTGCCATCCTTAGAAGGGGAATGAGTACACAGTGAGACCTTCAGCACTCTGCCCCTCCCCAACCTCAGAAAGTCATACAGGACCACTCAGGGTCTTTGAGAACTGTTAAGTTTTCTTAACAATCTGTTCCCTCATAAGTCTTTCACATCAAAACTTTTTAAAAATTTAACCAAACCTTATTTTTCTCTTGTTAAGATAGCAGTGACTGCACAATTGAACATTTCTCTAGTGGGTTATAATTTTAATTCTGAGAAACTGTATGACAATTAATGACAATAACAAAGAAAAAAAAAACCCACTAGTACATTTATATAGTTATGAACAAATAATAACAGAGAAGCTTTAAAGAATCAGTAATGCATCCGAATAGGCTGAAGAAAATATTTACACATCGAAAGGAATTATCTAAATGTTCAAGATACTCTGCAGATACGTATAAAAGACACAAATGTGAATTCCCCTATAACATTCTCTGGTTAAGATAATAGAAAAGTAATCAAGAATATGAACATTGTTGGGTCAACTGGTATATTGGAAATTCAAAATTAACCACTTGAAATCATGAGGTAAAGCATGTGAAAATTCTTAGCAGCTTCTGTCTCCTGTATACAAACTTCTTACAGCTTGGTCAAACTTCTCCAGCTCCTTCAAAATGAAAATTAATCGAAATCTCATTTTTTGTTTTGAAAGAAGTTTCCACAAAAAGCTTCCAACCATGACTTACAAACCTGAAGGCAAATGGTGTTTCTCCAAATATATCATTAAATATGAAAACCAGAGACTTCTATAAGATCCTTTTTCCAAGAAGAGGAAAGAAGAGATCATTTTTTCATTATGATTCTTACAGGGTTTGCAATTAGAAGGGCTGCATAAAGTCAGCAAAGCAGTGAAAGAAATATGCCCAGTATTGCAGGACTTTAATGGAAGCATTCACACCTCTTGCTTCTCTTTCCCTAGAAAATCATATGAATGACAGCAGAAGAAACAAAATTTGGGCAGCTGAGTCACTCTCCATGCTAGACTGATCCCATTAATCTCTCTCTCAGCCTTTATGTTCTTTTTATTTTTTTTAAGATTGTTTAACAGGTCTAACTAAAACTGCTTGCTTCAAGGGAATATTCTCATTGGCTTGCAAGAAACTAGGGATTTACATGAAAAAATAGTCACAAAAGCATTCTGCTCTGAATGCTGAACATGCCTATTGTTGTTCCAAGTATTAATAGTTTAAGATTATTTTTCCAAGTAATAATTAGTTCCTTGACAAGGCTTTTGGTGATCATATAATGGTGATACATCCATTATATGTGTCCAGCTAATGCAGTAGGACATTTTTAGTCTCCGGTAGAAGGGTCTGGAGTTTGTGAGGGCTTTCTTCCCTATTTTTGTTTCTCAGTGTAAAGCCAGGTGATTGATAGAACATACTGAGCTGCTAAAAGGATGCATTTTCCTGGGTCATCTAAGCAGCATCACTATTAGCATAATGGGGCCGGCCCAATGCTTTGGCATAAAGACGAGTCATGCTTCTTTTTGGAAAACATGCAAGAAAAGTACTAATAATGCCCTGCAGAAACACATAATGTGATTTTTATTAATCACACCTAGCAACTTATTGTGAGTTTGTACCAGATGGATTTATGATTAGGTTTCAGCTAATTTAGGAACCTCTCTACACTAAGAGATGTCCATTTAAAGCCTGATGAAATATGCATGGAATGATCAAGTGCCAGGTGATACCTACAGCACTTGCAATTTGTCAAGTGTTTCAGGTGACCCAGAAGCAGGACCTTTACAGCAAGCGCCTTCTTTCTGCTTAAGAAATTTTACACTACTTTTCTGTTTTACCAGTTTTCCTGCTAGTGGCACAGTTAATCAGAGATAAATTCCTAAAATATTACCCTAGAGGTGTCTGCTGTCCTCCCCACAGAAAGATAAAATCTTTTCAGTAAAGGGACTCAGTACAGATTGCAGATGAATAGATAAGTAACACCATCTTTATTCCAAGAAAAATTGATGCAGCATTAAAAAAATCAAATAAGTCATCCATTTTAAGTTGGTGGTATCCTTTCAAATTGCAGTACCAAACCAGCTTAAAAGCCTTTAAAAATTACTGCATTCTCCCAGAGTTTCCACATGGCATTTTCAAGATCATTTACCAGTTTTCTAATTGTAGCAAATTTAGTGGCTTTTTTTTTGTCTTCTTGCCTCACACTATAAAAAAACTTTCTATTTTTAACTCTGGATAATTTCTCTTCTAGTCTGTTTTTTCATATGCACTCCTATTTTAATCTATTACTCTGATACTTTCTAAATTACTATTAAATCCCAATATGCAATTCACACACTTCTAAGTAAATTACTTGCCTTAAAAATACAGATTTCCCTTGGTGCTTCAACACAGGAGCATATCAAATGCATAAAGATGACAAAGAACTCCAGTGCCCAAATTACCAGACTACAGGTGATATGCACAGCATTAAAAGCCTTGAATTTGTAGTTATATTTTATTCTGAATAGGGGAATAAAAACTGGCTGGCATCATCAAGCCTGAGAGTTATTGTGAGCATGAAGTGAGTTTTGAAACCTTGAGATAGAGGGTTTCCACAACTCCATTAAACTAGGGAATTGAGTCAAAGATGTTCCCATTACTACTGCACTGATACAACAAAATGAAATATGGAGCTATTTCCACATATCTCTGCCATGATGAATGACAACATAAACACAGATGTACCTAGAAAAACACAAAGTGTTGGAGTTATATGCTGGATAGAAGTTACGGGAAAACTCTGATTCTTTTAGATAAGAAGTTTAAAATATAAGAAAGGGGGAAATAATTATTCATCAGAAAGTTCTTAATAAATTCCAAGAGATAGCAGATTGAAGCTGAAGATGTGTATTGCTCTACAAAGTCTCATAGTACAGATAAAGAAGTCTGAGTGAAATTACAATAAGTCATTGACTTAACCATTTCCCTTCCAAACTGGAATTGGTTAAGCATTCTCAATATACCAAACAATACCCTATTAAAACTTAGATATTACATTTATTCAAGGGACTGGTTATGCAGATTAATGTCAATTGGTTTAAGAACAGAAAAAATGGCACAAAAGCTCAAGTTAATTTAATGTTAAACATGAAAAATTGAGCTCTCTAAGGGAAATAAGCTTTTAAAGAAAGAGATTTCTCCTCAGGCATTAGCTTGGCCATATTGCAAGCAATATCGTATTAAGATTGCATTTATGATATTAAAAAAAAATCTAAAGCAATTTGAATTTAATTTGAAACATAAGAAATAAAGCCCGTCACATTACTATTCATTGATTCATTGATTTTAATGCCTGAAGAAAAATTTCCAATTGCTGTACTAACATCACAGGACACAGAACTGTGCACAATAATTTCTGCATCAAGTTTGCAATTTATAATAGAGCATTATGGGTATTATTTTGTATAAATCTGTTTTATTCTATGTCTGCAAAAAGGACCTCTAAAATTCTCAAATGATGAAGCTATATTCCAAATTTAAATGTGATCCTATTATTATTATTATTCACACAGTGCTCAGAGGGCTGGGCTGAACTCATGGCCTTGGTAGTGGTCAGCACAGTGCAAACACCCTCATAAAACCGTTTTTCAAATATATTGAAATTTATTTGAATTTATTTTTCAAATAAAGGTAAGACTGGTATCCAGTGACAGACAAAGTAGAGTCATATGATTTACCTGAAGGTCAGAGGCAGAACTGGAGACTTGCTCTTGTGTCCTAGCTACAGAATTACACTGACATGAAACAGAGTCATCTTCTCCCAAATATTACCCATCTTTTCTTCAATTTATTGACTCTTCAGGGCTTTTCTCCATGTGTTAATGTTTATTGCTGTTAATTTTAATCTCTCCCAAAAAATTCTGTTATGGTTCTGTTTTCTTGAAAGAATAATGAAAATATCAAAAATCTGAAAATTATGGGCAGTCTGAAATGGCAGGCTGGACAAATGTATCCTTAGAGGTATATTCATGAGAGGCCCAAACTCTTTAATAAAACACTGCTTGGTGAGCTCTGTTCCAATGCTGACAGAGGAGTGTGATGCCTTCATCAGATTTGTAGTTGTATCAATTACTATTGCAGAATTAGCTGACAAATTAGCTATACTGGTTTTCTTCTTGCCCTCAGCCCATTTCACACTATCTTTGACCAAGATGTTCAAAATCTTGAATATCATACATTCACTTCATGAATCAGTCACCCTGAACCAGCCTACAACAGTTGTCTGAAAAAGAAATAGTTCAGCCTAAATTGTATTTTAATAACAAAAAAATCATTAATAAGTCATTATATACACTGAGCAAGAAATAAAGGGAGTGAAGAATAATTACATTTGTTTCAATTATTCATATTTATATGACATGAAAAGATTGTGCACTGCTGAAACATAATAAGGCCTGACAAAAGGCTGCCTAGTGCACAGGCAGCAGTTTTCCAATCAGGACAATAGATCCAGGTCTCCCTGTTGGCTAAGGACACAATTTATGTCAGTTTTGTTTCTGTACATGTGACAACTGCCACTGTGTACACATCTGTGTGGCTCCCCCTGGAGCTGCACATTTGGGTACAAAAGAGTGACTGGAAAAGGGATAATGGCTTAAAACTGAGAAAGAGCAGATCTAGATTAGGTATTAAGAAGGAATTCTTTTTTGTGAGGGTGGTGGGATGCTGAAATAGGTTGTCCAGAAAAGCGGTGGATATCCCACCCCTGAAACTGTTCAAGGCCTGGCTGGCTTGAGCTCTGAGCAGCTGGAAGATGTTCCTGCCCATGGTAGGGAGTTGGAACTAGATAACCTTTAAGGTTCTTTCTAACCTAAACCATTCTATCACTCTATGAAAGGTGAGCAAAAAAATGCCAAAAACTGCAACAGAAATCTGGACTTTGACTTTCCTAAGGAACAGCACACAAAAAAAATATTGTAATGGTGTGGGGGGATAGAATATAAGAGAATAGAGAGAGTACAGAAGGAAATGTCACTCATGAGGAGTTGCAGCTGTACTAATTACCAAAGAATAGGAACAGAGCTTAATAGGCCACAGCTGTGTCCAATAAGGACGAGCGCTATAAAAGAGTGGGTTAGACGGTCAAGAAGAGTGCTTGTTGAGGAGTTTGTTGACTGTGCTGAAGAAATAGTTAGTGCTGTGAGGAGCTGCCCATGTGAATTCCCTGAGATTGTATAGGACGTTTGTGATAAGGTGACAACATAATGGGGTACAACAATTATTTTAAGAATTACTTAAGTTGATAATTGCAGGAAAATGCGGAATTAACTTTTTATATTTCAAGCTATTAGGTATGTGACTGTGGCAGAGTAAAACTTGGTGATGTGTCGCACTGAATTGTTTTGTTTTTATTATATCACAAGAAAAGCAAACATAAGATAAATATATTATGACCTAATATAGACTCAATGAATGTTTAAAGCATATACAAATTAATTTTCAGGGCCTAGAGGTTAGTAAGTAAGGAAAAGAATTTGCAGAAATTGTGTATTTTGTCAAAATTAGTCTGCAGAAACAGAATGAACAATTCAAATCTGGTAATGTTTTAAATTTAGGAAACTGGGGGCTGAGGGCACTTAGTTTAGTATATTTGGGCATGTATGCCCATGCTTACAAATTGTGCATGTATCTGTGTGTTTGTGTGTGGATGCGGTTTATGGATGAGTGATTTAAGTCTTCTTAGCATACAACTCATATTTGCAAAGACTGACCAATTCAAATATATGAAGGTTTGTTTATCCATCATACACAAAAGTTTGTAATTTCTTCAATTTCTTACGGTTTGAAATTCTGAGCCTGGAACTTCCATGGTATTGTAATTCAGACGGAAAATGGATGTTCAAATTTGGGGTGAAGCTGAGGCTCTGACATCAGTAGGCCTAAAACTTCATTACTTGTGTTCAGTTTCTACCTTAGGCTGGTATTTTACAGCCGCTAATGTCTGAGATGATTGAATTGAAAAGCAATTCTCCTTTAACACAATTCATGCAGGATTTTATACCCATCTATTTTTAACAAACGGAAGCCAATTACTGAGTGCATTATTTTGTAAGGCATAGCATGTATTAGGAGAAAAACTAAACAGATTTACAATGCTTCAGATGGGAAAAAATATGACTACAGGTGAGGGATTTCAAAACTTTCCCATTACTTTCCTTTATAGTCCAGTTAAAATCAGCGGAAAGAAAGGAACTTTATGGTAACTGACTATGGGCATATGCTCATTAACTCTTTAGAGTATTGGCAGATTTTAATTTGTTTCTTTCTTCAAATTAAATATAAAAAAATTATATCCTCTCTGTCTCTCCCTTTGTCCTGCTGTGACACAGTGAATATAACAAAAATTGAATTTGTGTTGTCTCTTGCTTTCCTCATCTGTGGAAAGTGAATGCATATTGATCAGTGAAAGCAGGTGCAATGAAAGTGGGCTGGGTTTTGAGGAAGTGTAAATCGGATGCAAATCACATTAAATCAATAAAGCTATGCCAATATATAGCAGCTCAAAAGCACTACTTATTTTTAAATTTTTATGGAGAAATCAAAAGTAATTTCTGAAAAATGAATAAGCAGTAATTACACTATGCTCAGATAATAATTAATGTAAAAATCTTACTTGCAGATTAATTTAATTAATGGTTTTTTTTAACATTGCAGTGTTTTGGGGTATACTAGCTGCTTTCCTGCCAATTCTTATGAAAAGTTACCAGGCAGGCTACATGAGAACCTCGAAATGTAATGATTCAAAAGTACATATAGATATACACATAGATGGGATTTTTGTCACTAATTTCTATTATATAGTGAAAATATAATTTTGTGGCATTTAGAGTATTTCATAGAACTGCTGAGACTGGAAAAGACCTCCAAGATCATTGAGACCAATTACTTAAATTGCTCTCTAGAGCATAAAGCTGAAGTTTGCTGATATGACAAAGCAGGAAAGAATATGAAAACAATTACATGGGAAGGTTTGAGGATATAATCCCCATAATCTACATGATAATTATGTTGACATCTTATTCCCCATTCATAAAAACTAGAATAATTAATTTTTTTTAAATGCTATCTCTAAAACTGTTTGTAATGTATTACTAAAGAAAATTTATCTTCCTTTTAATGCTAAGTATTGAGACTGAATGCGGTGGTTTGACCAGAAATGGGATTTCTGGGAGGTTGTAGTGAAACCAATGGGTGCTCAGATTTTAATATTGGCACTTGATGTGGCCATTGGGACATTTGGATCCGCCTCTGAGAACACACAGGGTTAAAAGCAGGGCTCCCCCTGGAAGGTTCTCTTTGGATTTCCAGCGGGAGAGAGTTGGATTCCTCCCCAGAGCTGGGCAGGTGGAGAGGAAAGCCTCGTGGCCTGGGAGAGGTGGGCCTGACTCTGAGGGGCCCAAGAGTGGAAACATGGAAGAACTACTGAGAGGTATTCCCCCCACCTTCTGGGAGACAGAGCCAAGCCTGGGAGTTACCTTGAAACTTGATGAGCATGTGTGGCAGCAGGGCTGAGATGGGTCCAGCTGCTTGTGGGAGCTTTTAACCCCTTTGTGGACAATGAAAACTTTACAGAACATTAACCCTTCCTAGAAGAGTGATGAAGGTCTGGGCAGAGAGGGAGAGATGTTGGTAGAATGGAGAAGATGGAGTGGCATTTTTTGCTGGACTCTTTCTTTGTATAGCCATGGACTGTTTCCTTGTGATACAAAGACTGTTTCCAGTGGGGGCAATGCCTCAGAACCAGGAGGGTTCAGTGTGGGTACCCCTCAGCCCCAGGGAGTGCAAAAATTATAGGGGGGACAGATGTCCCAAATCTGAGACTGTGCCTTTTTGGAAGGAGACAAGGCATCCTTAAGAGGAACCCTGGAAGGAGTTCTGGTCCATGCGCAGTGGTGAGAGCACTGGGCATGGAAGGAAGATGTCACCATGGCAAATGATCTCTGGGCGGTGCCACGTGTGACAAGAAGCCCATGGCACAAAGAAGGACTCCTCCTCCTCTTGATGAACTGAGGATTGAGTATTCTAAAGGGTGGTGCTGGACCGCAGAGTTGGTGATTTGGGAGATATATTGTATTGCAATTTGGTGGGGGGAGGAGGAAAATACTTTTGTAAGGTTTTCATTTTCCTTGTGTGTAGCTTTTTTTCCTTTCATTGTAGTTAAGTTATTCTCTTGTAGTTTAGTTAATAAAGTTTTCTTTATTTCTAAGTAGTAGCCTGCTTTGCTTATTCCTGGTCACATCTCACAGCAGACACCAAGGAGAGGGTATTCTCATGGGGGCACTGGCATTGTGCCAGTGTCAAACCATGCCATTCAATTATCTTCCAGGTAACTACAACTACTTTAATAACAATGACCTTCTTCCTGTATCATAATAATAATACTTTGTATAATGGATACACTTTGGATAAGTAATTCATTCTAAAACTGAGGAAAACACTGAGAAAGTAAGAACATAAAATACTTGTCAAATGTAAAACTTTACAATTTTTCTTTTGGGAAAATATATAAAGGCTTTTCAGAATGTTGAATTCTTAGCTGTAGGCAAAAAAAAAGTAGCTCATTCTGTTTTGAGTGGTGGCATACACGGCACAGAGGATCAATTATAATTGGCATTTGGATAGGAGTTTCCACTGAGCAGAAGATGAGCACTTTCCACTGTCAGTTGCTGATCAATTCTTTCTGTGAATATAACTCAAAGATTGTATTTTTGTTTTAACTTCCTTCTAGATGCAAGCAGCTTGCTATAATTAAAATGAAGCAGCAATCCTAATTATTGCCTCCTATTATTAATGCAATGGAGTTTTTTGATTCACTTCCATGTCTGTGACTGTGCTATCAATGGTGTGATGAAAGTGTAGACTTTCACAAGTACATAAAAACTTTCAGAATTTGACTGTAATGACACAATGCAGCTCCTATGAAATGACAAAAAATCAAGGTTTTTCAGCTATGTTTCAGATCAGTAGTGTCAGTATGAACAAGCCACATAGAGGAAAATATTCCAACTTAAATGTCAATGAAGTAATGCTGGCCACTACTGTAACTTTCTGTTAGGTATTTTGGTGCCTGCATTTGGACATTTTGGTTTGAAAAGGTTGTCTTTAACCTCCAGCTATTGTAAATTCACCTTTCATCTGAGTTTGCCTTCACAGAAGTAAATAAGAATGTATCTGTTGATGTAAGGACATTAAGAGCAGTCCATGTACAAGATACATTTCATAACACTTTCTATTGTTGCCTGAGTTTTTCCAATTAAAAATATTATAATAGGAACAGTAACACTTTCCTGCCCTTCATTACAAGATGTGAACTAACAGAGAAATACAAAAGAAACATTAAAGATCTATTAATAAGAAAACTGGAGTTTTGAACTCTGATTGTGGTCTTAATGAACTTCAGCAACTGGTGTCTTAAAAAAATGACAAGTTTTATCTGCATTGTTTTAGTGTGTATCCTGATGAAACACAGCTCCAGCTGATTTCTTCCAGCTTGAAGAAATTTGTTTTATCTATTTTTTTTTTACCACAGATTAGCCTATTTGCCATTTCTAGTATTAATCTCCTGTATGCCTTCTCAAGATTCATTTTGCTCCTTTTTCTGTCATAAAACTAGCTTTCCTTCTCGTGTTCTGTCCTCAAAATCATGCACAAAACTGCTGAGGAAGTCTTAGCACATCTTTGCACAAGGCAGGATGCTTGTTGTGTTGGAAACATTAGCAGGTTACAACACAGATATCTGTTTGTGTGTTTCACCTTTGGAACATATGGGCTGCTTTGCTTCCACATATTATAATGAAGAACTTCAACCCTTGAAAAAAAAATTTAGCATGAAAAAATGTGTAGATACAGAACTAGTATAATAAATTTTGATTGAAAAATTATGTTCTTGAAAAAATAAAAGTCAATATTTTTAGTCTGTTTTACACAGAAAGATCACATATGCCCCCCACCATTATCCTTATCCCCTCCAGTTACTGAACAGCATTTTTCATTAAGCTTAAAGATTACAATCCTTTTTCAAGCATTGATTTGATATATAATAATAACCAGTGAAAAAAATGAATTTAAAAAGAAAACAGAACAAATCATTCTTTTCAACGAATCACCGGATTTTGTTATCAAAAGATGGCAGTGGTTGTATCCTGCAAGTGGCTGCTGTAGCCAGACTGGAATGTGAGTGTACTCCAGTGAGCAATGCAAAAGAAAGGAACTTTTTCTCAGACCAGTTTCTTGGCTGCCATTCCCTTCCACAAAAATGCATACTGAGGCTGGAAAGCAACACAACTTCAGTAGAAAGGACTTTAATGTGTTACTGAAAGCAGAGTGGAAGATGAAAATCACCTCTCTTGACCTGCTGGCCCCACTTTGGATGCAGCCCGGGACACAGTTGGCTTTCTGGGCTGCCAGCGCGCATTTCTGGCTCATGTCAAGCTTCTTATCAACCAACAGCCTCAAGTCTTTTTCCTCAGGGCTGCTCTCACCAGCACACTCAAGTCCTTTCTGCTCACAAGCAGTAAGTAACATTCCTAGCTGCTTTACATACCTTCCTGAATAAGAGGTCTAATGGAGTAGATTCTCAGCATCAGCAGCACCTGTGAGGACAGAAAGCTCATTGGTATTGCATTCTGTCTCTTCTAGAAAATGGTGAGCCTGAGTTTGAGATAGAAGGTTTTGTAGCATGAAGGTAATTGGATGTAGTAAGTAAAAATTGCTGCATAATTAAAATATTCTGTGAATGCATTTATTTTTAGTTCAGGACTTCGACTGTGACTGGAGTGGTAAATTAAACATATTTGGCATCATTTCCTGGCACTGAAGACAGCTGGCCATGGAGGACTCTGTCTATACTATTAAATTCTCTTTTCCTTACCATTTTCTAGCTATGTTCATGATTTGCAGGGAAAGTGTTAGCTGGTCCAAGACAGAGCCGTACAAGGAGTTTTTCCAACAGCTAAACAGTATAAACAATCAAGATCCAATGTCCAAGAACTATTCACTTTCTTAGTACTTTAGCATATTAATTTGACTTTATTGTATATGTTCACCACAAAGGGTCAAAATCCTTTTCTGTTCCTGCTCTGCATAGGAGCTGGGAACAAGAGCTAACAATTATAGGGGGTTTGGGGTTTGTTTTTCCAGGTTTTTTGCAGAGGTGGCAAAGAAATGGCAACAGAAATAAAAGGATTTAGCTTCTGTCTTTCAGATGCAAAAGAAAATAATGACTCACAAAACTTAGGCCTGACCAAAAGTTAATACAGCTCAGTATTCTTCCTGCAACAGTGACTGACAACTGACATCTGTGAAAGGGGATGAGAAGAAAATAATGATGGTTATTTTTGGCCTATATTTTTCATATTTTGGTACCAGGAAAAAAAAGTCAGATACAACATGGGAAGGAAAAACGTTATTACTTGAATAGTTAAATTAAGAAAATTTTTTTTCTCAATGATTGTTGTACATTATGTCCCCACCTGAAATATCCCAAGCTATGGAAGGACTAAGACCCCTCATATAGAAATTATACATGTTTCCCAGATTCTCTGAAACATTCTCCTGTGATATGCTTTGTCTCTTTCTGAGCTATGTGCTTACCAGTTGATTGGTGCATGGTGTGCCAACCTTGCAGGGACAGATGTTGTGTTCTCTGTCAATGAGGACACTAATTTCTTTTTTTCAATACCAATTTTTACTAATCTTCCAATTTGCTTGACACCTCTGGTAAATTATATTGGGATTTAACCCTAAATTCGAAAGGTCTTTGGAAAAGATTGACTGTCAGAGGAGCAGATGGACTGGAATTCAGTCAAAAAGTATCATCTTCAAAAAAGCTAATTGAACATTACCAGCTAGATATAGTCATAATCCTTTCCCTTTATATACATATATTTAGAAATATTTTTTATAGGCGTTTCTATTTGCATCCAATCCATTAGGTTAGCATGTTAAATGAGATTCTTTCATAGCTTTAAAAATAACATATGTGACTTAAAGCTAATAAATAATCAGTTTAACAAAAAACTAAAATAGAGAAACAGCTGTTATTTTTTCTGTGTGACAGGTTGAAAACAGAGTTAATAGGCTGCCATGCTTGGTATTTTGGGAGACAGTAATAGGGTCACATATGTCCTGTCAAGCAAGTTTTCCTTCAGTTGCAATTGATATGCCTAGCAGTCTTGTGAAAAGAAAGCAACTGTCATCCCCCTGATACCCTTTTCAATATTAGTGAAGTAAATGGGAAGACTCCTACTACCTTCAAAATTATCTGAATTTTGGCACATTTTCAAAGCTGTTGTTTTCCATGAAATAATAAAGTTGTAGGATCAAGCTAGCTCTTACCTCTGCTCAGGATTTACCCCTCCAAGTCCTGCATGCTCTTTAATTAAGCGGGTTTCCTACTCATATATTTCCTGGTGTAGCAATGAGACCTCAGCGGAAATTCTCCTTCCACGTACTTCCTTGGAATGGAATGCAGGGGCTGGGAGGTTACTGGGGTATGCCCCAATATGTCTGGATGACCAGAGAATAAGGAGTGGCACATGCATTGCAGGAAGCAGAGAATTGCTGTCAGCTGCTGTGGACACAGCCTGGCGATGCACTTACACCTTGCTTGCTCTTAGAGGCGCAGGCTGGACCTTTGCACAGAGAAACACTTCAAATTTTCTACTCATTAAAAATAGCCTCTTCGTATCACCTCTTTATTGTTTTTCCAACCAATTTTACATCCATATATGCCTTATATATTGGAGTATTGAGTTCTTATTGACCACAACACAACTGCCTAACTTAAACGTATGTCCAGTTGGCAGCTGCACTTTCTGTTTTATTTCTAAAACCAAAATATCCAGAATACATAATACACAATCTGCATATTCAAAACTAATAAACTATTATATTTTTCCCAGCTAATGAAATAGTGATATAGTGTCTATGGGTTTACCATACAGAAATGGAGAATCTTTGATTCAAATATTGACTTAGTCACAGTTCATTCATTAGGCAGCTTTCTCAGGCTTAATTTTTTCCTGCTTGCAGTTCCGGAGAGCTGAACATCTTAATTTAGCAAACACCATGGATTTTGGGGAAGGGGGATTACACTTAAGAGAAGAAAGCATTCATACTTACATGGGAAAACACTGCAAGAGACCATTAGTTATGTATTCCTTCACAGAAATACATTTTGAATATAATTACAAAACAAAAGATATTAAAAGACAAGGCGTTGCAAGCGTGAGTACATGAGACTGAAAAACTTTTTCAGAAATATTTTGTGCACTTTGAGCATTTTACATTAGCTGTACAGTCTTTTTTTTCCATTCTGATAAACTCTCTTTAATAGACTGCAAAGTTCCCACCTCATTTACTTATCTTCTGAACTGAACTGAAGAAGAAAAATAATTTAAAGGCCAGTAAACTTTGAAAATATGCTTTATTGAATTTACTGCCATTTTAAATAGAAAGAAATTAAGGCAGTGAGTGTCCTGGCTAGACTGCTAATCACCATGAGAGCATGCATATAGGTGCAGGCAAAACTTTTCTGTCAGAGGTGTTATCACAAGGACACTAGATTACCTCTCTTTCAGCTCTCTTGGAAATAAATTATCAGAACCAGGTACCACTACTTTATTGCTCAGTGTGTCCTGAGAAGCAGATGCAGTAAATTCTACTTCTGTGACCTTTTCAGTATTCTGTGTTTTGACTGAGTGTCCATTCTAGTCACAGGTTGCTGAGGTCACAAACAGAAGAAGATAGGAATGGCAAGCGAATCAAATTACAGAATACTAAAAAGGTCAGAGTAGTACCATTTATATTACCCTTCACAGAACAGATGAGGCAGAAAAAGTTGTACCTCTGTCTCACAACAAAAATTAAAATGATTCAGTAAATAACACCAGTGACAAATTCTCATTTGTGCCAAGGAGCTGCACTGAAAAGAAATAGCTATAACATCCAAGGTTCACATTTGGAAGTTTGATACAGTTATATTTAAAAATTGAGGTTTTGGGAAATTCTGTTTTGCAATAACATCTTTCATTTCAGAAATAAACATGAATAAAATTACTCTGAAACAAATTTTAAAATTACGTTTAACTAAACCAAATAAGTTGTTGTTTCTCTATCCATGTCATGACTTTTCCCAACTGTATTCTATACACACTGAAGTTGGATACATTGTTTTATGAAAGGTTGTAGATTTTGGTTGAAATCCTCAGGCAGCAAATAGTCCTCTTAGAATTAAAAAAAAACAAAATTACTATAAAATTTTTCTAGTGTACTGTTGGTTTAATATTGATCAGTCCATGTAATTAGGACTTGGTATGCAGTTGGAAAATCTCTCCTCTTTTAGTTTAAAACCACTCTTCCTTGCCCTATCACTACTCACCCATGTAAAAAGTTGTTCTTCCTGTTTTTTATAAATCCAATCCATCAGAATTAATCATGGAAGACTCCATTTTCTTCATCCAGAAAGCCCCCTCTTTATTCACACAACTCATTTTTATGCAGTTTTTACAGACCTCATGTGCAACTTTAATCAGTTAATAGCTTCCTTGCCAATTACTCTATTGGTTAGTAAAAGATATTCTACCTGTCCATCAAATCTCTCTACTCTTAGATTACTTACATATTTTCTTCACTAATTCTCATGGGATAGATTTAATGTTTATGCAGGTGCTAATTGTTTTTTAACCAGCAATAGACTGTTATGTTAACAAACTATTCATACCAGGATTGTTTTCACATGGGAATTTGCAAAGTGCTAGCTGCACTTAGAAAAAATTACAGGCCAGCCATCAATCTAACAGAAAAGGCCTGATTTTATGAGGCCTTTCTTTTATAATTTTTCTCCCTGACTGCAACACTATCCAAGTATTGGAAAGGCTATAACATCTTCTCCAGGCTGAAGAACCCGAAACCCCTCAGCTTGTCATTGTAGGAGAAGTGTCCCATCCCTCTCATGATCTTCATGGCCATTCTCTGGACCTGCTCCAAGACGTCCACATCTCTTTAGTGCTGAGGACCCCAGACTTGGACACAATATTCCAGGTGGGGTCTCATAAGGGCAGAGTAGAGCAGGATAATCACCTCCCTAGACTTGCTGGTCACTCCTCTTTTCATGCAGACCGGGATGTGATTGGCCCTTTGGACTGCAAGCGCATATTATTATATATTCCTATTTGCCACCTAGTCTCTTGAAAGCAGCTTATAAGTTAGAGAAAAAAAACAAACCAACCAAAAACCCACCAAATCTGCCTTTGACATGCTGTGAACATCCCTGCTTCTCCCAGCTATGAAGGGCTAAACAGACTTAATGTCCAGGTAGTCTTACTTAAAAGATTACACTTTAAATTGCAATAGTGGTTAGTATCCAAATAATGATAATGAAAATGAAAATTCTCTTACCAGTATAGTAAATTTTTCTTAAGCATTCTCAAGAATATACTCAGCCATTTATAGCTGACATTGTTAGCAAACATAATTTAACGTCCGCTTCAATGATCAACAAAGTGAACTTAAAAAGTAGTTTTCTACATTATGCAGTTGACTGCTTGACATAATGAATATACATACATAAGTAAAAAAAAACCCTAATTTTTGTTTTTTTGGTTATTGTTGTTTGACATTTATATCCATCACTGCTTTTCAAACATAAAATCTTAGTATGCATGGGTTTTAGGGGGAAAAAAACCCCAAACAATCAGTGGGATCCCAAAAGGCTGAGAATGTTATTATAATCCATGAAAAGAAAAACTCACACCACAATCCCCACATAGCCCCATTTTTCAAGGTCAAATATTCTTTGCCATAAATAAATTATAAAACCTCTTCAGAAATTCTGGTGTTGTCTACGGTTTTCTTGTAAAAATAAGAATGCCAGAATTATATATAAGAATAATTGTATTTATTTCTTTTTCATTTCAAGCTGAGATCTTACTTTACTTAAGCATCAGTTTATCTACAGTTCTGCCCTGTCAAAATATTACTCTGGGCATACTCACAGGGTGAGATGATTCTGGAAGAAGTTTCATTCTTCTGAAAGCTAAATCTATATGAACACATTGTCCACTCTTTCCCAGTAATGCCTGTCAATGCTTTTTCTATCTCTAACTGTGCTGGTTTTTGTTTTTCCTTGTTTCATCCTTCTTATGAAGTCTCCAGTTATGGTTGGAACATCTCATATGTAGTAAAGAGATTTCATTTTTTATGAAGTATATTAAACCTTTTTTTCATGCAGAACAACCATCTCTTTCGGTTTTTTTGTTCATATTACTTAAAACAAATAAATACTATCAATGTATTTCCAAACTATGTTTCTCATTTTGTTTCATAATTGTTACGAACATGTATTTTCAATCTGTATTACTCTACAACTGCATATATGGAAAGTTTCTTTCAGAGGGGAAACAAAAAGCAATTTTCTTCTACAAGAACTTCCATGTTATGCGATTCATAAACCTATCCCATAGCAACTGACGTCAAGATTTATCACAGCCAAGTGAAACATGGCTAGATGTAGCAAATCTTTTCTGTATGCTATTCAGAATTTTAGGCAAAATAATGTACTTATACTGGAGAATTTCTGACTTATGTGCACATACCCAAACTGAATTACTGGATAGTTGCAAGAGAGTTCATGAAGTAGCTCATGAAAGCACAAAAATAGGTACCTTGCTTGCACCTCAGTTTGGAAATCTAGTCATGTACCTTGACAAATACTGATTAAATATCATAAAGTTTTTAGATTCTGAAGATGCTATAGATCAATTTAACCAACTTTAGTTGGTTTAACAATGACTAAAGAAAAAAACACCTTTAAAAAAATAAAAGTCTTCCAGACTATTTACCCCGTGTATGTAAGTGGCTGTATTTGACATCTGTGCACTGAAATACTGATCCTGAAGAACAATTTATAGCACAGCAATTCCAATTTCCCACTGCCTGGGAGATATATCACTACTATACAAACATATTCACCTGAAAATCTGAAGTTCATTACTTTTACAAATATAAACTAGAAACAAACCATTTAATTTTACAAGTTTTGCTTTGCACTCTGATCACTCAGCTATGTTTGAAACCATGTAGAAGATCTGGGTGGATACACAAAACAAGATGTCTCATTGTTGACTGTGCCTGGCTTTTCAAATGCCACAGTCCAGCAGTTTTAGCATTCATAAAACAAAGTTTATCTCGGGGGATGATATTTTCTCCTGATTATCCTGCAATCCTCTTAAAGTCAAATCCTGTCTCAGGTAAAATGTCACTGAAAGTAATATCATTATAATGTGATTTGTAATTTCATGGAAAGTCTCTGATTTTAGACTAAATAGGTTTAATAAAACTAAACTGATGCTGAGGTCACAGCAAGTAAATACCTGTGCTGACACGGAGGCAAGGGGAAAAATAGAACATGATTCCAAAACTCTGATATGACAATTGGACTGTGCAAGAAATCTAAGGTTGCAAATCAGCACCTGGAGCTTCTGGTCAACAACTCAGGTATATTTGAAATTTTCAGTGAATTGAGCTGTAATTAGAATATTCTAGATTTCTTTGGTTTCCCCACTCTGCTCCAATTTGCCTGCGCTGCTGATCTGTATTTCTACATCGCAGTTTCAAACAGCAGGTAGGAAGGCTAGTATGCACCCTGACAGAACTAGCATCTCTAGATATACAGCCATGATTTTACATGCCCAGCTTCCCAAATCACTACCAGTAAAAGTAGTGATGTTTGAAAGCAGATACAACGATGGCCCTAAGTTCCTCCCAGTGGTGACATGTCTTGAGGAATGTGTGGTCTTTACAAATAAATGTCAATGTTCTAGCTCTGGAGGAGCAGAGTTATATCAATTTGGGGATTACAGGCTGGGGATCAGAAGCTGCCAGTGAAACACCTGCAGGGATGCAAAGCAGTGGAATGTGTTCACTGCTCAGAAAATGGAATGTGCTTTTTTTCGTTCATCCAGTGTTAAATATTTTTACCCCATGTTAGGGGTAATTTTCCATCCCTCCAGTACTCTCTGTAGCAACATATGACTGATTTTTATTGAAGAATATATATGTAAAACCAAGACATTATTTTGACAAGGGAGTACAGAGCCCTATTTCATCTAGTTGTAGAATTTAATTGAAGTGGTTTTTTTTTTAAGATTACAATTTTCATGTGGGAGGAATGTCTGAGATTTAGAGAGTGACATCCACACTGTGCTGTTATACTATGCTGGTACTTAAGTCTCTTGTTAAAATCCAGTGAAGCTGGAAAATGAGAGAAATAAAAGAAAATTACAACATAGTCTAAGATTCCTTACTGATTTCAGAGGCCATTTGAAGTTATGTTGTGCAGCTCATATGTATATTTAAAAGCCCCACAGTCATTTTTTAAAATAAAATATATGATAAAATGGAGAGAAAAGGAAAGAAGATACAGCGTTTTGAGGTTTTTTTTATGGGTTCAGATGAGTTTATCCTTTAAGGAAAACAAAAAATAATTCTCCTGACTGATATGTTATTATTCTCAGGTTCATGTGAATTTCTCTAAATGAAAAGCAGTACTGCTCCTACTATTTTTTATTAGCTGTTTTTTTTCCTTTACTCATGATTTTTGCTATTTAATTCCCTTTAGTGTTCTCTTCAGTCTTGCTTGTGAGCATTGCCCAGGTTCATGGGACACACATTAGGTCACTGATATAGCCATTCCATCATGATCTTCTACAATGGAGTGGCTACATCAGTGGACAAAGTCCTTTATCTGGACTTCCTGGACTTCTGTAAAGCTTTTTACATGGTTCCCCACATCATCCTTCTCTCTAAATTAGAGAGAGATGAATTTTATTAATGGACTGTTAAATGTATAATGAAATGTTTGGACGATCTCATACAGGGGGTGAGTGGTCAATGGCTCAGAGTCCTAGGGAACATCAGTGACAGGGGGCGTCCCTCAAGGGCCTGTATTGGGATCAGTGCTATTTAATATCTTCATTAATGACATACAAGATCGAGCGCTCCCTCAATAAATTTGGAGATGACACCAAGCTAAGTTGTCCCGTTGACACACCTGAGGGGCTGAAAGCCATCCAGAGGGATCTGGACAAGCTTGAGAAGTGGGACCATGGGAATCTCATGAGGTTTGAATAAGACCAAGTGTACTGTCCTGCACCTGGGTCAAAGCCATCCTCAGCATCAGTAAAGGCTGGGCGATGAGCAGGTTGAGAGCAACCTGGCTGAGAAAGACTTGGAGGTGCTGGTGGATGAGAAGCTGGGCATGACCAAACAACATGGACTTGCAGCCAAAAAGGCCAAATGTGTCCTGGGCTGCATCAAGAGCAACACAGCCAGCAGGGTGAAGGAGGGGATTCTGCCTCTCTGCTCTGGTGAGACCCCATCTAGAGTGCTACATCCAGCTCTGGAGTTGCCAGAACATGAAAAACATTGACTTTTCAGAGTTTTTGTGGCCCACTTCAATACTTTTTGTACCTAATCATCTTTTTACCTTGAACTGTGGAGCTTTCCTACATCAACTTTAGCCAGGCTAGCCAGCTTTGTGGGAAGAGTAAGATGTAAAAAGCCATTCCCTCATTTCTGATTTCTCACTGGTAAATATATGGAAATGCCAGACCAGTATACAGTGTATTTGTCTCTCTATGGCAGTTTTCCTGTATACTGTACAAAAAAGCATAAAAGAAAACCTCACTAGCTTCTTGTACCTTCTCTTTGCCTGTATCCTAATCTTTAATTGTTCTCCTTTTTATTTTTGTTCTTGTTTTTGCACTCTTTTCAAAAACTTTTATTCTTCCGCTTTTCCTCTCAATTTTTCACTTGAGATTTTACTTCTTCTTGCCTGAGTTGTATTCTGTTCTTTCTACCTATCAACATTTCTTCTCTATATCTTTCATTTAAAGAGTTCCTTTAAAGCATTATTTTTACATTTTGATAAGAATTTATTTTCATTGTGTTATGTGATCACATAGTGTTGTGAATTTTCCTGTTATCTATTCCATGGATAATTTTTTCTTCATTAGGAGATACTGTCATAACCAATTCTGACTTAAAGAACACGGAGGATGAAATATATAAATAAATCTAATCAGATATTTATCTATTCTTTTCCACAAGGATCAAACTGTCAACACTTTAATTCTTAATAAGGCATTAGAATATTAGTCTAACCGAGACCTTGATCTCTTTACAGCTGTATCTAAATTGGAGAAAATATTTTGCATGCTGTAGAGCTTTTCTTCCCCAAAAACCCCAGGACCCAGTAATTTGTTTGCAGTTGTATAAACATAAATAATGATTTTATAAACAGTAAGTGGCCTTCTCTTCTACACTTTCATATCAGACTCTATAAGTGAATGCTTTAGTCCTTTAGCTTTGGTAGCAAAATATAACCTTGAAATTGGCATTGTAAAATGTTTGCAGATACATTCCGATCTAGGGGAAATTCATAACTAAGAGTTATTTTTCATCCACTATGTAGCTCCACTATACTATAGATTGCTTTAACAAAGTAAACCATGGCACGCATAAAAGGAGATAGGACTGCAGTAATGATTTACAAAGTGACTGAAGCATGGACTGTACAGAAACTTTCCATCATTCTTGAATGTCAACACTGGGCTGCAGTCATGCTTAGTACCACAATAATATTACAGCACGCTACAAAATATATTACCTTTACCTAACAATGTAAAATGTCATAGTGCATGAGAGATCAGGACAAGTTACAGACAGTCTAGGTGCAGCCTGTAATGGTTGTGAAGATAACTTTAGGCAGATTTGTAAAAAGGAAAAAGAAAAAGTTCCACGCCTTCCCATTAGTGTGGTGTCTTTAGCAGGAAAAGATCAAGTACAATACAGGTAATCTGTGATTCCATAGGAGAGAAAGTAAAAAAAAACCTAAAATAAAGGAAAAAAAATCCACCAAAAAAACCAAATCAAATCAAATCAAAACAAAACAAAACAAAACAAAAGAAGAAAGGCCACACAAAAAACCCAGAAAAACAAAACCTCCCAAAATTTCCAAAAATCTCAAACCCAAAGAAAAGCACAAGAAACTCCCTTTTCCTAGAATCACAATGAGAGTTGGTCATGAGTATGAGTACTGAATATTCCTTCTCTTTTGTGTTAATTTAATAGGGCTTTTCCTCAATGAATTTCTAGTTATATAGAGATCACAAACTAGTTCAAGGACTGGTTATGTCATACCATATAATTTAATTTGTTAGCATACAATAACCTAAAAGGTAAAACCAGTGCTTTAAAATATGGCATCCTGAAATATAGAGGAACTAATCCATCCCTCCTTTTCCACCAATATGTGCTGTGAGCAGGGGTTGTGTATATTTATGTCACATTGGCACCATTTTGTTTCCATAAAAGCTGACAGAAAAAGCTTAGTAAGAAGGTGCAAAGAGCCCTGTTTTAGCTCTATTGACTACAGGGAGCTTGCATCCAGGAAGAATTTGAAGTTAATAAGAGCTACATGCACATATCAAAGACAGACCCCCTTAAGCACGCTGCTAAAGCAGGAGTGTGCTCAACTATAATGGCATTATAAAGCTAAGCCATAAAAGCAGTCACCCCACTGACTAACATGAAATATTAGGTTGGTGGGATAAATCACATCCTATGCTTAATTCACTGGTAAATTGCATTAGAGGTGTACAGTGTGGGAGCAGAGAATGCACACTGAGTATAAAGCCTTGTTCTATCACTTAATTTCCTGGAATACTGAAAACAGTTCTTTGAAATTTGCTGGTGTGTGAAATCCTCATACCTACACCATACTATGGCCTATTACAAAAAGAGCACCTCATTATCACATCACAAAGTATGCTAGCAGAAGAAAACCATCGTCCTCTCGCCTTTCACGCAGCCACACCATTTGTTTAGACATATTCAATGCCAACATTTCTGAGTCAATGTCTGGAAATGTTTCTAATTGAATGACCACCAATTTTGTACAAAGGGCTCTGAGAGGGCAGCTGTGCTGGGATAAAACCAAGTGTTTAGAACAGTGTTCAGAAATCTGTCAAACCAACATGTTCAGCTTAGCCAAGGTCAGTTGTATTTATTTGCCTCCTCCCACCCCTCTTTTTCTCCCCTTCCATTTCCCACTGATAAGGTCTGAGCACTGTGGCAATGGTTCAGAAACCAAAACTGAGGCCCCACCATGTCTGCTCTGGAGTAAAATCAGAATCTATTCCAGCTCTCAATAGCTTTCAATTGCAGCAGTGCTTAAAGTCCACATTATCTATAGCTTTGTCATCTAATGGGTATTTTATCTGAAGTTGTTCTAAGAATAGCAAAAAGTGAGTAATGTCCAAGGCAGAACAGGTCCTAAAATGTAAGTTGTAAACTCCACACTTTGGGAATGCAAGTAGGAAGACAAGACTGATAACACTGTAACCATGAGATTATCAGCATTCATGTCAAAAAGTGAATGGTGCCATTAAAATTTCAGACTCTCAGCTCCTGTTTGCTCTAAAAACCTTGTATGTCTTCCTTTTTATTTCTTTGTTTGCTGTTGCTCCAAACTCTTTGCTTTCTTTTTGCTTCTTCTAGTAAATACCAGGACCAGAATCAGCAGCATGGGATACTTCAATTTCTGCTCTGTAAATTTCATGCTTTGTACAGGACAATGACTAAAGATGACAAATATTTTCTAAGTTGTCATATACAATCACCCATCTTCATATGCTGGTTTTATATTTTTCTAAGGACTGTGGCAACAGATGTTAATGTGGTATAAATGAACACATCAATTTTGTCACACCTGTGATGACAAGTATTAGGAAAGTTTACTTGCATTTGGCTTGATACATGACCTCTACCTGTCATTGTCTATTACATCAAGTTACTGTACTTCCATATCAGTTTTCCTAGATTTTAATATAATCCAATGTATGGGATGTTTCTTGAGAAAAATTAAAAGGTTCTCTTCTACATTTAAATTTATTTTACAACGATGCTACAAATTTGATCTTTCACTAACACTTAAAAATATTTTCTTCAAAGAGCAGGAAGATGCAAATATTCAAGTGATTTTACCTTAAAAAACATTTACAGGTCATCTATTTTAAAACAATGACACTATTAATGGTGTTCAAACATGGAATTTTCAACTGGAATACTATCTAAGTCAACAAATAATGTTTATATTGATATTGTGGATTTAATACACTGGCTTCTAAGCATATTAGAATAATGTTAGCACTGATTTATAATAATCCTTCTTGTTGCTTCCTATGTCACCATTGCATTAACTCAGCTGAGCAGAACAGTGAAACACTTAGTGAAAAGTCATATTTCGTTAGTGAGTTTGTTGGGTTCCACCCCCACCCACGTCCCCAATTTTTTTTTTTCATTGACTTGTTCTTGGCAGTTGAAATCTCCTCAAAGCCGGGAGGTTTTCTGTGCATTCCTTGATAAAGCTAACACAGACAAAGCAGTTTTGGAGATGGTTCACAGCTCAGTCTTGTTTGGCTTGATGGACAAATGGCTTAGAGCTTCTTTGTATTTCCTAAAGTTAGAGCATAGCAACATTAAGAGGTTTAGCAGCAGCAGTTTGGCCAATAAATATATGTGTATGGGCCAGCTAATCAGTTCCAAAGCAGTCTCAGCATTTCACATTTCCTTATTGATACATGCCATGTGGAAGGAGAAGAACTCGGTTACTTCATGGTCTGCTTCAGTTAGATGCAGAATTTCACTATATATACTGCTAGAAACAGACATTTTCTGAGAATGAGACAGGAAACTGTAGGCATCTGAACTGCATAATTCAGTAGCTCTTTTAGAGATAAGTAATGATGATACACTCAGGAATAAATTTCAGGCAGTAAATTATTGTTGGATTTTTGAAAAATGATGTTTTCAGCATGCCTTCCATATATGTCACAGTCTTGTTTATCTACTCCAATACAAATGCACAACTTTATCCAGTGGAAATTTTTGAAAACACCTCTTAGTGTGTACTCTGCTATGCACAGTGGTAACACCATTTTGAGACTGGACTGACTGACAGGCCTTCCTAAGACCCTAGGTTTTGTGTTGCTCAGATCCCATGGTTTGGAGCCCTCTCAGTACAATCAAAGGTACTGCCTACACAGAGCTAAATACAGTGGTCACTTCCACCTCTAGAAGCCTCCAGGCTGCTGTAAGAGTCATCAAAGCGTGCAGGACACACTGGGAAATTAGCAGCTCCCTTTCTCCAGCAGTGGGGTAATTATCATACCAATTAATAAAAGCCTGCCAAAGACTCTGCTGTAAAAATAAAATTACCTGGGAAAAAGTTTGTTCCAGGATGAATGTCTCAGTATCCCAAATGATTATCATAATATTGTTTCAGTTTCTTTTTCTGTTGCACAAAAACTGATGTGCTGTTTGGAGGAGAAGAAATAGAATCTCCCACTGAGCTTGTCACCTTGGTCTCCCAGCATCTCTTTGAAATACATCAAGTAATAGCACTGACAGGCTCAACTTTACGTCTCTCCTTTGAGATTCTTTTAAATGTTAGTTTCCTGGTTTACATTTCCTCTGCTGAATTCATTGTTTGCAGCCAACTTCTGTCTTCTCTTTGGAGCTTTCTGCTTGGTTTTGCATCTAAGTTTCACTTCTAATTTATTTCTATATAGCTCTAAGTCCCTAGTGCTGCCTGAGGACACAAAAAGATGATACAGTACCATTAGTGTATTAATGTACAATAATACTGAGCTTACGGTATCAAAGTAATCCTCATTGATTGGTGTCTCCAAAGACATGAAACACAGAATAACAACATTAAGCAGTACAGTTTGCCTCTAGCAGGAATTTTAACTGCAATTACACTACGAGGGACCACCTCATTAGCTGCATTTTGGAGAGCAAGGGACATCAGAGTAGCCTTCTTGTTCAGGGAAAAGTAGCTACTTTTTTCTCTATGTCTACATAAGTGTAGCCATGGCAGCTTACAGAATATATTCATTACATTAGCACCGTTTGTTGACCATGGCTAAAGTTTTCTTCTATTTGTTTTTGACTTTTTCTCACATGTTTCTTCATTTATAATTTTCTCATCTATTTTCTATTTATATTTTCCCTTTTTCCCTCCCTTTTTTGTCCTTCTCTCAGCCCACAAAAACCACTTTGTTTACAGCTGCAATAAAAGACAGCAATATCAACCATATCTTCAATCTCTCGGGCATATGTAGATTTTGATCACTCAAAATTAGCCAGAAGGATAATCCCAAAGAAGTCTCATTCTTCTTACTCCTGGATAAGAATAGGGAACTGAAAGAAATGGCTACAAGATATGCAACATTTTTTTTAGGCAAAGTGACACCTTTAGAACATATTCAATTTTAGAGACAGGAGACAACTTTCATTTTCAGAGCCTCACCATGTTAGGAGAAAAGCCCTAGAGAATGTGGTTGACAACAATTTGTACATCACACCAGGGAGCAGCAGGACTAGCTGTGTCACAGGTTTCAAGAAGTTGGGAATCCTGGGTGATAAAACATGGAAGTACTTCATCCTCACAGGAAGCAGCCTTATATATGCTTCCTCAGGAAGGGCAGAGCACATCCAGTTGTGGTACCAGGGTCACCAACAACCCAGTGATTTCTTGGTAAATCCATGGGGATGAGGCAGACCTGAAGTCAAGCTGGAAAGCCAAGTCAGAAGGTAGGGATGAGCAAGGAACTTGGCAAGCACATTTACAGCGTGGGTCCTTTAGGACCAGGGGAAGTACCTGCATATAGATGCAGGTCCCAAGCAAAGGGGGAGTGAAGGGGATCAGCAAGGCTTATCCCAGCTCACCCTGCAGACATGCCTAGGAGCTACCTGATCCCACAAGAGCTATGCCCTGCCAAAGTTTCTATGGCACACGGATATCTCCCCATTTTTTAAACTACTCCCATTTGGGAACACCTGAATAAAGACTGAGCATATACTTTATTATTTCATACAGCTAAAGATGTAAATCAAAATTGAATGTCAATTTTGTTTATTAACATGACTGTCTATAACAATCAGACTTATAGTCTTGTCAGTAGGAAAGGGAATTGTATGAAAACCTTGCATTGCTTGAAACCATGTTGACTGGTATTAAATTGTTTTCAATTTCCAATTATTTTGGGTCAGAGTCTTCAATTAAGGCTTCCACTATTTTGCACAATTTTCATTAATCTTCCATTACTGATGTCAATATACAGAGCTCTAGGTCACTGCTTTTCCCAGTCTAATGCTAGAATTATGTTGACCACCCTCTAATGAACTTAAATTCAGACAGCTTTCCAGGACTTTCAAAGGTAACAGTAGGAAGAGCTCCAGTGCAAAAATCATCTGGTTTTCTGGAAAGAAGAAAAGAGCTCTTAAACCAGTTAATTTTCCCCACACAGAACATATAGGTGTGTGCTTCCACATTACATGCCGCATCATGTGCTACAGCTGGTCAGCTTAAATATTTCCAACATTCCTTCCCTTCATCCACAGTTATTTCCACTGATAAGCAAAAACTTAACAGTTTCTTCTGTAGAGAGAAGTTCTGATGTTGACATTGACTTCCTGCCTTTTAGTCTGCATTCTGGAATGTTTTTACTTGTTGATTAGATGTTCAGTCTATTGCAGATGGGATCCTTTACACAGGATGCCAAAAATTATGATTATGATTAGCAGAGTTCTTCTACATTGGGATGATGTATTTTGAGAAGGTTTTTTTGCCACCTTTCTCTTTAAGCATTTTTACTTACTCGTCTATATGAGTGCCAGGATTTCATAATTCACATGAAAAAAATCAGTGAATTACAGCCTCCTCACGCAGACAATACTCTGTCCAATACTCAAATCTCTTATCATCCTTGCTCTAGACATTCTTTTAAGAATCAGCAGATGCTTTGTTTCCTCTCTTTCTCACAGCCTGTCTTGAAGCATGTTTTGTGCTCCAGTAGCCTGCAATCCTCATTTTTCAGTTCTACTGGAAAGAGACTAGCATGCTTCTCCTGTTCCAAAGGTCTTACTTATTTCAATTTTTTACAAAATTCAGCTGGCTTGTAGAATTTCACGACTGGCATTAGATGTACAAGGCCACAGCACAGTTACCTTTGTCTGCCATCTCACTCTCTGACAACGACTCTCTGCTCCATCCTAAGTAATTGCCATCTGATGAGTCTTCTCTAGATTTTTATCCACAAAAAGTGAACAGCCTTTCACAAATTTCAATAAAGCACTGCAGTGATAAAGGAGGAAGGAATGGTGTTCACTGCATTTTTCCTTTGTGCAGCCTTGTTTGCCAGTGCTCTAAAAGCTGACATCTGTTAGCTCAGGTAATTTCATAACCTTGATGTCCTGATTATTTCTGGATCACATCTTCTATCCTGTTTTTTTTCTCACAACAGTGTCAAGAATTGTATTCATTTGTTTTGTGCCTGAATTGGTGCTGGATGATTCATTTTTTATCTTCTGTGAGGTTCATCTTTTACCTCAGTCCATTCAAATGATTCATCTTCATGACTTCATGAAGTGCTGAGAGGTCATTCAGAACCAGGAGATCTGGGTTTCCCAATGAAGGAGCTGCTTTTACTTCAGAGTCTGATTCTATCTTTAAGACTATAAACTTGAGATGTAATTAGCCAAGAGACAAATGCATTTGTTGATTAGGCAACAGTAAGAAGCAAATAAACTAAGTCAAAAATTAATATCTTAAATAAATAATAAATGCATTACTATTTCAAAACTACAGTTAATAATTTTTCATACAATAAGAAAATTTTAAATGTATGAATCATTATTATGAATCATAATTACTACTGAATTACAAACTCACCAACCTTCCCTTCTACACTTTATAGTACTGGGGTTCAAATCTATCCATCTTCACTGCATCCTTCCACTCCAAGTTGCTTGAGCATAAGATTAATGGAGTGGATGGTCCAGGGAGTTTTCCTTTTGGTGCTCCAAAAGTCTTGGGTCCACAGCTCCACTCCCAGCTACAGGTGTCCACAATCATACTTGCTGAATATTCAGCCTCCTTTGTTCTTTATATAATTTTTTTAATCTTGTTTACAATTTCTTCAGTTTCCAGGGATGACTTTTTTTCCCTGTTCTCACTTCAAGTATTATGTCCAAACTCCTTCCCAACAGACAACATCTCACAAATTGCTTTTATCATCCTTAGTGTTGTACCTGTTCAAATCTGCATGTGTAAAGCCTAAAAAGTGCCCCCCAATGACTCCAGAGATTGTCATCTTTGGGTTTCAGCAGCTGTCCTTTGCTGCTGCTCAACAACTTTGATCTGGTCCTGTGATAGAAGTCTGAACTTCTCAGCCGTGTTTAAGATGTGGAGGGGAATTGGCTAAAGGGATTAAAATGGTTTATTTTTTTATCAGTCAGTTTATGTCAGCTGTCTCAAGAGGAGTCTTATCTGAAAGGTTCCATGTTCCTCTACTAATCTCAGACTTTGTTTGCTGCTCTAGGAAAGGTGCCAGTTTAAAGTGCTCCATCTAACAGTTGCCTCAGACAACCCTTACCAGCATCTCCTAACACAATTTGCAAATACATTTTCCTTCTCATTCACATTATCTGGAAAGAACGTTTCCTTACCATTTTCCTCCATGCACTTTTGTCCTCAGGAGGCAGGTCTCTCTACAGCTACTCCCTAATTGCTGCCTCTATGAACCATGCAGCTTTGCTGGTCCATGGAGTTTAAATCCACATGAGAAAATTCAGTTATGACATTTGCTTCCAGGGAATTTCAATTCATCCAAGTAATTTGAAATGGGAGACCTAAAATCCCCATTGACAAGTTAATTGATCATTTGTATTGACAACAAAATATTCACTTTTCGGGTCTCTCTAACAGTTTTCAGATAACACTTAATAGAAGCAAAATGTAAACAGATACTGAAAACAGATAAGCAAAAGAGAATTTTAATGTCCAAGCTCGAGACAGATGTTATTACAGAATCTGTGAAATAAAGTCTGCTCTAAATTGCCCTGAACTATGAAGAGCTTTAATAATCTAAAATGCTCCCATTTTATGTCTTGGACTGGAGCTGTCAGCTTACTTCACAGAAAATATTGGGGTCACTAAGGTACACTGTAGACACAGGCAGGAGGATACTGTCCATATATTTCCTGTGTGCATATTGATTTATCTATCTTTAATACCTGATTACCGAACTCTTAGCTGAAATCTATTCTGAAAAAAAAAATAAGACGTCTGATAACATGAAGTATCTGAAAGAGATAACAGGAATAATATCAATTTCCTCATCTGGATTACCCCAGGTAACCAACTATATTATGCTCTGGTAGTACCTGTGATGACAACCACCCTTCACACACATCTTTCAAAGTGGATTTCCCTAGGATTAAGAGCAAGGAGAAACTCTCTGGGGAGTTTATTAATTCTTCTCAGTCAACTCAGTTCCTATTTTACAGACATATTTGTATTACATAAAGATTTTTTATCTTATTAAAAAAATTTTGTTTCTTGACCTTGTCCATTCTGTGGAGAGCTTGATTTGAACATAACTTCTTGTGGCACAGACAGTCTTATTTTTCATTCCATGTGGACTCAACTGAGAATTTTACCATGTGCAAAGCTGTATTTTGTCAACATGGCAAGGAGATGCTGGTAAATGTTGTGTGAGCTGAATTATTTATGGTAAAGAGCACCTTACCATAAATTAGGACAGCTCTAGCAGTCCTTATATAAACAAGGTTTATATTAGGATATAGCTCTCAGATCACTGCCAGCAGAATTTAGAGTCCATAAATATGTACAATAATAAACAAATCTTATCAGAATTAAACCTCCACAGCATTAATCAAATTTTAAAATGTATGTTAAGGGTGAGTGTTAACTTTAGAGTGAGATTATAAAAGAGAAGACTATAGGCTGTGACTTGAACAATGAATAATTCTCTTAATAAGACATATGATATGTCTTATATGAAGTCTTTCCTGTCCTGTAATATATAGATATCCAAGAACATCCTACTGAAATTTACATGCCATTTGAAACCAGATGCTCAGGCAGGGATGCATCTAGAACTGTATCCAACAGGCCTATCAGGCCCATGATATGTTTCCACTACAGCAAAAACAAGGAATATGTCCTTGGAATTGACTTATTAAAGTTCATTTAGAGTTATATGCAGGAACTACAGTGAAAATTGCCCAGGAAAAAAGAAAAATATATATAGAAACTGCAATAAGTTTATATTCTTACTTCATCATAGGAAAGAGAGAAGCATTAGAAGGATGAAAAAGCGGATTTTTTCCAGTATGTTTTACTTCTGAATGTTTACACAAATCCGAATAAAAGTAATTTTTTCGTAGAGGGATGATTTTCTGTGTGATCACTAATTCTCTGTGCTGATTTACAGGACAGAACATGTCAATCCAATCACCAAGTCATTTTGGTGTGCACGCACTCTACAAGCTGTCTGTGAAGTGCTGCCTGTTCCACTGGATTTAAAAGGCAGAGCAGCTTCAGGAGTTTTTATCTCTGCATGACTGCTGGCTAGGGATTTGAACAGAAAAGAAAACTGCAAGAGGAAATTGGTTTGGACAAGAAGAGCTTCTGTACATAATTCTTATTAATTTGAAGATGAAATGCAGTCTCTTAGAAACAAAAAAAAAGATAGCGTGATGGCTTACTCAACATGGTTATTGCTATGGGATTCAGCCCCATTTTCTAAGGATTAGAACTGGCTTCCCAGCATTGCCTATTTACTGGGAACAGAATTACTGGAATTCTTCCTTTTAGAGACAAGGTACATAAAGAACAAAAGGAATCTCAGAAGAGTGAAGCTCTCAGTTTCCCAGTACACAGAAGACATGTATGAGAGCTCCCAGATGGGAAGTGTAGCTCCATTTCAATGTTGTGGAAACTTTACTTTGCATTTCAATGGGGTTTTGGTCAGGAAATTTAAACTTTATATTGAAGGAAAGAGAGTACAAGGTACTGACATTTACATTTGGTACGGGATATATGATTTTACTTAAATAAAAAATAACTGCTAAAAACCTACCAAAATAACATTTGTACTTCGGGACAGTGTTCAAAGGTTCTGTTTCTTCTCATTTAATAAATCACATATGTATTTGCCTCCACATCTCAATAAAAACTCATGGTTTCTAAACTCAGGGTGCAGAAACACCTCATTGCTAATTTCTGTGTCAGAGGAAAACAAGAAATCTTTATATGTTATGAACTTTTGGGCAATGTTTCTATACCATTTTTGTATATTTACTTGACTCTTTGGCCTAGCTTGTCAGCAGCTTTTGCAGTTGGCTGGGTTAGAGCAGTTTCCAAGATTTTGATTCTATAATTTAATACTGCAAGTGGTTTTCATTTAAAAGAAAACCTTCTTTTATTTCTCTTCTTTTATTTTGCCTTTTCTTCCTCAGTAATTTTAAATATATTTATGAACATTAAGACTTAGCATAATAATCAAATATGTTTCCTTTGCCTGGTCATAAAAATATTAGTTTTAGATTAAAATACTTCTCTTTAACTGTATACTGTTAATCTCAGTCTTATGGGTGATGCACTCTCTTTAAGTGCAATTAGGTACTACCCAAATGCAAAGGTCATAAAAGAATGGAAGCATAACTGTAGCAGACAATACAGGAAAGCAAAACTATCTCATTTGTGGACTTGACAGGTGTTTAATTTTAAATGTACATGGTTTCACAACCAAGAAAGCCACACAGTCCATAGTCATATTTAGTACAAAATAGTCATATTTTGTACAAAATTTTAATTATTTTCATAGTATTTTCTGAAGTTTTGTAAAAGAAAGAGCCTCCAGATCAGTAATTTAGATGAAATTACTTACAAAATGAAAGAACAAAAAAGATAAACCAGAGAGGTGCAGAAATCACCAAACGGTCTGATTCTTGTGGCAAGTATCATATAGATTGTGTGAAATTTGGGGCATAGCTGGGTGCAGCTCCTCATGATTATATGAGTTCTTTTACTTATATTAAGCTTATGTGCTGCTTACAGATCTACATTTCCAGTAGGACAGTTCCATTCACTCAGAGAAAACTGCTAAAGAAATTTATAAAATATATACTAAATATAGACCTACTGATTTTGAGTGCGAGTAATTTATGTGATCTGGCAAGAATGCAACCTGATAGCTCTGGAGAATAAAAGAAATCTGTAGTTTATTGATAAAGGTACAAATTCTTTTTTTTTTTTTATTTCAGTTATAAATTGTTTTATCTAGTGTAATTAAAGGGAATACATAATTCATCTAAAATTGCTATATTAGCAATTTTAATGTTTTGAATTTTTTCACAGTTAATATGTTTGATGTTGACCTAAATTCTCATGAGTGATAGTAAGCAAATTTTTATGATGACCAATAAAATGTTCAGAAGGAAAAATAATCTATAGCTTCTGTACAGAAACACAACATAAACTGAGACAAATGTTTTACAAGGAAAATCATGTAAAAGTACCATGAAAATAAGCAAAATAATTACTTAGCTAAAGAACATTAGGTAGAAATTGAAACTCCTTTTTATAGAGGTTAGATTCTGCAAAATTTTGAGGAGACAGCTTGTCACTAAAACTACATTTGCTTACACTGAAACTATAAACTGCATAAAAGAAAACAAATCTTAGAAAGACATATAATTCAGCACTCATGTTTTGCAAGATATATAAGATCAGCAGGCCATGGTCTCATCCTTGTTTTGTACACATGCTTCTGGGGAAAGACAAATAAATATTTTTTTAAAATGCTCATATCCCCAAATTTCTCTCTGGATATTCCTCTGTCAAGTACTTTTGGAACCATATTTTCTTGTTTACTTCTAGGAGGTTGATGGGCCATGTTGCCAGTTAAGGCAGCCCAAACAGTATTCAAATCTTTCAGTCAGATCCTTCATGTTTTCTCTTGCACATACTTTATTAAATTATGGATGATACAAAGGTTCAGTGTAATAAAAGTGCTTCAAAAATGTTTCCCTACTTTGATTATTTGGAAAGAAGCAGATCAATCATTCCTGAACTTCGAAGCTTTTTTTTTAACCCTAGCACTCCCTACAGTAGTGCTACATATATTGAATACTGATTATTGTTGTAGGCACTGGACTCTTAATATGGCCAAACACTGGCCAGGAAAATCAGGTCTCACTGAGTTGAGACATCTCCAAGCCTACAGGTGTTGCCAGGTGTAAAACATCTGCTGTTTCCTTCAACCTTCCTTTCTCCCTCCTTTTAAGACAGACCATTTGTGATTTTGAGTCGGTAAAATCTTATAAAAGACACAGACACAAGTTCAGAGAGGCCTAATAGTAATAATCTGTGGTTTAGATAGAAAGTATTCCCCAGACTTAAAGAATCCATAGATATCTTCTATTCATCTGTCTACACACGATTTTTTCCTCCTAACCACTCAACTATAAACTGTACAAGATGATGGACAGGTCAACTTCCTGTCCCTACAGCAGCCTTTCTTCATACAATCATAGAATGCTTTGGGCTGGAAGGGACCTTACAGATCATCTGCTGCCTGCTGCCTCCTCTCCCTAGTGGGCCAGGGTACCTATCACTAGACCAGGTTGCTCAGAGCCTTATGCGACGTGTAGTCCTTTCCATGAGCATGTGCCAAAAATCCAGATCAGATCTATTTTTCCATTACAATGGAAAAGCTACAAAAGTACTCTTCCAATCACATCCTCCTCTTAACTGTGCTATGTAGCATTTTTCTTAGCCCTGTTATAACTTTGCTATAATTTTATAACCTGTTTTCCAAGTGCCTACCTGCTCCTCAGTCTGGCCTTCATTGTATGTGGAGTAAAGATTTGACTTTCAGGAGAAAATAAAATTCTGGAATCTGTATAAAAAATTAAATTCCTTTATATGGATGGAAACTCTTCCTGAATTAACAGCTCCAACAGAGGAACGACTGCAGAAGTGCTGCTAAACTTGTTTCCTGTCGCCTTATTCTTCAAGTCTTATAATTGACAGTGACATTTCTTCATACAAGTAATGAGAAGGGACTCCACAAAATCTGCTATCAGCAAATGGATTATTTTGTCCTACAATAGAATATCTTTATTAGGAAGCACCTGGATTTGCCTGCTACAATCAATGCTTGATCAACTGTGCTAGAGAATGCTACCCATGCTTCCACCTTTCAAATGAATTTGAAAATATTTTGACAATCAGAAATTTCTGGGGTATGTGCGCTTTCTGCCTGACATCACTCAGTTATCACTAAATGAAATGAATTTTCACATCTGAGAAAGAACTTCTCAACTGTTATCTTGGACTACCAAAAAACCCAGTGTTGGGAGAGGACATCATCACACAGGTGGCTTTCAAATAGGTTATTGGCAAAGATGCAATTTGAAATATGCCAGACTGGTGAGAATTCAGATACCATGGTTTATCTGAGATTGTCACCTCAGACCTACTGTTGTCTTCACATCATAATTATTGGCATGTTGAAGCAGGGATGTCCTCATTTTTATTTGAAAAGTCATAGTAAAGTCCTATACTGCTTTGAAATGAAAGCTATTGGAAGAGAAATAAGGTTAATTTTAAAGCTATATAGAGGACCATAGGCAGCCACTTCTCTGTGAATGTTATCTGTCTTTGTAATGGCTTTCACAGCAGGGAACAATGTGTTTGAGCTTTTCTTCCATTTCACTGAAAAATTATAGATGTTTTCCAACCCTAAAATCTGGTGATTTACTGAAAAATGTAGTGATGAAGATGAGTTAAGCAGGAAGATAAAAGAAACAGGCAGGGCTTTCTTGGATGGTAAAGTGTGGTTCAAGAACCAGTTTTGAGTTTCTAGCTTTGCTTCCAGTGAGCTCATAAGTCTGAGTATCTGTAGGAACTATTGAATACCTGTCAGGTTCATTACTTTTGCCAACACCTTCCAGGATTACTGCTGGGGGGAATTGCATCTAATTTGGAAACATCTGCTTTAAAGGCTTGTACAGAAAAAACTTGACACAAGCTTATCCTCAAAATCCATATATTAAAAAAAATCTCCAACTGAAAAGTACTTGTCAGCATTTTGTCTTACCAGTACAGTAATCCTTAGTCTCCATTTATTTTGGAGGTGGTTTTGTATGTATAAAAATTAGGAAAAAGCACTAATGAAAAATGAGAGGCATATTCCTACCTAATATTCTTGCTTCTTTCAATTAATCATGTTAATAGACAGGAGAATAAGCTTGACATTAGCAAAACAGTGTGAAAATGGTATGTTACTGGACAAACGTAATTTCTTCTTATGAAAAAATGAAGATATTAAATTGTGGAAGAAAGCTTTGTAGATTATTTAATTTTCCATCATTTTCACTAGATATTGCATTTTCTATGCAAGAAAAAATGGGGGGAAAAGCTCTTTCTGAAGCATTTATATAAGAAAGAATCTTGTTGAATCCTGTTTTTTTATGTTGCTGAAAAAGAATTCTTTCAGCTGTCTTAGTATTAATATTTTACAAATAAAATTTAAAAAATGAGAAGCTCTGCTCCAAAAATGTCACATAGAATATTTAATAAGTCACAAAATACTTTCTATACTTTTAAATGTAGTTTTCATCAACCAGCATATTTTCACAAATATCTCTCTGTGAGCTCCATATTCAAAAAGTGATGGACTGGAAAAGATCTGACCATGTCCAGAGAGACAAATTTATAATGAAAGGAAGCAATATTTTGCAACAGCCTCAAAAATCTTGCTCTAAAATTTATTTAAGTTGTTTTAAATTATGAACTCTATTCTCAATGGATTGTACAGACAGAAAACCACAAACAAAAGGAAAATAAGTGATTTGTTCCATCAAAATAATGCTTTATCCATCTTTTATTAATTATTGAGGAAACAGAATAGACATTAAATTTGTAGATGAAACAACCACATAAAAATGTGTTCTTTAATCAGTTTCCTTACATATAGAAGTTTCCCACATCCATTACTTATATTAGTTTTTGCTAATTATGAGGGGTTTGGTACTTAAATATTTAACACCTACAAGGCTGCAAATACATAAATACCAGGAAACTCCAACGAAATGGTAAAGTTTTCTGATTTGTCTTTCAAATTATGTGTTCCTCTGGGCAATTTTTTTTAATTTGTTGATGTTTATGAATATATGTGTGCAAGTGTATCTGGAATAGTGTAAACATAGGTTAGGCTCTTCCATATCCAAGACCATCAAAAGCAAAATACGCTAATAACAGTAATAATAATAAAGAGTTCAAGGAGTTCAATACTAGAACAGCACTCATGATAGCCCTCATATAAATGAAATTACTTGTTTTTAAAGCATTTCTCTTTCTAAAGAAGACGCATCAGACCGATCTGAAAGTTCAATCTTCCAGCAGATAGCTGGTGTGCACAAAGATTTTCAAAACTGAGTTTTCTACCTCCTGGTGTCTCAGAGTAGGTGTTCAGTGCAGGCACTTCAGATCAAGCCAGCACACTCAAGCTGGTTTTAGAGTAAGCAGTAATTGTTCTGGCTGCTAACACGGCTCTGCTGCAGATCAGAGATGAGCTCAGCCTAAGCAGCATGTTGCTATGGCTACACCGATGGCAATACCCAACCTAGTAAGAGTAAATCTAACATATGTCTCCTGCTATGAGGCAGAGCCTTGGTGACTGCCCTGGAGCTGTGCCTGAATACCCACTCGGTAGGAATTCAATTTTGCAGAGCCACTGCAACGCGATTCAGAATCAATGGTCCCATATGTGCTCCTAGGAGTATTATTCCCTGATTTCATCAAGAAAGTGTGTGAGTACGTGGTGGGTCGAATATATTTGGGTTGTTTTCTCAGCAGTTTAATAAGAGAAAACGAGATTCTTCATGACTACTCTTTTTAGCTGTCTTGAGCCTCAGAGTATAACTGATTAATGGCTATGCCATCCAGTATCCTGATTTCAGATATAATAACAAAACTACACAGCACTCTCCACGGCTCTCCACACCTGCAGGGAAAATTGAGGCCCTTGTCTGCCATTTTCCGCCAAACAAGTAAAAAGTTACTTTAGTAGGAGTGAAAAAGCCCAGGGAAAATCCTGATTTTCTCTTTCCTTCTTAAAGGAAAAAAAAAGTTTTTTCAAGTACATCATGCATCTCTGTTCCACTGTTGAAATTGCTTAGCAAACCCATTTCATCCACATCTTTAAATTGGTATTTTTAAACATCTTAACAGGTGTGAACTGTCCACTTGAAAAGACACACACTGCTTTCTATGTAAAAATTAAAATCCCCAGAGGAGTTCAAAAAAGGAAATCTATGGGCCAAGCCCTAAATATGCCAATTTTCATGCTAAGATCACTATATATGTCTAATGAACTATTGAGATGGTTTGAGTACACTCTACAAAAAATATATCTTTTTAATCCTTTGTCTTATATTAAGTTCAGAAAACTATGGTTGGAAAACTGGAAAACTCAGTAATCAAGTATTGTCTAGTAACCAGCAGCAGTTTAAACCTTAATTATATTTTCTTCTTCCTTTTTAAATTTTTTTTTAGGAATTGTGTTTTTTCTTTTGTTACATTTTGTGTGCAAAAAAAAAAAAAGAGTCCCTTTTTTTTTCCATTTAGGATACTCAATGAAGACATTAGTTTGCAAGCATTAATTTAAGTGGGTAACAATTACTTTATCTAGAATCCCCTCTACTTTCCCAATGAAAGAGAAAAATATTTTACAATGTTAAATATTAAGACATGTATTTAACTTACTTCTTTTCAAATTATCTCTATAAAGACTTATAGGAAAGAAGCATCAATTTAATAGTCTTTTAGACTGTTAAGTAGGATAATAGCTGTCCTTCCAAAAGAAAAGAACAGAAATTAGTCTGAGCTTTCTGAAGGAGTAATTTCTTTTTCAGTCCCAGTTCTCTGAAAACAGAAAATGACAAAAAAATACCTATAAGGAAGGAGAAATATGCTTTTTATGGTGCTTACTTCACTTGCAGTTTATCTGTTATAAAGAAACCGAAAAAAAACCCAAAACCCAAAGCAACAGCATTTTAGCAAGAAGTTAAAAAACCCAGCAAGATGGGAGACACAAAATAAGAAGGGGAAGGAAATAGACACAAAAAGAAGAGTGTCAGGAAGAATCAGTGTCTTATATTAACATTGGATTCAGGATTTGGTTTTAAATTGTATGTAGCAATTAAAATGCAGAAATAGTTGTTTTCCCTTAAAAAAAAATAATATCAAAAACAAACAAGTCTTTTATTTCAGGGATACAACTACTAAATTAAGCACTTCCTTCCCCTGTAAGGACAAATGTTACACATTTAAGCTTCTGCTTCACCTAATCTCAGCAAAAGCCTTCATTTTATCAACCCTGCATCATAGATTGATAAGTCCTTCATATTTGACAACTGATGCAAATTTTCTCAGAGTGTCTCCTGTCAGAGTTTTTTTCTATTTTAATAAATGAATACTCACTGATGTCAAGAATCTTGAATTCTCACACCCTTATTAAGCGTTTCACATTATCTGTTGGCTACCTGTCCACCAAGATACACTATCTGTCTCTTTTTTCTGGCTCAAGAGATACTTAACACAAATTACAGCAATCTGTAAAGTGTAAGATCCTGATTCTGCAGACCCATTATGAGATTACACACCAGCAATGTAAAATACCTGGTTTAAAAGGGACACTGGATTATTAAACTTGGTCCACTATTTCCAAGGTTGGTATAATTCATGATGAACATTCCATAACTTAAAAAAGCATTGTCTCTGTCATCTTAAGAAAACAAATCTTACAAACTTCTCTTTTTGAACTCAGATGAGAGTTTTCATTAAATATTCTGATTCCAGTAAATCATCTCTTTCTAACCAGAAGTCAGAGCAAGTTTTGTGACTCGTTTTAGTGGCTTCTGATTTACAGATTTGGTCAAGAGATATTTTAAAATGAGTTATGAAATCTCACAGCTGCAGCAGTGTATTCCTGTAAATATATGATAGAAATAATGATGTGCATTACTGATTTTCTGTCTCCACCATTTCCAGCAAAAACTTTAAAAACTTACTCTTGGTTAATCAAGCTGTAGTTCTGTAACTTCAGGAAGATAGCACCTCAGTTTCTAGGAAGACCCAGTTTATTTTCTTATCAAGTGGTATTTTCAAAGCAGGATAAAAAACTCGCAACCTAAAAACAAAAAAGTCAAATCCCATCTGCTTGAAATGTTGCAGTTTTAAAACAATATTTAGCAACAGGGTGAGCTGGATGCTGATAACCTTGAGTGACTTAAAATTAACTCGCATTTGGGATTCCTTAGGCAGCTCTAAAGACAGAAAAATATTATGAAAGATTGGAATAATATTGAGTTCTTAGGAGCAGAAGAACATGCAGATTATTTTGGCGGGGATAAAAACGTGTTATAAGTATTGGAGAAAGGATTTGTGAGAGAGCAGAATTAATGGATAGATGAAAGGCAGGAATGAACAGCATTTCAGATTAAAAAAGAAAACTTCATATTAAAGAAAAATCTCACCTTGCTTTATTCACATGTTAAATGTATCATTTACTGCTTTGCTATAAACAATATAGAAGAACAAGTGGTGTAAAATATCAAATATTCCAAATCACTTTTATTCTTGAAATATAAATTGATGATACAGAGATGCTTTCCATAATGTATCTCAAAAGTGGTGGTGCTATGAAGAAAGTTCTGCAAAACTGAAGATGTAAGTGGTAATCTCGGGGATTTTCTTCTTTCTGCATGAATATTGACTTTTTATTTCCATACTACAAATTAAAGATATTTTGGGAAATGTGAGATGGAAAAGATGGTGAATAGAAGTCTTGTGACCGCATGGCTGTAAAATACTTGCATCTACATGGGGTCATAAAGTTTGAGTTAAGAGGAAAAAGGAATGAGTTGTAAAGAATTTTGTCAGGGAATGTGAGAAGCTTTTAAGTGATTTGATCAAAATATACATCCAGAATGATCTTGGGAAATAAAGCAAAAGGTGATATTCTTCTTCTGGGAAATAATTTTTTTGCTCTTTCCAAAAAAGTTAGTAGAACACCACTTTTGGTACTTCTGCCCCAAGCAAAATGAAAAATTGCCTTCAGAAAAGCCAAATACCTTTGAATTCTTTCAAATTAACTTTTAAATTAATATGTTCTAAAGCTGCCAAATTTAGAGAAGTAAAGATTGGATTAAGCAGGGAATGTTTAAAGATGTTCACCGCTCTAACAGCAATAATAAGGACTGCTATGCTCTGAGGGAACAGCTCCTTACCTTGGGGGAGATAAACATGGTGCTTCAGGTGGACAGAAACAGGTTTTAGTGACTTAAAAGAGGGGTGAAGTATTTTTATATGAATTACATTGGAGCCTTTGCTTCCTTTTTTTAACCCTAGAGGGGGGCTGATTGTATCTTCTGACTAAAAAGCCCATCAAAAGATGAGACATTTTTCAGAAAGGAAACTGAAACAAGGATTACCACATTAAAAAAGTGAAGTCATCTGAAGTTGGAAAACAGTGGGGAATTAATGAACATGTAAAGCAGCAATTCTCAAATGTTTCTGTAAGAACCTGTTGCGCACCTACTGAGAGCTGTAGCACAATTACTTGTACTCCCAAGACAAGCCTTGAAAAACTTGAAGGAAGCTCTAAAATTTGTCTCATTATGTGTTATTTTCAGACATAGGACTGGATTTGCAAATTATATGGAAAATAACAACCTTAGTGAATCCTGGGAGAAGCTACTTTGACTAAGTGCACACTGCACGAGCAAAAGCCAGGAGGAGTTGGAAGATACTGTGCAGCAGGAAAACAATAACATAGCTGCCATCATGATAATTTTAGCTGACTTACACAGTTGCTACAATGGATGGCTTTAAACTCTCCAGAAGGGGTAGGCAAAAAGGGGGGTCTTGATTGTCTAGATCTGAGTGGTGGTGAGGATATGGTTGAGTGTTCATGAATAAAAATGAAGGGGAAGGCCAACAAGGCAGGTATCATGGTGAGAATCTGTTGTAAATGACTCCATCAGGATGAAGAGGCAGACAAAATATTCTAAAAGCATCTGGGAGAAGTTTCACATTCACTAGCCCTTTGTTCTTGTGGGGTGCTTCAATTTGCCAATATGCCTGCTTCAAATGCAACACAGTAGAAAGGAAAGAGTCTAGGAGATTTCTGCAGTGTCATAAAGAGAATTTTCTGGCACAGATGTTGATTGTTCCCCACTGAATCTGTAGTTTTCAAGCAGAAGAGGACTTATGGGTTGGAGGCCAACTTGGGCAGAGCATGATAGATTTTGATGTCAGAGAAGTAAGGAGTGGTGATCAACAGAACTGTTACCTTGAAATTCCAGAGGACAGCCATTGACCTTTTTAGGTGACTGTCTGGCAGGGCCCTTGAGAGATGTTTCTGAAGGGCAAAGAAGTCCAATAAAGCTGGACATTCTTCAAAAAAGGAACTCTTAAAAGTGCATCCAGGCCATCCCCACGTACCAAAAGTCAAACAAGTGGGGAAGACCACTGGCCAGGCTGAAAGGAGAATTTGGCTGGAATTCAAGAAAACAGAGAGAATTTATGGCCTTTGGAAGAAGCAGTAGGCAATTCAGGAGGACTACATGGATATTGTGAGGTTATGCAAGGAAAAAATTAAAAAGGCCAAAGCCCAACAATAACTTAATCTGGCTGCTGCCTTAAAAGAAAATAAAAAATGTATCTGTAAATTCATTAGCAACGAAAGGAGGGCTAAGGAATCACTCCATCTTTTATTGAATGTAGGGGGAAAAGGATGAGAAAAAGATTACGTACTTAATGCCATCTTTGATCAGTTTTTATTGGACTGACCAACTATTCTCAGAATATCTAGTCCCTGAGCTGGAAGACAGCAATGGGGAACAGAGTCTTGATAGTCCAGGTGGAAATAGTCAATTACCGGCTACACCACTAAAAGGGGCACAAACAAATGAGGCCAAATGGGATTTACGTAAGAGAACTGAGGGAGCTGGAAGTATTCACTGAGCCCTTCTCCATCCTTTTTTAGCAGTTCTGGATGACCAGGGAGGTACCAGTTGATGGGACATTATCAAATGTGACAACTCTTTGGTGGCTGGCCACAAGTTGTGTTTCCCTGGGTTTATTATTGGGTGAGTTCTATCTAATATCTTTATCAATGATCCAGATGAGGTGATTGAGTGCATGCTCAGTCAGTTTGCAGACAGCTCCATGTTTGGTAGGAGAGTCAGTCTGATGAAAGCTCTGCAGAGACTTCCGGAAAGGCTGGATTGGTGGTCCAAGACCAATTGTATGACACTGAAAAAGGCAAAGTGCTGGATCTTGCAATGAGTCACAACAACCCCAAGGAGCTTCATAGGCTGGGGCGGAGTGTCTGGAAAGCTGCTGAAGAGAAAAGGATCCAGGCTTTCTGGTCAACAGCATCTGAACATGAGCCAGCGTGTGCCCAAGGAGCCTAGAAAGTCAATGGCATCCTGGCCTGTATCAGAAATAGTGTGGCCAGCAGGTCTTGGGAAAGGATCATCTTTCTCTATTCTGCACTCACATTGTGAGGCCACACCTTGAATCCTGTGTCCAGTTCTGGGTCCCTCACTACAAGATAGACATTGGTGTATTGGAGTGTGTCCAGAAAATGGCAGTGGAGATGGTCTGGAGCACAAATCCTGTGAGAAGTGGCTGGGGGATCTGTGGTTGTTTAGCCTGAAGCAAAGGATGCTTAGGCAAAATCTGTGGGAAATCTATAGCCAATCCAACTTGCTGCAAGAAAGTATGTTTGTCAGTGATGAAGGCAAAAAAAAAAAAAAACAAACAGAGATGAGAAACTAACTGAGCTGTGAGGGTGCAAAGCAAAAATAGTATAATTAAGGTGCTTTTGTTAGTTTTTGTTTCTGCAGGTTATGAACTTCAAATTTACAGTTGATTATGTGTTTCTAGTGATGTATCTCCTGGGCAGGGACAGAGTCAAATTACCATTCTTCAGATTACTCTCTAGGATCTATATTTCAGTAGACAATTGTCAAATAATACCTTCATATACATATAGGAGTAAGTAATTACGATTTGTTTTTAAATTTAATAATCTTTAAAATAACAGATATAGATTAAATGGATCTGTACCATCTCCAGAAACATAAACAAGGGCTGCTTACAAGAACCTCAGGAATATGTTTTCTGTAATTACCTCACTTGAACAGTAAATCTGAAAAGCAATGTTGGCAAAATGAGCCGTGCAAGGAAGGTTATGGTCTATGCATGATGTTGCTTATAAGGTTAGAGACATGTCAGGGATTACTGGGAGTTTTAAATTAGGGAAAAAGTGGTGAATGATTTTGAACCTCAGGGATAACTTTTCTCTCATTAAACTCACAGGTGCACCAATATATTCTTGTCTCAATAAACACAAAGTAGTAAAAAAGTGGTAAAATAATCTGAATTATATAAATAATAGTGACTGCAAGGAACTGTCAAAGTTTTGGAGGGACATGTTGTCCCTTTGATGAGTGTTTCTTAACCTTTCTTGATCTGAAACATCTATTTTTACCACTTAAACAAATAGCTATGCTGAAGTACTGAAGTTCCTACACCCTATTGCCTGACTGGTGTGATGCACAGCTGTACCATCACAAACAGGTACTTATTTTCCAGAAAAAAATAGCTTTACTGAAGGTATAAATGGCCCAGTTGTCAGAATGAAAATCTGTGGGATATCTCAAATTCTATGGCTTCAGAAGGTTGTTTGACACAAACTAGATGTTCTAATAAGAAAAGTACTCTGACCTTTTGAGCCAGACAGTGCATCCAGATTGCAGAGAACAGGAGAGCTAAACAAGACTGTCAAGCATTGTCCTCTGAAATTTGATCTATATCATTTCTTTACATTACATGATGCTTTTTTTTTTTTAACTCTTAAGATTCAGAGCCAAGCATAGAGAAATTTCCAGCTGTATGGTTTGCCACAAGCTAAAGCAATGCCTTATCTTGATAGGAATATATGGTGTGAGGTTTTTGGTTGTTTTTTGTGTGTTCTTTTTCTTTGTTTTCTTTTTGTTTGGTTGTTATTTTTTCTCATAGGACACTGTTTATGCCTGTGTTCCAGCAACCGGAGATGTCCAGAATCCTTATTCTTTTCATCTGGAATCATGATAGTTGATTACACATAAATATTTTAAATGAGTCTGCTAAATAAGAGGCAGAGTAAAACATTAATTTCAGATTTGTCTAAAAAGTGACATTTTTCCCCCCCAGATTCTCATAATTACCCAGACCTGCCTTCCAGTTTCAGGGAGGTAGAGTGTTAATTTGGGCAAATTCATGTCAATTAGCATTGACTTTTCTGATATTTTTCATTAAGGATTGTTATATCACTTGAGACTGAAATGATTCATTCGAGGTGTCTTACTTTAAAAATTTCTGTCCAAATCCAAGCATTTATTCCTGCAACCTTAAGAATTCCTGACCTAAGTATCCTAAGATACTCCTTTTGGCGGCTGGAAAGTGACATCCTAGAAGCAAAGTTTGAAAAAATTGGCAGTCTTCAATAATACATTAAATGACATAACTGAGGTATATTGCTATTTTTTTCAATACTTTTCTTCTTTTTTTTCTGTTTCTTTTAATGAGGGGAGGATGGAAAATGTAAAGGAATGGAATCAATTTGTTCTAAGTTGTATTTAAAGACAAACTGAAAAAAGAAATTAAAGTAAAAATGCAAGACTTTTGCCAGAAGCAGTTTCATACCTCATGGAAAATTACAAATATAAACAGAGTTCCATTATGACACCTCTGAATATATCATAGAAAGACTATCCTGTAGATTTAAATAACTTCAGAATCTCTTTTCTTACCATGTTGAATCCATTGTTATAGAAGACAGCAATGTAATAGGGTAAGAACTATTATTAATTAGAATGGTAAATGTTGCCTTCTGTAGTATTCTATATAATATGCAGTTCATTTTGTTGAAATAGATGCAGACAAGATTTTATTGTTATACCTTCTCTGAAGTCAATGCATTTCCTTCAGCTAAGAGCTAGGGTTTTGTAAAATAGCTTTCATTAAAAGATATGGTGTCTTGTATTTCCTTCTGTCTTTTAGAGTGTAATGAGATTTCCATTTTGCCTTGCTTGGTCTTTTCTTTTCTCTGACCTGGGCTCTGTTCAGATAAACTTTTTTTCTCTTTTAGAATTCAGTAGCAGTCTGGATTTATTGCTCCTGCATGTCTGATATTCATTTTCACTTTTTACTTATGCATCTTTCTCAGTACTAAAATATATCTTTATTTCCTCTCAACAAATGTCAATTTTCAGATGACCTGATACTGATCGAAAATCTTTGCTTAGAAATTGCATGTATCATATTGTTAAGGTAACCCACCCAAATATATTTGAAAGCAAAATCAGCTGAGAATCCTTTCTAACCATTTTTGCTTACTTTCTTGCTTACTTTTATATATATATATATATATATATATATATATATATATATAATGGCATGCATTTCTTCTTCTCAACATTTTTTTCTTCATTCTACAATTTCATAGTAGGTTTCCATGACACTTTCCTTTATAAAAAAATATTTTTATTGGCAAGTGATGGAAAAAAAACTACTTGAAAAAATGTTATGTAGTTTTATTTTAATATAGCATTTAAATTTGACTTTTTAATTACTCTGCACTGTTTACATGAATAAAGTAATTGAAATACATGAGAACTCTAAAGTAGTGCTTTGAAATCAAATGCAATATATCTATATAATATTTATTCTAAAATACAATGATTCTTTTATTCTAAAATTTAATACACAATTCATCTGTTTTCTAAATCTCCAGTATACATAGGCAGGTATTTTTATGGTACAATCTTTCCCTTTATTCTTCTCATTATATAATCAAAGGAGGCACTGGGAAAAATGAATGTAGGGAATGGTCATTATCCAAACACAAATGATCTATTTTTCTTTTCTTTAAAATCTGAGTCTATATGATCTCAGTAAAAGCATTCTATACTATTTTGGAATAGAGGCTGCTCAATAAGGTATCATATTGATTTTGAAAATTAGGAGATTTTCAGATAATAAACTTTAACCAAGATAGTGCTTTTTATTTAAGTCTTTCTAAATTGTTTGAAGGATCTTTTAAGTGCAGGAAGGCTTCTTAATTTTTAGTGCATCTTACTGATGCTGATATCGCAATTTGGTTGTCTTCATCTATACCTGCTCTCTTTTACAACTGGTTGAGAAGACTTAGTTGGGGATTTCTAAGACAGAAGCAAATTGCTACTTTAGGATATTCTTTCAGGTTTTGTGTGGCTGTTCATTAATAATTATGTACCTACTAAGGCAAAGATTTCGTGAGGTCTTAAGTTAAAGATTTCTATCCCAGTTAAATGTTGTGAGCATAGAATACAAAAAAAAAGTATAAATCTGATTAAAAACTATGTTTACATGATACAGATAAAGATCAAGAATTTATATAATTAATATAATTAGACAAAAAGATATGTAATAATGTCACTTTTTATTAATTTTCTTGTATGATAAATATCAAGGGAAAAATTTTAAAGGATTATAGTTAATTGTAAGTTGTTTAATCTTCTATTAATATATATGATCTCTATAGTTATATTTAACACATATTTATATATATATATATGCACACACAATATATATAAATTATATAACAGTAAGTTACTTAGCAGTAACTTAAACTACTTGAATATATTACAAGTGTGTAGGCCAGAAGTTTGATAATGTTTTGAGAGGATATTTCCATATCAGTTGAGATGGAAATGAAGTGTTAACACCCTGAAACAAACTTCAAAGCCAATAAATAAAGATTAGAAATAAATACTGATTATTAACTACAAAAGAAAATTTAAAACTGGAGAGTTTACTAATTCATTATTATTTCTTAACTTTTATGGATAATTCATTCTTATTATCAAAAATAAGAAAACCATAATATTAACCATAATAATTTTGATCATATGTTTTAAAAATATCTTTAGCTAACTAGCACTCTTGCAATGTTGAAGAGTGACATATCGCAAAACTTTATAAAAATACTTTTCCATTCCAAAGAAGCTACTCTACAGTTACTTCTACAGAACACTGCACAGAGCAGAGACATAGCAATATTTATTTAAAAATTATAGTCAACATTAACTATTACACTGAAAGAAATGTAAATGCTCTTCCTTCAGGAGATAAGCTAACACTTATGTACAGGCCTGAGGGCAGAACAATCATTTGGGGAAAGAATTGTCCCATATGTCCCTATCACTTGCTAATCTCCTTATATCCTCACTGGAAGCATTTGGCACAGGACCAGGAAGACCAGCTGAGATCCACATCAGACTCCAGAGCAAAGAATATGTTTAAGCTTTTATAGCCCTTTCATGATGTTGTTTTCACTCTTCTACCCTCAAATAAAATCTTCGTGTAATTGGATGTATCAAAATAACTCCTGTCTTCTACCCTATTCAGTGATAGCTGTCTTTTGCCTTTTAAAGCTAGAAGGATGTCATTGCCATTGTGAGTTAGAGCCAGGCAGATGTTGTATACTGTAGTGGTTTCTAGTGCATGAGCATGTAACCCCCTGTTTACCAGAAAGATTTTCAAGGTTATTGAACAATGTCAGAATTGGAAATATATTAGCTTTTATATAATCCTGCGAAAAATAGTGAAGTTGAGAAGCTCAGTTTAAGGAAAAATAGCTCTATATTGGTCTAAATCTGTTCCTAACATGGTATTGAATTGAGATTTAGACCTTCAAATCACAAATTTCTTTCTTATACATTTACTTCTTATAGGGGTTGCAGATGAAGAATAGATTCAAAAAATTATTTAAGAAATCATGATGAAAAATTCCATGGCATTACTAAATACAAGGGTGGCACTTCTGATTGTGATCCCCGACTCTCAGTTTGCCATGGCTTGGGAAAGAGGACTACATCCCTTTCTGTCTTTCTTTTCATTTGCTACAAAGCAATTTGGCCTTTTCTTGATATTTCTTTGATATTTACTTGCCAGTTCTTTGGCAAAGTATTTTTGTTTTCTGACTAAAAATGTGTAAGGAAAGGTACATTTACTTCTTTATGGAAAGCTGACCTGCAAAGATTTTGAGTTGAATAAATGAAACTAAATTAACTGGAAATTTGCTGATTTTGACAAATGTTTCATGAAAAGTATGTGTCATCAAAAAGATTAAAGGAGATAAAGCACAGGAAAGATAAATCGTAGCAAAGTTAGGAATTGAAAATGGAAGCAAATGGAGTTTTGAAATTACAAATTGAGGTTGACTTTTGATATATGTTTAGTTTTTTGTCTCAATGCAAATTTTAAATTCTGTTCAAGGGAAATCAGACTTGGGACTGTTCCATTTTTAACTTTCAAGTAGAGCACTGATCATACTCAGTTGCCTTTTAAAAATCCATTGTTTTGATTGGCGCATAAAGAGTGACATTTAGCCAGAATATCCCTTCCTGTGAATGCTTGGAACACTCTTCCTCCCATCTTTGAAGTCCTATAGAATGAGATTAGTGTGATAACATGCCATCCATACAGTGATTCAGCAGTTCAAGAGTTGTCCCTGTCAGAGTCTTTATATCAAAGGTCATGAGATAAATGCATGTATCAGCAGCACAGAGCATTCAGCTTCACTGGTCACAAAATCCTTCCTTGCTTGGGGTTGAATATTAGCAAGCAGACATGGTATTCAACACTTCTGCAGAGCAGAAACTTTAGTGAAGTGTGGACATCCATAGAAAATTAATTTAAAAATAAACCTGTTTCCAAAAAAGAAGAAAGGAAAGTGTGATCTTTTGTTGAAAAACTTGAAAAACTTGACTATGGATTGTTAGCTGGACAGCTACAAATTGTTCTCAACAGTTCAAAGCCTTGCTTACTGTTCTTGTTAAAAGGGAAAAGGGTCTCCATTAGGTGCTGAAAAGGTACAAAAATAGATCATTAGGGTTCAGAATAGGGGCATTTTTTTTTCCTGTATTGGCTCTAAAACTATCATCAGAAAGTGTAGACAGTAATTTAAAATACTCCACCTCTTCTCTTTATTAAGGTAGTAGTATTTATTCAAAAAACTCTTTCTTTCATTTTTTGCAAGATGTTATGTTTCTCATTAAATTTATTTATTGGGTCAAGTTGTGGAAAGCTCATAACTCTGTAGTTAAGCTTCTGTTAAGAGAAATACTAAAAAACACAAATAGGTGTATTTTAATATATTGTTAAAGTTAGTATATGTAGAAGCATGTTCTTTCAACTGACATTATTAACCTAATGAAAATTTTCCACATGATGAACTTTCCTTAAGAAAAAATTTTTTTATGGAAGGCTTGCTAAAACTGATAACAACTTTCTGTTGGTGACTTTTAAATAGTCAATGGATACTTAAAATGAATATAATAAATGTGTGACAGGAAGTGAAAACTTTAAAAGGACATGTGAATTTGGTTTAAGCTCTTACTTAGGTATTAGTTTCCTCATTTATTTTTGGGTGATAACTATTGTCCCCTTCTGATATGAGTTAGAAATAGCCCTCATTTTCTCAGCATGTGTTAGCTCTCAAACCTTTAAGAAAACCTGTTCTGGCTTCTCCCTTTCTATCTGCACATGTAAAGATTAAATAGGTTTCATTTAGACCACTGTACAGAAGTGTTCCACTGGAAATGTGGGCTTTCACTTTCACAGATATCTCTATTCCCTTTATAACATCTTAGAAAAAAATGCACTTTACTTTTTTAGGGTGCCCATATTTTTATTTTCTACCTTGGAAGAAAATGTGATCTTCTCACATTTAGGTTGTAGTTAGCAAGAGATCATGTGCAAGAAGAAACATCTATGAGATTAATATTAACCAAGCATCACCTTAAACATTTAGTTTTAAGGAAAGCCTAAATAAAACTTCTTCTTATATTACAATAGAACAACATTTTTTTCCCTAGATCTGATAAAGTACTCTTTAGTCTGATTGTTGATTTTAATCTGGTGTCTCAACAGATCAGTGCTCAAAGCCATGAAAATACCTGCAGAGACTGGAACCCCCCTTACAGGCAGCAAGGTTCAGTTGCGTCTCATCACATGTGCAAGCACAAGCGGAGGACAGGGTGGGAGGCTTCTTGTGCAAATCTGGTTCCTGTTCTCTGGAACCGGAAATATGAGTACAGCTGCAGTTAAAGTAAAGCTGTGGTCAAAGAAAATGAGCCCAGATTTAATTCAGCTGAGGTTTAAGAAAATATCAAAGATATAATGGTATTAGGAGCATTTGTCAAAGATGGCAGGCTGTGAGAGGAGTATTTAATATTGTCCTAAAATTAGAACTTGATTTATTGATTCAGTGTGTAAAAGAAATCAGGAATTTCCCTACTACAGAATTCAAAAACTGTGGTTTTGGCATTTTCTCACCATGTGTAACTTATTCAACCAACAGAAGGAAGGATTTGTGTCTCTGCACTGTCCTGTTTCCACTGTGCAAGAATCATAAAGCGAATAGGGAGGTCTGGTCGTGTACTGCCTCAGCACAGAGCGATGTGTTCAGCTCCCATGCCTACTGTTCAGTTGTCAGTTCCCACAGCTTTTGATCAACCCCCGTGTCAAGGCCCAGAACATCTGGTATGATTTGAACAAATGATGAAGTTAAAAATGGGATAGCAAGTTAGTCTTCTCAGATCCTCCTTCTTAGATGTCTTTGTTTCTGTCACTCCATCACTTTCAGTTTTCTTGCCATCACAGCAAGATGACAGCTCTCTGTGATGGCATTGGCATGTTCATACTTTTCATGACAGTTGTTAACAAAATATAGCCTATTAGAAAAAGATAACTTAATTTTGCAGACTTTTGGCTTTTTGTTCCGATTTTCATTCCCCTTACCTAAACTCGCACAGAATTTCCTCTGAAGTTTTGAGCAATGTTAAGGTCACCAGAATGTCTACTAGCCCATCACAGCTGCCAGAATTAGATATTGGCTTTGTTAATTACATTTCAGGCACACAGAGCCACCCCAGCTCAATCAATTTATTAAGCTATTGTGGCACAGTGTGCTCAGTTGCCATGCAGCGCTGTAAGAGAGTGGTTTGCAAACCCTGGAGGAGAATCTGCAAGCAAGAGGAGAGCAAGGGTCCCAGCAGCTTTGTTCAAGAAATGTCCCTTCAATCAGTGTCACAGAGAGCAGCAGCAGGTGAGTCAATATGCCAAGAGGCTGCCTGGAGAAGCCTGTGACACCATGGCCCTGTCTGTGACTGGAAGTCTTTACAACTCCTTTACACAGTTTCCTTTATCTGTGCATGATGAGCAATTGTAGGCTTCTGCACAGAATTTGAAAGAATTACTTTCCCAAGAGGAACATACTCTCACTAGGTATCAAACCCATTATATTAAATTAAACCCAGTCTAATCTGCCTTTCCTCCTCACTTGGCCATCCTAAATTTTTAATTTCATCTAGATTTACCTTTTTATTTTGCACTGAAGATCATTGGTAGAAACCAGGCTTATTAGGATTGTCAATGACGTGAGAGTATGGGGTTTTTTTATTCCATTAATTACTCTTCTTGGTTTGGTCTGTTCAGGGAGGGGACTTGGAGCCATGATGGATATTAAATATTTTAATTGTTTAATCTTAGATAAATTATAGTACTGTTATTAAATATTAGAACAATATTATAAAGAGAGCTAATGTGAAAAGTAACATTGAATTTGAAGTTTTTCTTATTCTATTGTATTCAAGTCAGCAGAAAGCAGATTAAATTTCTACAGTTATTGTCTGGCTGTTGGTTTTATCTTGGTTTGGGGTTTGGGGATTTTTTTTAGGGGGGACATGGTCCTTTTGGTCATTGGGTTGGTAATCTTTATTCTTTTTTTCCCCTAAATAAATAAGCTAAATTATAGTTATACCTGTAAATGGCTTAAAGATTTGCTAAGCTATAACCTGTTATTTCAGAACTCCCATCACTCTGCTGTTAGGGTTTTTTCTCCTATTTTTTCAAATGAATTTAATAACCATGAAGAAAAGCAAACTAATTGAAATTATTCCCCACAACATTACCTAAATTTAGAGAATGCAATTAACTATGGCATACACATCAACACACTTAATTCTGTAAAACACTTATCTTAGGCAGAAATATTGCCATTACTAATTATAAAAACATAATCTGCAAGAAATAACTAATACGAATAAAATGAACAAGCAAATTGCATTAAAAGTTGAAGGAATGATGCAGAACAGAATTAGAGGTCGACAAAAGGGGATTCTAGCCTTAAAAAACATGCTCAGTGATGCTTCCATTTTATTTTGTATGGCATGAGTTGGTCTGCAGTTGATTCAATGCAATCTGCTTATCAGAAAATATTAGAAATTTACAATTCTGCCTCCTCGGCTGTAAAGAATTTTTTTTTAGTTTTACATAATGGAATAAATTTATCTCATGTTTAAGTAAACTTTAAATCTGATACCATATGTGAAATATGTTGCTGTTCAGGTTCAGTATTTCAACTTCTTTTAATACATATGAATTTTTGTTCATATAGACTAGAGCATTCAGCTGCAGTCCAAGTAACACCAATTCCAAGCTTTTGTCTTTGCCATTTGCCTGAAGTGTAAAGACAGAGATGGCCACCTCTCCTTCCCCTATTGCTAGTTTCATATAAAAGCTTCAGAAAATCACCAGACTTTCCCATTGAATGTACAGAGAACTATTCCTACAGAGTACATTACTCTTGCCATACATAACATTGACTTGTTCTGCCCATGCATCCAGACTGGATTTTCTTCTCCATGTGAGGTTTCCTCTGCTCCCTGCCTCTACACAAACATCATCTCACCGTTTTAACTTATGAACTCTTGGGAACAAATGGGCAAATTTTACAAAACCTGATAAAATGGACAATTATCAGGATCTAAGAGAAACTTGTTTTCTCCCATTCACCTTATATTTCCTACTAAACTGCTGATGCATCATTTTGAAATGGTTCCATTCTTAGACACTAATGAATTTCTTGCACTTTACTTTAAAATATATTCAGAAAATTTCAGAGGAAAAAGAAGTCAATTCATTTAGAAAACACTGGCACTCTATTGTGTTAGCATCTTTCACTGCCTTTTTTTTTTTTTTTTTGGTAACCTTACACCCAAAAATTTTTCTCAAGCCTTTTTTAGAGCCCTGGGTTCTCCACCTCCTGTGTATACAAATACTTTATATCTTGTTGAGCTCCATCTACTTCCTTGACTTTTGTTATTTTCATCAATGTAGAATATCCTGCAACACTTTCACTTACAAATTAATTTTGGAAATAAGTATGTAATTGTAATTTAAAATCTACATAATTCCTTTATTGTTTAAATGTTTTATTTTATTTTTATTTATTTCTGTGACTTGTGAAACTTATTTTGCAGGTACAGAATGGGAGACTATCACTGGCAACTGGAAATCATAGAAAAAAGAAATACTGAAACAAAAGGTGCTTTGCTAGCATCCTCTGTCAACCTGATGTGTTGGGATAAATATTGTGTGAAAGTTTTATGCTCTACATTCATGCAATAAAGTACAGTGCCTTAACACCAATGTAAAGAGAGGCATTATGATTGGGTCTTGGTCCTGGTACTTTCCATATTTTGAATGATAAAAGTTTATGTTCTACAATGCACAGCACTAAAATGTTAGAACTACTTTGGGTAGCGTTAATTGCAGTGCTTTAGAGTGCTGACATTTAATGTATTTATTTCTGGTTTCATAGTTGTCATGTGGAGGAGACAAACTGTTCTTTCTAGCAATCATGACTTGAGTGTCTTAAATGTTTTGTTTGCCAAAAAAATTTGGCATTTTTTCTGATATTTTGCTTCTATAAGTGTGGGGAGAACCAAGGCCAAGTGTAAAAATTTTTGTTTATAAATTTATTTAAATACAATACCTTTAATCTCAAAAATTATTTTAAGACATCAAACGCTACCAAAAGAAATAGGAGTTGAGGGAGATTCTTCTACTTGTTTAGATATCAGCTGCACTTGAAAGTTTCTCCTTCCTCTTTTAAGAGAAGTACTTGGTTTTGCTGCTACTTTGATTGTAACAAGAGCCACGTATGATATTTAAATCCTGTTGTTTGGATATTTATATCTGCTTATAAACTTAGAACCTTCCTCATAACTGCAGGGTCAGGATGCCTGCTAAATTTCCTGATGCTGAGATGCACTGGTCTGTTCTATTATGGCAAGAACCATGAAACATTGCTGCAAATTATTTTTACTGACAAAGCACAAGTTGCAGCACTCACACAGTAAAAGTGAATTCTTTCAGCCTGTGAATGTCAGTGGCTATTTTCAAGGACGCAAATTATCTTCTGGGAAATCTGAGTAATTTATATGACATATTAAATTGTAATGTGGGTTCAGTTAGGTGCTGCTTATTCAAGAAGAAATCTGAAGAAATATTAGCATATCTGTGAGACCAGGAGAATAGTAAGTTATATGGTTACAATAGTTCACATAAGAAATATTGTAATATAGTTGATGGCCGGGACTAAAATCAGATATTATGTGAAAGGCACAGTAATCTAGTTTAAACAGTGCCTTAATTTGGCACTTCAGCATTACCTTCCCAGTATACTGGGAAACCCTACTGGTTGCTTTCTTATCACCTGCGAGCTCCTAGCCTCAGTAGAGACATTAATCCTTCCTTGCCTAAGCATTCTGTGTCTGCCTGCTTTCTACATCTGAAAAGGCAGGCAGTTTTTTTTTTTCTCCTAGCTAAAACCAAAATTAAGCTATAAACTTCATTTTCCACGTTTTTCTTGTTGTTGTTGAAAACTTCCTTTGATTCTCTATTTTTAATTTTGTCTTTTCTCATTTTCTCATACCAGAGGTACTTAATTTCTGTTACATCAATTGTCTTCATCTTAGAGCCTTGTAAATTCTTTTGTTTTGTTGTTCGCTTTTTTTGGGTTTTTTTTTTGGAGGTGGCAGGAGGGAGGGAGCTTTTTTCTTTTTTCCAAATAAATTTCACTGCAAGTTATTGCTGCACAGTAGAAAAATAAGGAGGGATACTGTCAAGTTGCCACTGGTGACAGGATACCAATCTTTGACTTCACTTGATATGGATTTGCTTGCTACAGGAATGGGAAACATCATTAGTATTCTCTAGTAAAGTCTTTAAATGAAAAACTTGCAATATTAATTTTTTTTTCAAAATCTGAACATTGTTATAACAGAGTTCAAGTTGAATGTATTCCAAGATCTCTGATCATAGCTGAAGGTCTGAGCCATGGATCTTTGGGACAGCCTTTATTTTCTTTATCTCATTGTAGTTTTCCATTTATGAGATATGGGTGTCTATTCACTGAATCTGTGAATCCTTTTTACAAGATGGATTCTTTCATTTTCCTGCTGTGTAACATAATATTACCACTTCAAGATCTCAGTCTGCTCCTCTGAGATTGCTTTGTAGACTCTGTGTGTGCAGAATCAAGGTACAGATATATAATCTGTTCCTTATGTTTGCTGGGCAAAAGAAAACAGTAATTGATGTAAACAGCCTCTGTTTACCCTTTGCTCTTTGTTGCTTGCAGTCCTGAAAGAGAAGAGCAATGCATGGAGATGAAGCACTGCAGTACAGAGGAATAGTCAATCTGCCCCTTTAAATAAACTTACTTCTGCCAATACATAAACTCAGAGAGCTGGAAGGGACCTTGAGGTCATCTACTGCACTCGCCTGCTTCATGGTTGGACCTCCTACTGCAAGGAGTTACTCCAAGGAGATACCTCATTTATCTTGTTCCTGAATACCTCCAGGTGACAGAGTGCACATAGACCTCTAACACTGCTCCTCAGCTTTACAGTTTCTCACTAATTTCTAACCTGAAGATCCCAAGTGGAAATTAAGGTCCTTGCAAATTCTCTCATTCACCTGGATTGCAGGCAACAGGTGTCCTTGCACATTTTTCCCTTATGAAAAATGAACATTTAAAATTGCATTTTAATTGGAGTGTTTAGGACAAAAAGCACAGCAAATTCCCAAAAAGTAAAGCTGCTCACAAGAGTTTTCTTTAAAAGGGCAACTTCTTTCACAATTTCTTTGGTATGATATTTCTTCTAATGAAGTACTGTGAAGCCACCCAAAAGGAGAAAGTGCAAGTAATTATTTTTGTAACACAGTAATGGTAACTGTGATACAAATTTAGGTGTCCCATGTCCCAAAACAGTCCCATGTTTAATGAGCACTTGGAGAGAGATTCCTCCAATATGTTTAACTGAAAACTGCCTTGATTTTTCATTTGCTAATGTACTTGCTGCATGTAGCATTAAGAAAGTTAGAAAGTTGTCTATGACTAACACGTTGTACCTTAACCAAGATAATGGAAAATTAATTATATTCAACCAAACAGATGGCTTCCTGGAGCCAGTAGTGACATAAAGGTCTCTGTCATGTTATCTTTAAATATCATGTGTCCTAGAGTCTCTTAATTCCTTACAGTAATTAATAAGATGAGATCCTGATTACACATAATGACTAGTAAAATGAATGTGGATAGTATTATTTTAATCAAGTTTATATCTAGAGAGCTTCTATTTTCTTGCTCTACTTAGGTTTTGGGGTTTTTTTTCTGTTGAACATTTGGGCAGAATTTCAGAAGACATTGCAAAGGATTAGATTGTAAAATACTGAATATGTGCCAAATACGTGAACACTTTTAACAATATTAAATATATTAAATATCTGTGCTCATTACAAATTACAGAATGGTGTATTTCCAAGAAAGAATAACAAAGTAAAGAAGAAAAGACCCAAATAAATTCCTTTCTGTGGAGCACCAGATGTAGCTAGCCAGAGAAGGAGCTGGTGTGCTTTTCAGTCGTTACAAAGGCTGCAATGAAACAATGCCATTTTTGGCATAACAAAACATAATAAATTAAGCACTTGGGAACGGGCTAGCTCATTATATAATTCAAATGTAATTACATGCTGCATCCCAAACTTAAAAAGCACAAAATAATCTTGAATTATTTGAAATATTTAAGAATGCAGGTTTTTGAGATGCTTCTGAGCACCTAAAGGAGGCAGCCCCACAGATACCTTTATAATGGGGCTTTTTTCCTCAGGCAATTTGAGTTGTAAATCAGAGTGTGCCCAAGCTATAGACTATTTAATGAAAGCTCAAAAAACTGGGCTCTTAGGATTAGCCCAGTTTTGAGGACGTTATACAATATTTTCAGAGGTGGTTCTCAGCTCTTGCAACACCAACCTTTTTAATATTTCAAGAAAATCTATATATTTATAGAACCAAATATAATTTGAGCATGTTCCAAGGTGGCAGAACCCTCATATGACAGTTAAACAATATTTCGCAGAGCAGGAGAAGACTATCAGCTACCCAAGATCAGCAAAGGAAAACTCTAATGATAGAGTGGCAGTAGGCTGGTAAAATATGCATGCAAGCATGTTAGCTTGCCATTGAGTTTCAGCTCCATTCACTTTGTTTCCTCATGTAATACTTTTTTACTTGCCTGATACAATGTCTTTTATTATATTTTATTTCAAGTAAAACTGCCTTCAGTGAATTCACAGGGCAAAGATGACAAATTTTACATTCAAATGTTAGACTTCAAAATTGCAAAGTAATTGCAGGTGAGGCTGATTCTTATGCATGTTTTCAGAACAATTCTTGTTCAAATTTTAGCACATTGATATATATTCATTTTCCAATATCAAAATTAATTTTTGCTTCTTCTTGCAGGGAAGGAAGAGGATTTTTTTTCCATGATACACATTTTAAATCTATTTAGGTTTTATCACATTTCCTTTGTTATGCACTTAATTTTTAAAAACCCAAAGAATTTTGGGCATAAAGTAATATTTTCTATTTTTCACTGAGAAAGAAACAAATCTCAACAGCCTTCATCAGTAATGATGCCATTGAAAAATGTTTTATAAACCTGGCAATAACCTGTTCTCACCACAGATCTACTTAATTGCTTCTGCATTTATAATAGACACAACAGATGATTAATGCTTGGTGCACTGAGCGGCAATCTTTGGGAATTATTTAAATAACTTTTGTATAATACCTAAGGCCATAATTATAAAGGTTTATGTAACTTGCAAATGATGCAAATCATGTTTTTGCAAATATTTGACAAAACACCAGCAGAACAAACTGTGTTTCTGAAAAACTATAAACTGCTCTTCATTTATTTGGGGCATTCCATAACTTAAGCTAATTATGGTTGTTAGCTGTAGATAAACACATTACTAAAATACCCTTTAGTGCCTTCAAAAGAAGAAATATGAAAGTTCTACAGTTATTAAATTACTCATAAAAGAAAGATTGAGAAAATATGTCTCTTTCAAAAGTTGGAATAGAAGATATGCCCCCAGCACCTGGAAATTTTCATTTCCAAATTTCTATTTTTAACAAGACAATTATTTGTTTATAGCCATAGAAATTATTATGAATCCATATTGACACATTGCGGATAACTTGGTCAAATGCAGTGAGCAAATTTCTGCACTTATTCATCTTGGAATATATTAGTCCTATTAGCTAACTTATAATTAAACACTGGGCATGGTTTCCATTTGAAGCTATTGTAGTAGTTCTATATTTTATGAAGGGATTGTATCTAACAATATAGCTTTTAGATGTAAAAAAAAATCAAAAATAGATGGGAGTTGGCACCTATAAAATATTTGTCTTGCCAAAACTATTTAACATCATATTTCTTTTTAATTACTTAACTTTAGATGGAAAAAAAATGCTTCTAGAGCAATCTACCCTAACCATTGAACTCCTCAGCTCAAATAGAGGGGTTTAAAACTTAGAGAGGGAAAATTTAAGTTAGATATAGGGAAGAAACTATTTATTGTCAAGGTGGAAGAGGTTGCTCAGAGAAGCTGGGGATATCCCTTCCCTGGCAGTGTTCAAGGCAAGGTTAGATGTGTTGTTGAACAACCTGGTCTAGTGAAAGGTGAATGTAGATAAGACATATACAATATTACAATATTTATTTTTTATATCATATTCTGAAATTCCTTTGCCAAGAAACTTTATTGTCTACATAAATGCAGAATCCGTTGCACCATGCAGAGATGTGCCATATGTGTCTAAGTCGCTTATAGATCATTTGCAGTGTCAAAGGAATTAAATGTCAAGAGCTCAGTCAAAAGAAATGTCTTCTGTACATAATAACAAGAAAAAGGTGACCATTTTGCTTCTGACAATGACAAGAAACATGAAGCAGTCCACTGAAGAGCAATAGGAGCCAAGACCAAGATCCCCCACTCCACTTTTTCTAATTCTCTGTTTCTTTTTATTTCCTTTCATTTTCATTTTTATTCAAATTTTCATTTGGTTACCACCCTTCAGGTTTCACTTCCTCTTTTTTTTTGTTTCTTTTAATACAATGTGTTTAGCTACCAAAACTTTTCAGACTTCAAGTCTTCTGTATCAAATAGGATAGGGTAATAAGCCCTTCACTAAAGAGTTAAAGTTGATTATTCTTGTGGGTCCCTTCCAACTAAGAATATTCTGTGATTTTCTGGTAATTTTCGCCATATTCTAAATCTAATTCATTCTATTAATAATCTAATATGTATTAAAAAGCCCTCTTTACATAAACTATGTATAATCATGAGATTAGTATTAAAATTACTTTTATTAAACAAAGAGTGAGTAGTCTGCCACTTAAGGCCTCTCTGAGAAGTACAGATTATTTGCATTTTTTAGAAATATCTAAAAAACATTGCTGCAGCCAGCAATATTCTAAAATTTTCATCTCAAGTGTCAGTGTTTCTTTGAACAGCATTGTTCTCTAGTTATTGTTGATTAGAATCTCCTTCTCATTTGCTGGACAGTAGTATTGAAGATTGAGGGACAGAGGGGCTGAGCTAAGACTTACTAAAACTCATATCAAATCCACCGCCATGCTGTATGGATTCTGTCCTGGTGCCCTAAGGAAGGCAGGGAGAGGGACAAAGGTATGTTGTGCAGAACTAAGAGGACCTTCACAGGGGAAAACTGTATCTGAAGTGTCTTATTTATTTGTTTTGTTTGTGTTTTCTAACAAAATAAACATACTGATTTATTAAATAGCTCATTCATTTATTCAAATGTTAGATAAAAGCTTGATCTGAATATAGTTATGCCTTGTGGAATAGAATTCATATATGTGTATCATGCACAAACATGTCAAATTATTGCTTCAGTTTAAGCTGAAGTAAAACTTTGGCCATGGACTTTTTCTTGGGCAATAAAGAATCAGCTATATATCAGGTTAGACATTTAAGCCAATATCTACATGTTAAGGCTATTTTTGACCTTTTTTAATGCACTTCAACAAATTAAAGTACATGTTATCTTAGGTCTACCAAGTGTTAAGTAGAAGACACTGATCAGCATTTTCTTAAGCAACTGAAATCTTTCCCTGAATTCCTTTGATAGATTAGAAGAAATTGCTGCTGCGAAGCTATGAAAATTGCATATATAGAATGTGCCGTTCAAAAAACAACCAGAAACAACCCAGAAAAATAAATTCAAATATTTGCAAATGTTTTCCAGCAAGGATTTCTGAGTAAGAATTCTTCAGGATAGATATGATTCATATTTATAAAACTAAATAAATAAATAAAAAATTTCTCTATACAGTTACTTAAGTAACCAAGACCATCTTCCTCCCTAGGGATGCCATGTGTTGAAGACTAGAAAAACCTGCACAGGAGATGGACTGAGAAAGAGAAGGCAGGTAAGCGATCACTGTGCATAATTTCTAGTTCTACTCTCCATTCAAACCCATTTCAAACAATTCATTTAGGAAATCTAACTCCTTCTGTCTGTAGTTGAACTGGTTTGCTTCAGTGAGTCAGGCTGCATGAGCTTGCTACACAGAATATGAGCTATCTGTTAGATTACTGAACCATGACCAATATCAGTAAATAACAATAGCCAGTAATTAACTTCTCCTTTTAAGTCATTAAAATACATTCAGATAATGCCCTGGAAAATTTGATGGCTTAAAATGCTGACAGCAACAACAGCCAAAAAATAAACCCAAAGAAAAAACACAACAACAACAAAAAACAAAAAAAACCCAAACAAAACCAAAACCAAACCGAACCAAACTAAACTAAAAAACACCACAAAAATTTCTATATTAATGTGATAGTAATTTTCAACTGGCAAATTTCTTCACATTTTCCTTGGATCTATCGAGTGTTTAGAGTTTCTGAAATACTTCAGTGCACGTTTCTTGCTTTGACTTTCAAGTGTCAATGCTGTGCAGTAATACCATCTCTCATGTTGTCAGAATACTGTTATTCATCTGCTTGGCTGATAATGACACATGCTGTTGGATAAGATGCTACTTGGAACATAACCTGTGTCTGTCTGACTCCACTCCAGCCTGTTCAGGAGACTATGTTAATTTTTTAATGAAGCCAGACCAGTTGGCTGTCCTTGTGGATGTTTGGAAAGGTGGCACAGAAAGAACAACGGTTCTTGTGTGCACGTCCAAGATCAGTGGGAAGTGGTTTCATGACAATGTCTAGAGCCAGATGCTATTTTAGGTATTGGTAAGAAAAAATTTTGGGAATGAGAGCTAGACAGAATGGAAAGGAAAATGAAAGGTATAAAAGAGAAGGATCAGATGGTTTTGGTAAATATTTTGGAAGATTTGAATACGGTTTAAAAATTAAACTATGCTAATAAGACATCAGAACTTACCTAAGTGTGGAGTGCCCCTGTTCCTAAGAGGCAGAAATTTGATCTTACCCTTTTTGTGTTGCTAATAACTCCTCCATTGACCCAAATACTGAACTCCATTTTGTGATACCTTATAAAACCCAATGACCCTGCCTTTGCCTGGTCTTGTGTCTCCATCCCACCCCTCCTCCCTGGCGGTAATAAATGTATTCTTGAGCTTTCTGAAATGAAGACTCATCTTGTTTGGTCCCGTCCCTGACACCAGCAGCTGCATTTTCCCTGGACATGACAAACCCAGTTGCAGCTCACTGCAACACATAAATACATAAATATATCATTTAATGTGGGACCTGAGCATAAGAAAAAATCAATGGAACACGGGGTAGAGGCTTAGTCTGGCTGTTTTGGAGCTAACTTTCTTCACAGCAGTCCATATGGTGCTGTGTTTCATGTCTGTGGCTAAAACAGCACTGGTTTTAGCATTATGGCTATTGTCAAACAATGCTTGCACAGTGTAAAGGCCTTCTCTCTTTCATATTCTGCCATATTCCCCTCCTCCCCAATGAGTAGGCTGGCACAAGAAGCTTGAAGATAACATAACTAGAATAGTTGACCCAAATTGACCACAAGGATATTCCATACCATAATACATCATGCTCAGCAAAAAAAAATCTCAGAAAGATGAGGACAAGGAAAAGAAATGAAAAACAACAGAGAGATCTCCAAGGGCAGAGAAAGAGGAGGAAGATGACAGATGTTCACAGTAGTATAAGAGAGACCCACAATGGAGTAGATTTTAACTGAAGGAATATATCCTATGAAGAACTCTTACTCAAGGAGAGAAAAAGTGTTAGAATGAAGAAGCAGCAATGGGAAACTGTTATTTACTGACCACAAGCCCCAGCCTCACCATTGTGCCTCATGGATCAGTGGGACAGGGCATCTACATGTGGACATCTGGATGTGAGACATAAACATTCAGCTCATGATCAATGGGGGGACTTGCCCACTTGTGTAGGTTATCTATGAAACACACACCATAATTCAGCAAAAAAAAGTATATCTGAAAGGTGAGTGGAATCAGTATAAGTAGGTCTGGCAGATCAATTGCGTTGGACCACCGGCACAATCTACCAATTCAATCACTGTATGCTTACTGTGATGGAGGCAAATGCCAAGTGGCTGAAACCAAACCAGGCAATCCATGCATGTGCCCAAAACATAATTCTGCATAAATCCTGTGGCAACATGGACCCCTAGAAAGAATTATGACAGGACTCATCTCTGAAATAACCCCTGAGATACCAGGTCCAGGAAATGCATCATTGAGTGTATCACTCTATCTCCCATCAGGCTCAGAAAGATTGTATGGGACTGTTAAGTACCAGGCACTTGAATTATGGACACTGGGTGTGGAGAGCCTGGTTTAAGCATGGCTTAAAGAAAGAGGCCATGAAGGTATTCAGCTGAGGGAAATATAGAAGCCTGCTGTAAAGCAGCCTTTCCCAGGCTTGATTCTGTAAATAATTAAGGTTCTCAGCCACCTTTTATATAAACAACAAGATTCTCAGACCGTTCTGTCCTTGGCTGCTACTGGGAACAGATGGCCGGTCTGGGAGCAGATATGAAGGTTTTGAGAACTTTTCATATCATGTTGAGAACACTGATCTTGGTTTCAGTAAACTAACTTCAGGTATTGTAAACAAAAGGAGGAGCTGAAGTTTTCTCTACAGCCTATCAGGAGCTCAGATTTTGCAATATGCATGAAGTGAATTAGCACTGTTATAAAAGGTGTCTAATTTCATCAATAAACTGGAGTCAGATGCTGATCAAGGAAGATGGGTCTCTCCCTTCACTTCAACAACTGGGGAATAGAAACCCTAGGGTGTGCATTTAGTAGAGCCTCTTGTCTGGTCAGTACAAGAGGATCAGAGAAACTTGGCCCTGGCCAAACAAAGCTCATATCCTCCTACTCATATGACTTTTACCATTAACAGGTCATAAATACATACTAATAGTGTTGGAAATTAGTAGTGAAGATCATCTTTATTGTTGTGGTTATATTAGTGTTTGAGAGAGTTTCAAGAGCCATGGCAGTGTTAATACCGTGGCCAAACCAGTCATTGTATCATGTCTTACCATAGTTCATCTTCAATAAGTGACTCTTCTACACTGCTAGGGGACACAGTCATTAAAGATTTTAAACCCTATTTTCCTGAATTCCCTTGTTTATCTTAATTCTCAAGTGATTTTGGATTTTACTTTCCTTGTTTCTCTTTTTTCTACAAAGAACAAAATTAGAACAAATAGCAGAATGTTCCTTTAGTGTAAAATTTATAAAAATATCCCACTGCCTTATATATAGAATGTAAATGAATAGTATCTCTAAAAGGAAATATAAAAGAAACTATTTTTTCTCCTAAAAATAATTTATAAAGCCAGAATGGGGACACTATACTTTAACTGTTTAATGAGCTGTTAATGAGAATTCAAATATACTGCCCCCAACTTTGAATACAGAATTTCATTATACATCTACATTAAACAGCTCTGACTCCTCTGAAATTGTATCTGACATATATAAATATATTTCAATATTATTGAATTCTAAAACAAAATAATGGTTCTGTAGGAAGAAAATATTTATAGAAAAATGTAAATTCACTTTTTTAATGGCATAGCAGAATATTTTCATAAGATGTATGCATATATCTGTATTATATTATGTACACACATCTATCTTAATTATAAGACATTGGTTTTTTTACTGGGTTACTTGTTACTAAGCAAAATAGTATATGCTTATGTTAGTAAATGTAAATCTATACAGTGGAAATAATTTTTGCAAGTTGTATTCCCTTATTCTTGTCATTGTTTCTGAAAATATATTCATGGCTCCATCAGTAGTGGAGTTCATATTATTTTGTCTAGTATTCTTCAAACATTGGTCTTATGGAAATTAATGATCATAAAAAGTTCTTGGCTACATAGTGGTTAAGTATGTTTCCTTAGATCAGTTTTTCATGTGTTTTGTCCATAGATATTTTAAATATCTAATCAAGATAGTGACAAGCCTTGATCGTTGTTATGCCAGGTCCAGTTTACATAAAGCAAAAGTAACCTAGGCACAGATCAGCCTCAGCCCTGATCAGCCTTACTCAGTGCTTATAAGCACTTACCTCCTTAGCAAAAAGGCAGTGATCAAAACGCAGATCACTCTATAAACTTTTTGATGTATATTTAATTAGATGTCTGATCTGAGTAATGGTTATGGAAATGTCTTGTTTGCTTGTTTATTTCAACTTGTTTCAACTGCCTTACAGGGAACTTCCACTTGCAGGGTGATAATTGGGAGCACCATACAGCTGGCACAAACAGGAGAATCCTAAAATACCTAGATGGTAACTTCATGGTATAGGTACTAGGGTAAAGATGCCCTTCTTGATTTGGTACTTATTGAAAGAGGGTGTCTCAGGAATGAAGTGGTGATTGGTGGCCACCTGGACCTCAATGAACCTTCGGTGTCCATTCCAACTCAGGATATCTTTTCTAGCTTTACAGACAATTAGGTTTATAAGGCCAAAATCTTGTCAGCTCAAGCTAACTCGTGTATTTTGATGTCTTTGGTCATATATTCATGTTAGATTTCCAAGTAAAAATTAAGACATTAATAACACTAAAATATAATTTAGACAGGTAAGAATGGTCAGTTCTAAAGCTTTTCAATTCCAGCAGAATTCTCATTTGTTCAAGCTACTCAAGAAATCTATTTGTCTTGGATGCTACAAAAGAATAGATTATGTCATTTATAACAGTCACTGCCTGCAGTTTCTGAGGAGAAATTAAATTATTTAAATATTTTTCTGAGCTTCTAGTACGTAATGACTAAATTGCAAGGATAAAATGGCATATTATAAGATATATATCAGAAAATCAAAGAGCTTTATGTAAGCTAGGAAATAGTCTCATACATTTCCATGCCTTATGGGGAGTTTTTAATTAACAGATTTTTTATATATTGTCAAATCTCAAACAAGTAAATGTAAATACAATATTTTCTAATTTTAAAATTAATTATAATGAAATTTATCTTTAATCATAAATTAAAAATTCTACTTTATACAACTACAGATGGATTTTGATCAAAGAAAGTGTCATAGTTCTGGATTTTTCAATAACATATCTCTACATCTACTTATATGCAAGTTGCACTGACCTCTGCTCTCAGAACATGCAATGGTTCAAAGGAAGAGGAATTTTATCAGTAATTTTTAAAATCTGATGCTTCATAACTGTGCAGCTTTCAATTCAAGATCTTCCATTTCAGAATTGCTATTCTTAAAGAGCAATTGTAATCAAGCTCTTACAAACCTCAGTTCTGGCTTAACAGTTGATATGTATTATATATCTTATATTGGTCAAGTCTTTTTGAAACCAGGGGATTCACATGAATGAAAACGCTATGAGCCATCTCACATAACTAATGCAAAGATTAATTACAGTAGAAGGGGCAAAAGTGAACAGATTTACATACTTCCCAATGTACCAAGTGTAAAATATTCTTCAAAGTAAATTATCACTAACTTGATGAGCTGAGAGACAGAACTGTATGTGCCATGAATCGCCTTTATCTTCAAGACTGAATATAAGAATGGCACATTTGCATAAAAATCTAAACTGTGGATCTCAACATTAACTTCTAATTGAATATTCCTGATTAAAATTTTAATCCTTGAAAGCAATTACATTTTCTTCTGAAGACATTTTTGATTGATTCCTTCAGTAAAGATGCTGAGAACTCTTTGGAAATAATTTTAACAGTGTTAAACTGGTGCCTCTTCACACATCAGCCTCCTGGGAATGGCTAATTATGAGCACTATCTACAGTCAAGACTTCAGACAGGTTCTACATTTATGTGAACTTATTTCTTCCCAGCACGGAGAACACGGCTGGCAATTGAACAAAATATGCTAATGTGGCAGGCCAGAACAAGTCAAAATTCGTGAACTTTCTGAGAAAAACAATATTAATTGTAGAAAAATGTTATTTCTATTTTATCTGCTGCGAAAAGATAGGCTCCCACTTTCCAATCACTTTAAAGTGCAAAAGAACATATGCTGTATATCATTATATGAGATAAAGCTGAGGGAAAGTTTAATCCACGTTTTATCATGAAACTCTAAAAGAAATTACGATAAAGTAGTAAGGTTTAAAAATTTAGGTATAGTTTATAAACTATAAACAGATTCTTGGGGGGCAGGGGTGGGTGATATATTTTTGGCAGCTGGTGTTGATCAAATTATTAATTTTTCTTTTTTTTTTTGTTTGAGATGCAGCTTATTTTTTTTGTTTGTTGTCTTGTTTGTTTCAACTAGAAAATGGATTGGTTAAAACAGGAACTGTTGGCTCATTAGAAGAACACCCTCCACTCTACTCTGCACCTTACTCTATTTATCTTTTGTGCTTGTGTAATTCTGATTGTGGGGATTTGCTGGATTTTAAACTCAAAGTTTGATTTGCATAAAATGAAGAATCTAGATGTAAGCCTTGTGAGGATGGTCTTGGCACATTACCTCCAGCATGACCAAGAAGGGTTTTCTTCCAAGCATTACATTGTATTAAAATTAGTTTCTTTTATTATTTTTAATGGCTAGTGTGTCTTTGAACTAACATATCTCCCTGAACTAAGGATATCTCCCTGCTCTTTCATTGAGAGCTCTATGTAAGAATTGCAGTAAAAATTGAGGGGTTTTTTTTGGTGGGATTTTCTTATCACAGCAGTTAACTCTTTTATTTCTAGAATATCACAGTGTTTTTACTGCCTCTTCAGCTACTAGTACTTTTTTGAAGGGTCACTGCCATTTAAATTGTAATCTCAGAAATCTCTTTTAAAGAGATGATATTAGCAGTTAGATTATTTGAATGAAGTCAGAAATGTTGCTCCTGTTTTTGTCTCTAACAATAGACTTAACTTCCTGTGCTAATTTATATCCTCCACATCAAGTGCAGCAAATGAAAGGGGGGTTCTTTTTATTGGCTTCGATGCTCTTTGGATGTATTTAGAAGTGGCTTTACAGTAATGTTTTTGGCATGCCCTCTTTTTATTATTTAAAAACCCAAATGCTTCTGTGATTCCTCAGTGGGCATGGAATAACTTATTTTCTTCTTTTTCTTGCAAGCAAAAGATTCAATGTGAATATGTGCCTTCTTACTACCACCTATTTTTAAACATTTTTAAGAATTTTAATGTTTGATGTTTTGTGGTTTGAGCTTGTTCCAATGTATTCAGACACAGAGTAACAGATTTTCATACTGAGGGTTTTTCTTTTTCCTTCCTTAATTTTCACTATGCAATACAGAACAAAGTAAATCTTACTTTAAGTTCAATAATAGCTATACAGGACAGCATATAGTGCCACCATGAGAAGGTCAAACTATGTCAAACAAGCCTGATCTTGTACTGAGGTTACTCTAATAAAAAGTTTGAAGTGCTCCAAAGCCCAAGAAGCTGTGAGTAATATGGCATTTTGTGTCTCTAACTGGGAATATTGACTCAATTAAAGGTGATATAGTAACAAAGGTATGTAACACAAAGAAATGGTTTCATGAAAATCCAGTGCTCTATATTTTAGTCTTTCTTCCTTTAGAAGTCAGTTTTTTCAATGAATGTACATCAATGGAATGGATAATTTTAGCTCCTGATACCTTACTTCCCAATTCCTGATTTTCAGTAACTTTCTCTTTTTTTCTTTTTTTTGGTAACAGAGTTTCTGAAAAATTTAACAATCCTTCCTCTCTCAAGTTTGGGATGATACTTGTATTGTTAATGTTTTAAATTGTTCGTTATAGAATAAAATTTTCTTTGCAACACAGAGGGAGTGGTTTTAAAAAGCTCATGCCCTTCTACTGATTGGATATTCCCTTGAGACCTCTATGCTAATAGCAGTTGAAATGGAGTATCCAGTAAAAGGCACACAGTCTGAATATACGGTAGCTTAGGTTCTCAGTCTTCAGGGAGTTGAAGGCAGTAAAAGGAAAGTCAGGAAGCTATGTGTTTTGTTCAACTTTCTACCACTTTCTGTCTTAGAACACTGCAAATACTGACTCAGGTGGCCAGTTCTTACTGGTTATTGTGTGAGACATTACAGCAGCTGATATTACTACTTGCAGTGATGAATTATGTGAATGACTTATTAAGTATTCTTCTGTTGCTATAGAAATTCGAGTCCTTTAATAATTAATGTACTGTTAAAAGTGAAAAGTATTTAACACATATGTTTGTTGTGAGGAATTTATTTTCAAGACAGTTTTAAAAGCTTTTACAAAAACTCAGTCAAAAATAACTATATTATCAAAATTTATCTGCTCCCAAGAGTAGAGTTTTCCAAAAAATATGTCCTACTAAAACAAATATTAATTAGAAAACATTTTTGCCTTGGTTTACAGTAAGCAGAGGTTGAGCTCTTTCTATCTGTACTAAGAAGAAAGTCCTACTTTGAAATAACAAGGTACATGGTAGTAGTCATTAGAACATAGAGTGGATTTTTTTTAAATATTGTTCCATAAGTTACTATTTGAGCTATCATTCTCTAGTTATTTTTACATCCTGTGTCTCTTCTTACATGAGCATCCACTGGAGGCAACTGTAGTATTCTTCTTAAGACATTTAATATTTTTCAGAGTCGTGCTACTCAAAAGATCTATATACATAAAAAAATTATGTCAGATGCAGAATGAATCAACTTACAGTATTATACATGGAGGAAGAGAAGAGCCTTGTGCTGTTACATGACATTCAGTACATGTGCATGATTTGTGGTGTGGGTGAGAACATCATCTCCTGAATGTTCTTTTCAATTTGAAAAGTATATTAAAGGCAACTGACGTGGCTGTTTGGAATGAGGGCTGCTCAGTCATAATATCACAGCAGAGAAGCAAAATTGCACATTGCACCAGGGTATAAAATGGCTTTTGTTCTGCAGGCAACAGAAACAAGGCAAACAGCTATTTTGGATTATACAGGACAAGTGACTGCAACTGGATTAAAATCCCCCCTTTTTCACTTTATCTATCCACATCCTTTGTTAAAACAGGTTGTATATTCCAAGAGTAAGCAACAAATTTGATGAGTACTTTTCAGCCTCCGGTGCCTTGCAGCAGTTTTTGTTCAGGCAACTCCTGGAGCAGTGCGGCCTTACCAGCAGCATTCCCTGCCCAGCCCCCTTTACTGCCTTGGGCAAAGCCATGCTGCCTTGAGCCAGCTGTCAGAGTCACACAGCATATTCTGCCACATTCACCTCCACAGCTCCTAAAACACAAGTGCATGTAGGTCGAACAAACACCTTGTGCAGGTGGCACCAGAGGTTTGCTAGGTGTTCGTGTTACCTTCCCTGATGGTCTGCTCCAGGCGGCTTGCAGAGATTCAGCATGAGAGGATTGAGGCCTTTCGTCTGTTGTGAGGTAATGCTCTCTGGCACAGATGCAAGGGGCATGGAATCATTTTCTGTTGGACTTGTTTGGCTTTTTTTTCACTTAAAAGATTAGTAATATTTTAAAACCAGCAATAATATTGAGAACAGAATTTAAAGGAGTTTTTGGAGATTCAGAATGCTTACTCTTGAAATGACCTTTGCTCGTCACTCAAGATTGCAGGTGACAATCCCTGGCATGTCTGATTTAACCTCACACTCCCTCTCCTTCTGCTAAGAAATCCACTGAATATATACTTCATTTTCATGAAGTATTGAGAAGATCTCACTTAATTCTGGTCTTTCGCTGTATGATGCTCAGCACTACTTCTTTTGTTAGAAGAGATTGAAAGGGCTACAGTTTTCAGATCATTTCAACACCACCAGATTGGGTAATTATATTTTGATCAAAAGGGAAAAGCAGTGTTTGATGATTCTGAATCATTTTGTTGTGCATTGTAGGGATGGTATGATAAAGATCTGATCAATATTTTTAGAAGTTCAGTCTATTAAATTCTGCAGTATCCACTGTAAACATTTTTTTAATGAAGCATTTCTGCTATTTTGCCATGCACTGAAATTTTTATTCTCATTAAGCTTAGGAATGACACTCTGCAAACAAGAAGCATTAATCAAAATGTTTGTTATAATATCAGATCATCTATTCACTAATTATTTACAACATGCCTAAGGCTGATCTCTGAACTTTCTGCATGGAAAATCCTTTTCATCTGCTCTAGCTTAACCCCTGAAAATTTCCTGTACCTCAATGTTGAAGCAGTAGATAAAGGAAAAAGTAGGGAATAAAAAAAGTGGAGGACTTGACTGGACAATGATTTGTAGTATAAAACACACAGAAACAAGACTTTTTTTCTCTTTCAAAAACCTTACTTTGTTTTCATCAACAGAGAGCACAGTGGGCACCTCTATAATGCAATGGAATATCTGTACCTGTACACTGATACTAACTAAAAGTAAATTGAATCCTTAAACCACTGGCATTTATTTTCATTTAGTTTTAGACGGTGACTACATATTTTTTTCCAAAATGGTTCTGCAGGAGTCATTCTTGCTCATTACTTGCTTCTGGTCTCAAAAGCTACCTAGTTATCACCACAAAAAAAAAAAAATCTTCTTCTGTTACTGAATCCATATAGCTAAAACAGTCAGTTCTGTGAGCCAGAGATAATGCTCTGAATCTCTTCACTACTGTCTTACAGATTTAGAAACACTGCTTTAAACACATATGAAATTATTCCATATAAAACTATTAAATAGAGATTTAAAATTCTACCCAATCGATGTCAGATATGCCACCATATTTTCAGTGTGTGGTTTTACTCTTACAGCAGCATGCATCCTACAAGTGGCCCTGTAGGAACTGCTGACAGAGAGCTGCCTCCTGTTTAGAACTGAGCAGGATTATTCCCATTTCAGTGTGAAGCCTGCTATTTCTGTATTCTGTAGGCACTGTTGCTGACAGGTCTGTGATGAAGGGCTCACCATCTATGTTTCAAAATCCTTTCCTGAAATTAAACTATTAATCCACAGGGAAACTTCCAAGCAATATTGTGTTGCTTCTTTATTGTCATATTATGCTGCAATACAGAAGGGAAACTCTGTAAAAGTAAATTTGTTGCTTTGCTCAAAACCTGTCATTTTCACTAGGGAGCAGCTGCTTTGTGAAAATATTTGCCTCAAATAGTCATTCTGTAGAAATTTTTACATTGAAGCTGGACTTGTTGAAATAAAAAAAATAGTAAGAGATTTTCACTTGCTGATGAGTATCCAGTGAAGCTGTGGCTTAGTATAATTATTCCATTTGACAAGGACCTTAAAGATCATCTGGTCCAACCATCCTGCCCTAGGCAGGCACATTTGCCACTAGACCAGGTTGCTCGAAGCCACAACATGGTCTTGCCTTGAACATTTCCAAGGCCAGGGCGTCCACAACTTCTTTATGCAACCTGTCCCAGGGCTTCAAAAAATATCCTCCTTTAATCTACTCCCTTTCATCTGGAAGGCATTTTTCCTTGTCTGATCACTGCCTGCCCTTGCCCTACCCTATCCAGCTGTCTTGAGGCCCCCTTTAGGTGCTGGAAGTTGTTTTAAGGTCCTCAAAGTCTTTTCCCCTCCAGGCTGAACAATCCCAACTCTCTCAGCCTGTCTTCATAGGACATCTGTTTCAGCCTCCTGATCCTTTTCCTGGACCTCCTCTGGACCCACTCCAGCAGGTGTCCTTATGTCAGGAGTCCCAGAACTGTTTATTTATTTATTCAGTTGATCTGTTACCTTTGAGTTAAGTTAAACAAAATTTATGAAAGGAAATACATGAAGATGCATAGAACAGGTTAAATAATGCTATTTTCACTAGAAAAACTGTGTTATGATGATCAGATTTGTTATTCTCCCAGACTCACCTTGACTGTTCTAGAGCAATATATTGAAATCTTTTCACAGAATCCCAACTAGAATTAGAAAGAGGATCTATATATTTAAATTAGAACTGGTTACTGACACTCAGTGAAACAGCTGAAATAAAGTGGTTAACTTAACTTCAGTATTATAACGATATGCATATGGTGGGAGAAAGGAATAGTAAGTGAAACCAAAGGAAAATTGATTTTTCAATACAATTCCAGCATGTGTTGTTTCTATTTAGCTCTTCCGCTGAAAAAAAATTATATAAGATTAAAAAATGGTATAGTTCTGTCTTCTAAAATAAGTTTAAGCTGGAGACAGACATTTGACAATCCAGTATTTGTCTGAGCAATAAGAATAGGAATAAATTAGTTTCTGAAATACATTTTTGAAACTTTCTAAAACTATTGTAATGATGGGAGAACTGATAAATACACTGCCAATTTGGCACAGTTCCAAAAATAGCTTTGAATATACATTCTAGATATAAGATGACTGAATAATCTTAAACTTCTCCTGTCCTGGCACCTGGGAGTTAGTTTTATCTTCCAGAATATTATTCTTCTGTGGAAGTTCATTCCAATCAAATAGAGATGGCCACTAGGTCATACCACCTCTTAAATTATCATTAAAAACATATTTGCCCCTATATACCAGTTTATATTTTTTACTCCTTTACTAGGAGATTCTGTTCCATACGGCAAATCTTATGGGTATTTTAATATTAAATGAACAGAAGATACTTTGCTTATGAAGATAGATTTAAAAAATCATTATCATTTGCTTTGCATAGAGAGATTTGGAGGCAAGAGAAGTAATTATGAAATGCATGGAAAGCACTGAATGGCTGGTAAAACACCCATTTAAAACTGTCAGGATGCAGTACACAGAGAATTCTACTTGGCCCTTAGGTTTGCAAATAGCACAGCGTGAATAATAAATATCAAGTTTATCTAACTCTGTAAGGATGAGGAAAATGGAAGCAATCTCTTGTTGCTCACTTGATGAGATGTTACTGAAAGATAAATACTGCCTAACATCCATGAAATGGAGTGTTCCTGATTTTTTTTTTTTTTTTTTTTTTTTTTAGATTGAGAAAGCAACACTTGATTTTGGAGAATTTTGACATCTGAATGTGTAACAGGGAAATAGTTCTCAAAAGGGAATCTCTTGCTGTGTTTTGAGTTTTTGATTTGTGAAAACCTGAGAATTAAAATGGTCAGAAGTCATGGCAACTCTGTAAAGATATCTTCTTTCTTCAAAGTCTCCAGTCTCTCAGTAAGAGATAGTGAGCTGCCAAATAGTGGTTCCCCTTGAGAAAAACCCTAAACCAAAACAAAGCCAAACAAAGCTTTGACTCCCAAATGTGTCTGCAAATATATTGCACAAGCAAATGAAAATAATATATTTTCTGCACTTCTTATGGCCTCTATGAAAAATACTTCTTTTCAGTATGAAAGGACCAAGTTCAGGCTGAGCTCAGCTATCCATCCTCCACTTGCTCAGGTATACTAAACTGGGCCTGGGAGTTGTACTGGCCCAGTGGTGAAGCAGGAGCAAAACAAGATTTAACAGAGAGCTTGGCAGGCTGGCACACACATTGCTCATTCCCTCTGCAAAGGAAACAAGGTACTAGAGCCAGAAGTTAGCCAAAGCTGGTAGGTTTCAGTAAGTCTGATGTTAGCACTTCTCAGGTTGACATTGAGAAAGAAGGGACATCCAATTTGGCGTCTTTCCTTCCTTTCCCTCTGTTTCCTTCTTTTTCCTTCCTTTTCCTTCTTTTTCCTTCCTTTTCTTCCTTCTGCAGGGTGCAGAATGCTATGGCTCTCCATTTTTGGAGAAACTTTACTTTTTTCATCATTCTTGGTTCTGGGAAACTGAGGGCATAATTAGGGCACTCTTGTTCGATGATTAGACATGTAATCTAGTCACAAATCTAAGATGATTTTGGAGGAGGATACTGGGGCTTATGATACATCAAGATGGTCATTAGCAGAAAACCAGAGCTTGTATCATGGAAATTCACTTGGTTAGTGCTTAGGAATAGCTGGTTAGTGCCATTAGAAATAAATAACCCTTTGGCTGTTTCTTCTTTAAGGCAACCATAACTTTGTTCTTGAGGATGACGAATAGCATATAAAAGTACCCTTACAACAATCATACCCATTACAATGCAAAAGCTCTGCCCTGTTTTTGTGATCATGCTTAGGGGATTTCTGTTCTTGCAATTTTTTCAGCATATTGGTACTGAAGTGTTAAACCATCCTCAGGGCCATTCTCACAATGATATTTAGGGTTTCCATTTAACCTGTCAAGGATTGTGCTTGGTTTCCCCACCTAATCATCATTAGATTGGCACATTAATTTCTTCTAGCAATGTCATTTTTCTAGCTGGCATTTTTCTTTTCTGTCTATATCAGTTTGCATTTCATGAAATCAAAATGTTTTCCTATAGACTGGTGGTTTTTTTTACCAAATGCACTCCATCATGTTGCATTCCTCATTTATCATACTACCAATGTATGTGTCCTATGCAAAGTACCTCAACAATATTTACTTCTAAATAATTTTGTTTTCCCTTGTTGGTTGTACATAACTTCACTTAGATTTTTTTAAATTTTATTTTAGATTTTGGCTCTATGTGAACAGAAAAACCCAGAAAAAATAATTATAATTATTTGGATTTATCCTGTGTAAGCAATGTGACCAATCCCGTGTAGTAGCTGTTGTATTCTAAGGTGGTAGTAGTAGGCAAGAGTTTCTTGCTGTGAATGATACATGCTGGAAGTCTGTTTTCTTTAACAGAAGACTGCAGCTCATGGAACAGTTTAATATCTGTTGAAACATTTATTCAATAACTGTGTTTTCTTCAGTAGTGATACCTGTGGTGGTCAGTACATCATCTTTTATGTTTTACTAAACCATATTTCTTATTGTGAAAATATTTTTTTTTGTGTCTGCCAAAGACTATTTAACATTCTAGTTAAGTAATTTTTAAAAGGAGAGAGGAGATTTTCAAAATGAATTTTGGGTAATTTTTTTCAAAGATTTTGAATTAATGCATTGCATATTTGATTTCTGGTTATAAAGAACCCACCCTGAACTTCTAAACACAATAAATTTATTTGTAAGAGCTAGTAAAAGATAGCTTCAACATCTGTCAAATAACTGATGTGCGTCATATATTAGGAAAAAAAATCATAGGACCAGTGATCCTTTGAATTTTAATAGGTAGAAATAGATTATGCTTAATTACTCATAATATTCAATGAAGGTACAAGCTTTGTGTTCCCAACTGGACCAAAAAGCAAGGACTAAATAAAAGTTATTTATTTTAGAAACAAAACTCTCTTTTTAGGGAAGAAATTCTATCATCGCTGTAAGCTCATGCTTTGCTTATCAACTTCTGCCAACTCTTTTTCTATGAAGAGAAAGCTCCACCTGTTTGCTTCAAGTCCCTTTTAATCTTCACTTGTGAAAATTCTTTGTGTTGTCTTTGGTTCACAGAAAAGCCTTTTTTTTCTTCTTCGTTTTTTTAGTTTTTCTTGTCCTTTTATTTAAATTATTTTTAAAAATTTCCTTCCCCTGGAGATTGGCACTACCATAGTTTATTTCTTATCATCTAAGACTCAAGTTGACCAAATTTTGTCATTTAACAGGTCTGCAGTTTTTCTAGTGCACAGAGAGAGCTTGCCAAAGAAGCTGTGTTTTTGTTCATCACACTTTTTAGGTAAGTATCTTGTCTGGCTTTGAAGCCTGACTCTCCCTGGGTGTTTTTTTTAAAAAAACTTTGTTTTCAAGAAAGTCAACACCAAAAGAAAAGTTTGGAACAATTTTTTTTTTAAAATCTATTTTCAGTTTTGTGCCTCCAGAAATAAGTAAGGGTTTAACTGAGCCTTTAAGTCCTGGGCCATGCTGGGGAAGGTGTGGATCTCCATTCCTCCAGCAGGCACTCAGGGAGGCATTCTGCCTCCGGTATCACAATCCTCTGTACAGCCATGGAGCGCTGCCTGCTGTTCCCTTCCCTGATTGCTGCTTCCTCCCACAGCCAGCAGCTTCTGATGATTACTGAGAGGAGACCGTGACCCCATTTCATCTGCACCCCTTTCGGAGTTGCTGCTGCTAGTAGCACTAAACAGAAGCTTTTTATGGTTTATTTTTATTGTGCATATGGTACATGTCAGAGATTTACAGTGTTGTGCTTCCCTAAAAGGCGGTTCCTAAGAGCTTAGCTGATTCATTAGGGCATATATGTATTATTAGAGATTTAACGCTAGTACTAAAATAATTAGAGCTTACAAAACAGGAATGCAAAAGACCCAAAAGATTTATTATTTTCCTTTTCCCTGCTCATTGCCTTGAAAAAGTTTACCAGTATGAAAAATCTGTGATTTGAAAGCTTTTAGGTTTACTATCTACCTTTCTGCGTAGGCATTGGGGTAAGTAACTTGTGAGCATTCTCAACCCTTCTGATGGAATTTTCTAGGTGATGTTGCAAATTCTTTTTTTTTTTTTTTCAACAATAATGAATAGGGGTGTCTGTTTTAAGTACTTTAGTCACCAGCTGCTAAACAGGAAAAAAGTAAGATTCAAACAGAAAGGCTGTGTTTCTCTTTGAAAGAATCAGAATTTGATAATCTTTCAGTTCAGAAAATACAGAATTCCTCTTCTGCCTAGAGAAAAAAACTTTATGAAAATTGCTCAGAAAACAAAAAAAAACCCAAAATTGCTCTGAAAATAGAAAGAAAAGCCTGCCAGATTTGAGGGGTTTGTTTTTTGAAGTGTTTGTTTGTTTGTTTGTTTGTTTTGTTGGGTTTCTTTGCTTGGTTTGTTCAGGGTTTTTAAAGATGTTTGGGAATATTCACAAGCTTTCCTAGTGCTTGATGTTTGTTCATGTTCCTTATCTCTTCACACAAAGGTCTATGGCATAGTTCAATTAGAAAGAAAGAAAGGACTGAGGTACAAGAAAAGAGCAGAGGCAAAATGTTCTTCAATAACTTATTTTGTTACAAAGAAGGAAGGGCTTAACACACAGCAGTACAGTGAATATTTCAAAGGGCATAACAATTTTATTATCAACTTTGGCATGAAAAAGAGGTAGATAAAGAAAGTAGGTTTTTACCACAGATATTACTGAAACAATCAATATAATATTATACCCCAACCAGAAAATCAAGAAATAATGAAATCATTTTCCCTGCAACGAACTGTCTTTGACAAAAGCACTTTTTTCCCATGGAAGATAACTTTTCTGTTTAAAAAAATGTAAAAAAGGAGAAATAATTGTGGAATATCTCTATATCAAGGAGCATCTGCGGAGTGGTGGTGGAGGAGGCTGATGATGCAGTGTTTGTGGAAAGGGGCCAAGGCTCAGAGCTCTGCCCTTGCACTGGTTCCTTCTCAAGGGCTGACAGTGGCTGCAAGCCCACGGGTGAGAATTACACCGAGTTTGTGCAAGCAAGCACTTTGTGCATTGCAATGGCCCAGGATGAGAAGAGCCTTTATGGAGTTTTGTAGCAGAAGCACCTCTCTGTTTTAGTGCGCAAGTGGCTAAAAACTGACTTTGAACTGGGAAGGGATGTTTGCTTGTGTAGGAATGATATCCTCAGAGGAGCTGTTTTCTTTGAGAGAAAAAGATTGTTTTAATAATACATTCAAGTTCTGCTCAGAAAAGATATTTTAGAACAAGTTACCTGGCTTTGAAGTCACAAATAGATACATTTTTGGATCCAAGTGTTTAATATGGAATGTGCATTTTGCATGGTAGATGTACAGATAATTGAAAACAATAATTCCTGCCTTAAATCAGGTTTATGAGCAAAGTTGGTCAAACAGTTTTTCAGCATAATTCATAACTTTTAATTTAGTGAGTTACTCTGCAATAATTCATTATGGTTCAGTTAACAATACAAATGAGAACTTTCTTCTCCCATGTAACTACTCTACTGCAATGATCATTTTTTCTAGAAACAGGCTGATTTCAAGGAGAAATCAGATGCAGGATAGACCATTTTGGGGGAGCAGGGAAGGGGAAAAGATGAACAGAAAATGCAGATTGTATATGTGGCACAGTATGAAGCAATTTCAAGTTCAATTTTCTTGCTCATAATTTCCCAAGTCATTTATTGGATTAATAAATATTTATTTATGAAAAAATAAATATTTTTTGTTAGAGGGAGAAAAGAAAGAGAACTAGACCTCATCAATTACCACAGGAGGATACCAAAGTATATGTCCAGACTGAAGGTCTTTGTCTTATAAGAACTGTGGGTATTGGCTATGAAAGAGTGAAACTGTCTCAGCCAAATTTCTCAGTCTTATGTTCTCAATGAAATTGAAAAATTGTTGTAATTTCTCATCTTCTTGGTTTCTAACATATCTATTGGTATTATTTTCTAATATCATGGCATATTTATTGTGGGTTTTTAACATCCAGACACTGCAATGTCAAACAATTTATCAAATGCATTTGAGGTTCTTATTGAAAGGCATCATTGGAATTTCTTTTTTAAAAAGAATTTTAAAAGCCCCAAAACATCAAAATACTTGATCATTCATCAAGACATATAAATTTAATGAAAATAACAAAAAAAATAATGTTTCCAACTGCGTATGTGGCATGAAATGTTTTGCTCTTTGGAAATAAAGCTTAAGGACTAGAGGGAAATATTAATAGAAATCATTCTAGATTTTGAGTTATTTGCAGTGCTAAGAAAACTTACAGATTTTTTTTTCTCACTGCTGTTTGCTTAAAGAACATGCAAAAATACCCTGATTTGCTTCATTCTTAGCAATTTAACAGTATCTGTAGAGTGGTGAATAAAGATATTCAAAAGGTAGACATTATAGAAACATATTATTCTTTTATGTAACAATTATTATAAAAAGACAACTCCACTTGAATATATAGGAATATATAACCTATTGTATATGCATATGTGTATGTTTTTTTCCTATATGGAGACTACACAAAAGTAAAAAAATATTGAGGAGCTAATTGAATGAAATAGTCCTTTTGTATGGGGATGTAAAACAATGGGCAGAACAGGATGCAGCCTTGTGCTGAATGTTTCTCTCACTATTTTAGATGCATATAACTGTGGTTTGTGATTAAAGTTCATATAAAACAAGTGTGGCGAAATTAAACAGGTGTAAGTTTTTGATTCAACTGAGTCTGAAGAGCAGAAGGCCTTGTCTGTGGTGGGTACCTGGTTCAAATTAAGATTTGCCACACATGAGTAAGGTGGATTTAGGTGTATACACCATTATCCATCAACATCTCAGTTCTTAGCATTCTATGTCTGCACAGTGGAAACCTCTATATGGAAATCAACTAACCAAAAGGTATTTTAGGAGATTTTTTTTAATATTGCTGGAAGGAAATTATAAAGAGTTTATGCTGTTATTAAACTGCTTTAAATTTTATTTTGGAATAAATTCCAGAGCTGAGATCTGTCTCCTGGTTTCCTCTGGGATAATATAGTAATTTTCTCCACAGCTTAAATTAATGTGACTTTGGAACAGAACCTCCACTAAATCGTCAGAGAAATATTATCTTCAACTGAGGTGAGCCAAATTACCTCAAGCAAGAATCTTTTGCAGAATGGATGAAGTTACAATTTAAATGCAATATCCTACCAATGCTCCCAAACTCAGTGGATAGAAATTATAGAAATAACAGCTGACATTTAGATCCTTATTTAGGAATGCACTGGAGGCAGGTTGTTCTAATTCCAATTGTTGTACTTGCTGTAATTGACAGTCTTGTGGTTTGTGGGTAGTTTTTTGTCTTGTGAGAAGTAATGTTTAGTTGTGGTAAACAACAATATGTCTGTCTGAGTTCATGGAAACCTGCACCACCTCCTAGAGCTTGTATAGCCTGGATGCCACAGTTCCAAGTTGTGTTTGGAAGTCATGGAAGTAACTGCTGCCTGAAAAGAATAGGATAAGATTTGTGAATAACAAGGAGAGAGGACACTGAAAGTTAAATTTATAAAAACAAACAAACAAAACCCCCAAACATCAACAAACAAACAGAGTAAGACCAACATTCAACAAGCTCCCTCAAACTTACTTGTCAGTATTGAATGTTTCTTTTGCACAGCCATCTGCTTTCTGCAGAGACCATCTCTGCCCTTAATAGTTTATACAGAAGATCAAAGAGTTAACTGCTGTTACCCCTAGTACATGAAAAGTGCTGGATTTTAAATTACAAGGCATTCTTCCCTAAGAGCTCCATATTTATATGTTGAGATTAAACCAAAGTAGCATCACCATCTGTTACTGTGCCATGTTGTGATTCCGCAGCACCAGCACAGTGTCCTAGGGAGTGTCAGATAGGGAAACAGGAGGAGAAACAGGAGAGATGCAGTCAATAAGGCAAAAGTACAAGTTCAATAAATCCAAAGCATATTGTAATGTAAAGACAGTCTTTAAAACTGAACTTAGAGCTTCACGATTACTCTGCTCTAAACCTTTACTCCCAACCTTTGTAATAGCTGCTTGTCTGCATCAACATAAACATGTCTCTGCCTTGTTCATTCTTCTTAAAACTCATTTTTGTATAAGGCCAAGTACATGACAAGTGTCTCAGAAAGCCATGCCTGTAAAACTTTTATTCTACTTATTTTAAGTGCCTCATCCAAAAAACAATACATGCTACTTTAGAATAATGATGAATTATGTAGAATACTTTATGGTATTCTAGGATTTTGCATAATTAGAAAGAAATCATGCAAATATCATCAAAGTCTAATGCTAAATAGATACTGTGGATAAAAAGAAATTGAACAAAATTACCTGGTTTAAAACCATTATGTATATTGTGACCACAAGGGATGATAGCACAATATTTTTTGCCCTTTTCTCCAGAATATATATATTTTTTTTTTAAATGTAATTTTATGTACATACATTGCATTTCTTTCCCTTTGCACTGATGAAGGTATAAGGCTTCCAGCAATCCTTAGGATATTGCAGAGTGGCTGAAGATCTGCCTTGTGGAAAAAGACCATGGGTGCTGGTCCACAGTGGTTGGACACGAGCCAGTGTGTGTGCCCAGGTGGCCAAGAAGGCCAATGGCATCCTGGGCTGGATTAGGCCAGTGGGACCAGGGCAGTGATTGTCTCCCTGTACTCGGCTCTGGTGAGGCTGCACCTCAAATCCTGCATTCAGTTCTGGGCTTCTCACTCTAAGACAGACATTGAGCTGCTGGGGTGCATCCAGAGAAGGGCAATGGAGCTGGGGAAGGGCCTGGAGCACAACTCTTATGGGGCTTCTCTGAAAGCTGGGGTTGTTTAGCTTGGAGAAAAGGAGGCTCAGGGGGAGGGTCTTATCACTCTCTACAACAATCAGAAAGGAGCATGTAGGTGAAGGTCAGCATCTTCTTCCAGGACACCAGCGATAGGACAAGAGGACATGACCTCAAACCGCACTAGGAGATGTTCAGGTTGGAAGACTAATTTTGCTGAAAGGGTGTTTCAGCACTGAAATGGGCTGCACAAGGAAGTGGTGGAGTCATCATCCCTGGAGGTGTCCAAGAAATGCCTGGACATGGCACTCAGTGCTGTGGTTTAGTTGACATGGTGGCATTTGGTCAAAGGTTGGGCTTGGTGATCTTAAACATATTTTTCAACCTTAGTGATTCTGTGATTCTATAGTGCTTAAGACAGATTTGAATGCTGTCTGACTTGAGGTAATATCCTCTGTGTAGAATCCCCAAGTCCATAAAAACAGTAGAAAGCTTGTTCAGTGCTGAAAATGGTTACAGTTAATCCTGATTTATAATGTTCCCTATGCCACTCTTTCAGGAATTTTATCCAGGGACAGTATGCCACAATGAAATGAATGACATATATGTCAGGAGGATATGTGAGTCAGAAGAATCAGTCTCAGTTTGGAAAAAAATTCTCAAATTTAGTTAGTGCTTAAAATAGTATGGCAACATGATTTTGCTTTTTTTCATCTTTGTGCTTTAAGCAGCAAGTGATATTTTAAAAAGCATCTAGTGATTGATAAAGGAAATGGTAGTGAAAGTTAGAAGCACATGAAAGCTATCAGGAAGCGAACATGAAGGAAATTATTACAGCAAGAGTTTGCTAATAGCTTTGATGTTAATAGTATTTGAAAAGAAGAAAGTTGCCAGTGTTCAGATTCTTATGTTCACCCTGATTATACTTTTCTAGCGGCCAAAAGGAGCTACATAACAAGCTTTAACAAGCTCTGTGAAGTTTACCTTGAAATACACTACATCTAAATTACCATCAGCTTAGGAACCTGGAATAACTTCTGAAGAGATTTGGGTAGCAAACCTGGAAGTATTTTCAGCTTTAAGAGTCTAAGCTGGCACCTGGGCAGGCAGACACAGGAGGAGAAAACACAAGCAGAAGTTGTGACAGAATTGCATACCGGGAAAAGCTGTTTGGACAGGTCACATTTTGCTTACAGGTAAGGACCGGACAGGGGCTCCCCATCCTCAGATATTAAAACAAAACAGAAGAAGTGTAGTTTGAAGCATGTTTTACAGTGGGTATCCTTTTGCTCATTTTAGGTGGAATCTAGCAGGTTGCATGTCTGAATCAGCAGGATATTTTGTCACAAGCATCATCCTGAAATGACGATCATTTTCCTTTGGACTTCTACTGTGGATTCAGCTGATAAAGAGCTTCAGAAGACTCTGTGCAGGCTGCCTTGACACAAGGCCCAGCATGGAGTATTATGTCTACTTTGACCTCATCTTCTAATTTTTGGGCTTCTGATGCATATCTGTAGCTGTCTGTGAACTCTCCTACTAATCAGTCAGAAACTGAAGGAATGTTAGTTTTTTTCTTTTTTTTCAACAATGTATCCTTTTTAAAAGTCCCCTGCAGCTGCCTAGGGTTTGAAAGCAACCTCAAATAAATGTATGCAAATTGTGAGGCAGAAATGTGGTTGCTCTTCCACCGTTGAGCTCTTTGACCTTTGATTATGTTATTTAAAACAGATGTGGGGAAAGATCTGTGTTTTAAATTAAAATATCTTATTATTTTCTAGAACAAATACTTAGGTTACAATGCGCTATCTTGCAGGAAATGAACTTTTCCATAGTTTTTCCAACCTGCCAGGAAATTCAGCAGCCTGCTGCTCTAATTCCTCTGAGATGTCCCTGATTTGAAAATTTTTGCCTCAGTTTTGCCAACAGAACACATGCCAAATCACAATCAAAGAATTAAGAGATTTTTCTGTTGTGCTCCAGGTGCAATTGAGTAAAAGAATGGGGATGCTGCTTCAAGTCATGATTCTGAACTTCTAGAAAAAGCTTTTCCAAAAACTGAGAATCACTGCAATACTTCATAACTCCATTGGAGAGATATGTATTGTGGATGTGTAAAAAAGGAAATAGTAAATATGTACTTGTTTGGCCAATATATCAGAAAGACACAGGAAATAACTATCAGATCTGATGGATCATTTATTCTCTATGTTCTTGATGTCACGGGTTTAAAAATGAAACAGGAGGCATGGCTTCATGATGATTTTCTAATGGGCATAATACATCTCTCTCAATTGTAATGTCAGAAATTTAGTCAAGCTGGCAGCCAATGACCCAGGAAAAAAAAGTGATGGGTTTGCCCGCTTGTCCGTCACCAAAACAAAGCAGGTAAGTGTCTCCTCAGGTAAGTGTCGGATAAAAGAATCCTTAATACAAGAAATGTAATGAAGTAGTCCACACACACACACACACACACACACACACAAAAGGTAAATCTAAGGATGATGGCTTTTAAAAGATTAAAATATTTGTTTACAGATATTGACTTAGGAACTATAAATCTGTTTCTGTAAGGAGCTGACTGTAATCAGGAATAAGAAACCAAGACAGAAATCATTTAGTAGATGTCTGGGTTCCAGCAGTTTATTCTGTACATTATGGAGCAATAAAGAGCTTCAGTGAGCCTTTAAAGCTTTTCCAGCAGGACTTGAAGGAACACACTGAAGTTTTTAACATTAATGCATCTGACACTTAAATTTTTTTAATTTTACAAACCATGTAAATTTATTGTTCTTTAATCTAAATATAAACCTTATTTTTCCCTCTATTTATCTTTTTTTTTTTTTTTTTAATATCATGTTACCAACTTAAGGTGGGTAAAATTTTAGAAGTCTTTTGTTAAAGCATGGGCCCAGGTGGCACCACTAGCTTGATTTCAGGAGTAGATAATTAAAGTAGAACTTTGGTCTGCACAATCTTGTAGAATAACTAAGATATTCCTTGTATGATTCAGCCATTATAATACACAGGAATGTCTTTATCTGAAGCATATCTTCAAGCAGCTTGACTGGAATCCAACCTGCTAGTGGTACAATAGTGAATCTGAGAAAAGTTATACAAAAATATGTTGTTTCCTATCATCTTCTTCATAAATCCAATAAAAGCAAAGGCAGTGTTTGTCAGAACAGACTTCATTTTATCACTTGTGTTCTAGTTGAAAAAGCACCATAATTATTTATTTCTGCTATGCAGCCTCTTGATTTAATTGCATATTAAGTTTTAAAGGCTATGTCAATTAATTTGAGTGTTTGACCACTTCTGCTATATCTAAACTGAAACCAGGTCTTCCTGTAAGAAACTCAACTCCAGGAAGCAGAAATTATCTGACCAAATCCTCCTCCATATTTAAATTTAAGCAGAGAAAAAGACTGCTTTTTTAGACTGACTTTTGTAGTTTTCTTGCTTTTCTGTTTGCAATAATAAATACATATTTTATTTATTGTGCCCTGTCTGTCACAGCTTCTCTCTTCATCTCCCAAAAGGAGAACTGCAATTCATTACTTACCTCAAAACCTTCTTGCAATAGGGTTTATGCTCAGATTAGCCAGTTCTTATCATTCAACAACGTAAGGCAGTCTTGGCAAATCAGGTGAGACTTTGACTGCAGGGAAAATTTTCCTTTTTCATTTTTGTTCCCTAACTGATGACTTTTTCCTGAGCATCATAGGTTTAATCCTCTCCTCTGCCTCATCAATTTTGCATTGGTATAACACATTCTTTTGATGATGCAAGTCAGAAGTAATTCCAATTGGAAATTAATTGTTTTCATATTTACATTTTTTTTCATCTGATCATTTGCTTTCTTCTTCCATGAAAAGCTGTTCCTTCAGTGCCATACATCTGACAATCTGTTTAATTGTTCAGTTGAACATGCAGAGGCAACACAAGTGGGGCAGTGGGAGTCGACAGACTTCCACTCATGCCTAGAACAACATATGGAACATATGGATTGTCAAGAGAGTTGAGAAGCTTTCATTGCTTCCTGTTATCCGTCAGTTTTCACATTATAGGAACAGCATATATCTAAAGCCTGTTTTGGGGCCTTTTTTTAGTTGTGGGATTAAATTTAGGTTGTAGCTGCCATATTTGTAGCCACTCAGCAGAAGTGTTTATGTGAAGAGCCCTTTGTGGACTCATCCTGGTTTGACTAGATTGCTACTGGAAGCTATGAAAGAGCCATAAAATCCCCAGCACTGGTTTTACCTTTCCTGTGGGCATTGACCAACATGACAGTTGTTTCACTTCACAGCTGTAGCTACAGCTTTTCCCTTTCAGCTCCCCAAACCACTCAGCACAGGAATGGCAGAGCCTGTCTGTTCTGACTTGCAAAACCTCTCTCATTTCTTGCTGTCTTTGTGCCCAGGAGAGAATCTAACACTGCTACAGCCTCTGATTAGACACAGGGCTCTGGAGAATGGCTGACTCCAGAGCAGAAGTGTCCAAGCCAGAAAAACATTGATTTATAACATGTGGATCTGAAATCTAATCAAATTTCAGTAATATCAGCTCGTGACCTTTTCTCTTATTAGTGAATTTATGCACAGCTTAGTCTCTGACTCCCTTAGTGCTTTGTGTGTGCCGGTGTTGCCTTCAGCATAATTATTGGAAAATTTTGAGTGCTAATTGAACATGATTGAATTTTGATATAAATCATGTGTACTGTATGTGAGAAGAAAAGCAGGCTTATGTTTTTCTCAGAGTGGAAAGGGATTGGGAAAGTAAGATTTACCGCAAGACATAGAAGCCTGATTTTTCATGATCTAGTTATTTTTAATTCAGTTCTATTACAGGAGTCTGGTGACATAGTTCTATGTAGAACAGTACATGTTTCACTTAAAATCCATTAAATGCATAATCACAAGACTCCTTGCAGGACTGAACTGTAGCTGAGATAACACTGTCATGGATAAACCCCTCTATTTTCAGGTGTCTAATGCAGCAATGAAATTTTGCTTCTGGCAGAAGCTTGACTAATGTCTAAACATCAAAAATATATTTTATAAAATTAGTTTTTACACTTTCTGAAAAATATTGGCTTTCCTTTCAGAAATAATATGAAGGTGATGTCCTAGAATACTTTGCTGAGTATTTTCATGCTTAATCTGTAATCAAAGCTGTTGCTTTCTTTCATCCTATTTTTTAAAAAAATTATTATCTGTTAAAACTAATTATTTTTGCACCTACTGGTGGAAATGCTCTAGTTTCACCACTGAATAAATGTTTTGCTTAAGTAAATTAATTTGATTTCAAATAAAAAAATGAGTATGCTTTCTTTCAAGAATTCTCAAACAAATGAGAGCTAAAAACAATAGTTTAATTTCCACAAAGTAAAATACTGAAAATAACTTTTGAAACTATTTGTAAACTATCTGTCTAAAACATTTAGACAAAAATTTAGAAACACAAATTGATTCACAAGGTGATTTTTGCCTAGTTTCTTTGAATTTTAGCTTATTAGCTAAACCTGTACTGGGTGCTCAAATAGTTCAGTTAATTTTTCCATGTGAGCATTCTATTCTGGTTTTATTCTGATTTCAGATGCTTTGAAATGTGATAATCTTTTTTTCCTTGCAATAAAGTTACTTTTAATTTGAAATAAGGATCAATGGAGACGATACGCCCAGGCTTGGTCAAGTTTTCTTAGTATAATCAAGCTGAAGTGTAGATGAAAATCTAAACTTACATCTGTGTTTTCTAACATGTCAGTTTAATAACTAAATTGCTAGATTCTAAGTTAAAATAATAAATATTATCTGTGATTCAAGATTCCATTTTATCTTTGTAAGTTAAATATCTTATCTGAAAATGCAGGATTTTTAAAAAAAAATCTAAATATTAAATTTTTAAAGACTATTTTTCTAAGCAGACTACAGGTTCTTTAAAAAATGTACCATGCAATTCTAGTGTCTGAAATCTGAAACATAAAGTCAGCTGAAGCTCAGTCCTTCAAAAATCTATTTTCCATTCTTTTTAAGGACAACATATGATTTTTTTAAGAAAAACAGATGCTTTGTTCTTAAGCAAGTCACAGAAGAGACCATGATTGCAAGAGAGATGCTATAAATCGGCTCCTCAGAAATTTAGAGTGGATAAGAACTGCATATATACCTAAAGGCACATATATACTTCTAAAGAAAATTGTTTTAAGAGCCTGAAATAAGAATTTTTAAGTCTTATAGCTATTGTAATTAGCAGACTGAAAATTACATGGCTAATTCTTTTATAAGGTCAAATTAATCATGAAGCTTTGTTTGGATTATGAGGAGAAATTTAATAACATCAGCAAACATGAAGAAATATGAAGGGGGAATATTTTCTATTATCTTTTTTATTTATTCACTTTTTCTTAATTTCCACTGAAAACTCAAGAAATACCCAGCTCAGGACAGCCTTTTACCTAAGAGGCTGATTGATAGATATCCATTGCTGATGAAGAATCTGCCAATGGAACATCCCCACACTAGTACTTCCTTTAAACACATTTTAATCTATTGGTACTTTACTAAGACTAAGATTTCTGCAGCTTTAATTGTACTCCTTCATTTTCCATGCCCAGTTCTTACCAGGAGGATATTCAGTGTTTCTGACTCCAAAGGATGAAGAAAGTACTGAAGACTAACTGAAATAAAAGGGAGAGATATTTATTGTCATGTGTCTAAAGCTCTTCAACCAGGTGTAGTTAAATTTCTCAAAAGAACCAAAATACTTTGAATACATAGACAAAATGTCTCTAAAAGTTTGGACTTCAGACATAACCTTTGCTGTCCTTTGTCTTTCTCACATTATAGAGCTAAGTATTCCTCATACTAGCAGTGGCACAAACAAGAAACTTGCCTGCTTCAGAGGAACTTAGAAGCAATTTTGCCATCCAGTAAGAGATTATGATTTCTGGTTTTGGGGATTTTTTTTAACATGTTTATCTCATATCATTACTTGATAGTGCTCTGGTGAAACCTGGAAAAAAGATGTAATTTCTCCTTAAGGCCAATTTGTGATGACATCTCGCAAATTCTAGCACTGGAGAACCTCTCCAGTGACCATCACTTGGGGTCCACAACCTTCAGGGTATGGGTACTCACTGGGATGAGCATTTCCATGATTTCTCTTCATGAAGAGGCTGAAGCCTGACTGTTTCAAACACATTAGAACATAACATTGTTTTGCATCTAACAGATCTCCAAGGGAAGAGTTGTGTATAGATGAGAAGGAGAGAAGGCAAACTATTCCTAAATGTAACTGTAGAGAGAGTGGGATGAAACAGCATATAGTCATTTTTTTAAGCCCTCTGGGAAAAATCTGAACTTGTATGACACAATACAAAATATCATTGAAATACAATGGATGGAAAAGCTTAGAGGTTTTGGGAAGATAGTATTATTAGTACCAGATAATAATAACCTGCATAGTAGCAATATTCAACAGGTGTTGCAAAAATAACATTTAAAACTCGTCATGCATTATTTGAGAAATTAAAATATGTGACTTTAGGAACAGCCCTTTTCAATAATGTCTTATGCATCTAAATTGTGCTGCTGCTGGCTTCTGGATCAGATTGGTACTAAGCACACCTAGTAGAACAAATTTTTTTGATGGGGTACAACTGACCATAGAATCATAAAATAATTTCAGTTAGGAGGCACCTTCAAAGACCTTCCACTAAAACAGGCTGATCAAAGCCACATCCAGGGATGAGGCATCCACAAATTCTCTTGGCAACCTGTTCCATTGCTCACCACCTAAATCTTTAAGTTTAAAACCACTGCTCATTGATCTGTTGCTGCAGGCACTGATAAAAAGCCTCTCTCCATCTGTGTTGCAGATGTCCTATAATAGATTGGAATGCTGCACTAAGCTGTCTCTGGAGCCTTCTCTTCCCAGACCAAACAACCCCAACTTGCTCAACCTTTCCTCACAGTGACAGTGTTCAAATACTCTGCTCTTTCTTGCAGCTCTCTTCTGTACCTGCTCTAGCAGGTCCATACCTGTTTTGTACTGGGAAACCCAGTGATCAGGCATTCTATGGCATTTATCTATTTTGCTTAGTTTGCCTATAGGAAAAATTCAAAGTTCTTATATCATTCAAAAGAAAAACAAAAGGCAAAAAATTCAATTCTTTCTAGTAGCTAGTTACCTGTACAGATCACAATGTTCTTGTTCTGTACAACTCACAGAGCTCTTGCTCAACAGAAAATTATGATTAGAAGATTTCACCTGGGGATGCTCCACAGAACCTTATCTTTACTATGCCTTTTAGTACTTTTCATTTTCAGATACATGTCAATTTATTTTCCTTAGGTTTACAGTCACCTTGTTATATTTTAACAAAATATTGTAGCATCAAAATGACTTCAGAAATACTATATCAAAGCCTTTGTTCTTAATTATTCTAGTACTATAAGAAACCACCAAAAAATGTGAAAAAAATCCATCAACTAATGCAATTTTCTAAACTCACAATGTTGTCCAATGTGATTTGAGAAAATGAAATTTTTCCCTAATTAGCAAAAAAACCCCAAGATAGAACAACCTCCCAAAACCTGCTCTTGTCTATTTCCAAGAAAATTATTCTTTCCTTTTTCATTGCCATTACAGTAGAAATATTTTTTCTAGTCAAGAATGCCTAAGAAGGCAAATTTTTCTTTATCTTCTCCAAATAAAAAAGATAAAATAAATGGATATGTTAAAATATAGCAAAAGAAAACCATTTGAGAAGCACAATATTGCAATTTTTAAAATTTGTCTTTATGAATGTATAAAGTATCTCTAAATATATATATTTGTACATTTATTTTTGTCATTAACTCAGTAAGCTTTTGAAGAAAGAATTTTTTTTTCTAAAAAGACAGAAGCAGAAATTATATATTTTGAAATATTAAATATTTCATTTATGTGCTATTATCATTAAATCATCTCTAGTTTCCTGTTAAGTAGGGGGAAAAAAAAACCAGAAAAATATTGTATGCTTTCATGAAATACTATTTTTTGAGCTACTTTTTGATATCATGTTAATGAAACATGTTAGTTTTGATATGATGTTAAAAGTTGCAGTGTTTTTTCTTTAGGAAGTCTCCCTTTGAAAATTAATAACAAAATCAAGGGAAGTTGAAGTGACTTGAAGAGAAAAAGCTGTAGTAGTACTTAGATCTTGTAAGATACCTGACCGTTATAAAGAATGAAAAAGAAAAAATAGAAATAGTATTTCTCACCAGTTCACCTTCATCATTGTCCTGGAAAAACCCAGACACAGGGAGATGCTGACCTGTCTCAGCAGCTACACAGGGCTGAACAAAAATGGAAATGGAACCTTGCTGGGCTTCTTTTCCAGAACCCTTTGGGGTCCAAAGATATTGTATCCATCAATCCATTAAGGTAGAATTCATATCTGTTTCCTGTGTTTTCTTTTAGAACTGAAATTTGTGCAAGAGAATGGAGGGAAAAGTGCTGAAAGATAGCAGCCCACACTTCCCTAGGCACTGCCCAAATGGCTGAAATTAACGCCTATGTTACTGGTTACCCACTGATAGCTGGGTAACCGTGGAGTCCGCCAAAGATTGTTGGTGATTGCAGCCAAGGATTGCTGGGAATCACACACTGTGAGAGAGAACAGGATGTGGCTGGAGGAGCGGGCCCTGCAGAGGAAGGACATAATTTTTTCTGGGATAAATGAGCTTGTTCAAATTTCTGGGAATAAGGACAACACAATACTGTGCAAGTGCATGCTTGCTCTGAGTTTAGGCCCAAGGACACTGGATACCCCAGCCCCAGCCAGACTGAATTTCTTTATTCTTTCCTTTCTGACTCCCTCTCTTGAATTAATATATCTCTTTATTTATATTTACCCTACCCCTTTATCCAAAATCCACTGCCATATACTTATACCAGGAGGTCAGGGACTAACCTATTTCCCTGACAAGAGTGTAATTGTTTAATAATACTTCACAAAGATTTTGTCGGGGAGGGAAAAAGGCCTCTTGCTTTTGTCCTTTCAACCATGTGCATCCATGAATCTTGGGTGTTCCCTGCACCAAAAGGGAACCCCATTTTGTGTCATAGAGGATGTCACTGCTTTTGGCAGAGCTTGAATATACCTGAAGGACTCTACAATGGATAGAAAGGATATATATATAGTATGTAGTTAGGTACTTTCTGTGTTTCTCCCCTCAGTATGTAAACATCAAAATCTGTGGCATAGATAGGGAAAGTGAAAGGAGCTGAAGATTTCTTTATTTCAGTCTGTACAATTCTGTCTTGCTACGGTGGTTTATTGGCAATGTCCTCCTGAGGAAAAAAAAATTACACAAGAGATATCACATCCAAACCACTTCATTTCCTCACAAGAATTTTAGTTACTCTGGAATACTTTGATGTCTTAATTTTTGTGACAAGTGGTGCTGTGCTTTCCCAGCGGAAGGAGCAGAAGGTCTGGAGCAGCAAGACTGTCTTTACTTTTGATTACTCTGAGTGCTATATTGAAATACCTTTAATGCTAAGAATTCATTGAAAAATTGTCATTTGAGCTTAGGTTTTTTGGAAAACAAACAAATCTTTTAAACATCACCTTTGTACGTAGGTTAACATGAAATAAATTATAAACTCCTTTATAATGTTAGATTGGATAAATTGAATTCCTTGAAAATAAATTTCAAAAAAGTGCTAGGTAAGTTAAGAAGATTAATGGGTTAAATCTCTTTACACATTATCACTCCAAAGTCAATCTTCCATTTCCCCTCCAGCAAAATCACTATTCTTAGCTTGCTTTTCTAAGAGCTCCTGGATTTTTTTCAGTCTGGAAGAAAATTTGAAGGACTAGGTGATGACTGGGATGGGTGACAGATGATACACTTGTTTCGCTCTGTTTGGGGCCATCCCCAGGTAACACAGAAGATTATAAACTGCATTTGATGTAGTGAGTTAAAGAGTTAAACTCCCAAAAAGTTATTAAGAGTTTTCTTTGGAGAAGCTAGGGTATTTTCTGTCTCTTGTGTTGAGTTTTAAACAAGCCACCCTCTCCTGGCAGTGTCTCTCCCATATCCATTCCCTTGTGTCAGTGAGCCTTAAATCACTAACAATAAGATCTTAGATCCTGTCTTAGATTGCCTGTCCTCATTTTCTCCTTTCATGATTTTTTTTTTTCTCTAAGTGCAAATATCCTTAGGGCATGTTATTTCCTTTCTTTGCTTTCCCCAAGTGTTTTAGCCTTATTACTTCAGTCAAAGATATTTTCACACCCTCCTCCTCTAGTTCTGCTTGCTTAAATCATGAAGCTGTACTTTTTCTTTCACAGAGGATGTGCTTACCCTTTCTCTGCCATCAGAAACTGTTCCAGTTAAACATTTATTTGCTTTTTGCAAAATAATTGTTGAATACTTTGTTTTCTTCCAGCACTTTAGCTGGTTAATTTTTTTCTCATTAGGGTTTCTGAAGGACCCTTTCTGTTTGCTTTGTTATGTTTGTAAAAACAAATAATTCTTTTTTCCCTGTCTCAAGGACATGCAGTCTATCAGTCTTGGTACAAATTCATATTAGATTGTGTGTCTGAATTTGGTGCACAAGATCTAATATTTTATTCTGATTTATTTTCCTTTTATATTTTTCCCTTTCTTCTCTCAGGAGACTCCTGCATTGCCAGAGTAACGTGGGGAAAATATTTTCCGACACTTTGTGCTTATTTAGCAGACTACTTCACAAAAAAAATTTCTTGAAATTATTATAGTCCAGAAAGTGCCTCATTTAATTCTTAAAGTCTTAGAGGACTCTGCAAAATCTTCTGACTTTTCCCATTCTGAACTTTCAGTTAAAAAATACATAGTTATTAACAGCAATGCACAGATAAAGATATTTGCACCATCTAACAGTTTCCTTGGGTATCTGGTATCATTACAGAAATTAAATAATAATTCTGAATTTTGTGTAAATGGAAAGGTCCTGCTAATTTAATTTCTTTGGTCTATAGTGCTTGTAAAAACAAAACTACCAAGCATAAGGATATTTTTAAACCCGAATTTTTTGAAATAGCCAGGTGTATGACATGACTCAGAAACTCCCAAGACAAAGACAGCATTGTTCAGATGCTTTTAATAATGCCAATGTGATTATTTTCCTCTGAATTCTGACCATCAGAAAATACATTAGCAGAAATTCAAGTGTTTTACAGTCTTTACCAGTTTCTGCTTGTTTACACACAGCAAGCAGTGACTGTTTTCATAACCAAGTTAAACAGTTGTCTCGAGAACAATCCAGGCCTTTTAATTCCCTAAATATTGCCAGTGAATTGATTAGAAATGTTGCTGAGCACCTTTACAAAGTCTGTGTAACAAAATGTCACTGGAAGAAGTTCTTCCTCTGCCATGCTGAGTGCAATACTATCTCCTTTCAGCTACATATCTCACAGGTAAGAAGGGTTTCTTCAAATATATTGATGAGAGCAGAAAAGATTCATGAGGGAGAAAAGCTCCCTGGAATAGGCCATAATAGGACAGGAAAGCATAAATGGCATGCCACTGTAGTCAGCACTGAATAGAGGATTATGACAGAACTGACTACTTTAAAATATTGTTCCTGTCAGCCCTTCCTACAGATATGAGAATGAAACTCTAAAAGAAGTGAAATGAGGAAACTTTTCAGGTAACATTCAAGTTATTTTCTTTCTCTTAAATATTTTTTGTCCAAAGCTTACATATTTTTTAAAGTACTGAAATAAATTCAGAAACTTTTTTTATCAGGAGAGATAAATGGGAAAATCATCAGAAATACAAGACAAATAGAGTACATAAGAGAAAAAATCATAATTTAAAAAAGAGATTGATTTCTTTCCCAATTCTTTGAAATTAAAATAATAATACCAGTTATGCTTCAACATCTCATTTTAAAGAGGTGATGTCTCGGTACAGTCTTGAGCTTTTCCAGCATCATGTGTAAGTCAGAGATCTGTCTCGAAAGAATTAAGAATAATTTATTCAGAAGTTGCTTGCGCAGTTTAGGTTATCATTTGTACACATTCTGGTTATCTGTGACTATTCCAAAAAAGGACTCATAAAAATAGGTAGAATCAGGCTCATGAATTTTTTTCTTAATCTATGATGACTTTGTCACTTTAGTAGTACCTAGTCCATGATGTCATATGCAGCTAGTTGAATGATATTTTTACATTGGTTAAATTACAGTTCTGAGTTTTTGTGCAAATGGAAATTTCCTTCTCATTCAATTTCTTTGGTTTGTAAACCAAAGTCAGACTATTTTTCAATATTGGCTCTAAGACAAGACGTGATATGTCAGCAGTGGGCATTATAAACTTATTGGAAAACATCCAAAATCAACTGTCTTGTGACACCAACCTCACATTTGAATTCAAATTAAATTTAATTTAATTTAAACTTAATTTAAAAGGAGCCCAAATTAAAAAAGCTCACTTGATTCCTTCAATTTGCAGAACTATTCCATTCCATTAGGCAGCTAATTTCTACCTGGCAAATACAGCATAAAAGTGGTCCCTCTCTGGAGGAAACTTCTTACTTGCAGTAATTAGGAATGAAGAACTGGGGAAGATGCCCATACTTGGATAGTAGCCCATGCCTGACTCCCAAAGTGCATCAGCCCATGGGTAAATGCAATTGAAGTGTCATTTTCAATAGTTTCACACTACAGAAGGCTAAAATGAGGTTATATATTTCATAATTAAATAAAAAATTGCTTTAATTTTTGTTAGAGAATCATGAAAAGTTACCTTTGTGAAACCCATGTGCATAAATCCCTTTTGTTGATCTATTATTCTAATAAGATTTTAGAGACATTATGAAGAGGTCTTGATTACTCTTAGAGGATAAGAGCCAGGAGAATGCAAGTAATAAACAACATCAAGAAAATACTAAATAACATGAAGCTAAGAGAATTCTGCAGACAAAATAAAATTGATTGTCCTACAATTCCCTTTGGATTGCACCTCCATTTATCTGTTTACTTTTTACCTAAGAGCATGTAACAAAATAGGCAAGAAAATAAAGCACATGCACAGTTTGCTGGCAGCAATGAAACACCGTACTTGTCACTTGGAACTACTTCTCTGTGCTTGCTTAGATACACTGCAATTTTTAAGAAAAGAAGAAAAAAATCTTCATCAAAGCTCATATGCTTTACATTGCCTCTTTTTACACAAAGATAATCCATTTCTGGGTGAGATGGAGTTTGAGTTGACCATCCTTCAGTTTAGAGCAGACAATATTTTACTCATTTATAAAACAATATATTTTTTATTGTAAGGGTAAAGGGGATAAATAATTATAATTATTTAGTACATTATTTCAATTTAAATCAAGACAAGTGTGACATTTGTAATTTTAAAAAGTCCAAAGTGTTATAAAGTGATTTGGATGTGTATCAGTGACTTATGGGGAAGAAAGTATTGGGAGTAGTGGAAAGATTTGCTTTATTTTATTATCTTGTCCCTGAAGTATCTTCATTTTCTTACAATGTGAGCATTAAGCTGGCTGTAAGTCCCCTTAGGGTTGAACAGAAGCTTTGCAAAGTTTAAATAGGAAAAGCTCAGTAAATTTCAGTTAAGAAAACAAAAGCACCTTCTAACTGTTTCCATATAATAGGAGGAAGGGTAATTTTTACATTCCTGCAGAGTTTCTTTCATTAAATTGCATAATTATCTTGAAAGTAAGTTGCTAACAGATGAATGCACACACCAAGAATTCCACAGCATACCTTCAAGAATGGCATATTTGGAAAACAGCAACCTTTTATTTTACATTTTCTGCAATGCCTACAAGTAATTTTGTTAACATTTTAAAATTCATTCCATCAGTAGGGGGTTATGATCCCACAACATCAAATTAGCATAAGAACGACCCTGCTGCATATAGTCGAGGACAGAAAGACAAGGCCTTGTTAGGAATTTATGTCAGCAAGAAATAATTGTTTTGTCCTACAGGGGAAGAAATTCTCAAAAGTGCACCCCATTTAGTGGAAAAAGAGGGGCTGCTTATGCCACTTTTACCTGAAATCTTAACTTTCAAATATTGATAGAGATAGTTTTAAAAATCAATACTGGTTGGGATATTGATGCCGAATTTTGCCCCAAAAGGCGAGAATAACTGCCTAAGAGACTCAAGTAAGTCAGCATAGACAGGAGGTATTTTATTACGACGCGTCGGAGAAATCACAAAAGGGATTTCTAGCTATCTCATGACAGAAGCAAGCTTTTATACAGTCTTGGGTGCAGGGTTACATCATATTCATAAGAGGCGTGGTGTGGGCGGAGCGTGGGCGGAGACATCTATTTTGAGGATTATTCTTGGTGGTCCTTCCGGTCCTTCATCGCGGGCAAGGGTCTTCTGATGAGTCTTCCTCTTTAAACTTTTGAACTCCTATCCTAATATGGTCAATTCCCGGTGTACTTGGCTTGGTTCCCATGGCTTGGCACGGCTCTTAGGGTCAGTTTGACACTGGCACGGCTCTTAGGGTCAGTTTGACATTATTAGCTCTGATCATGCTTAGCTCGACAATTCCCTTATCCCTATCTCTCTTTATTGTTTGCCCTGCTTACCAAACTTCAAACAGAAGGATCCACCAGGATTGCTTCTGGATTAATGAATAACCTATCATACAGCATTATCAATAATTCCAGGATTGCTTCCGGATTAATGAATAACCTACCATACAGCATCATAAGCAATTCCTGAGTGTGGATGGGGGCGAATCCCCTTGTACCTAACATGAGACCACCCGCCGGTGATATGGGATATGGCTCTAGTGTTAGGGGTCGTGTGAGTAGCTAATGGGATGGGAACGGGATAGGACTGCTCAGAGTTGATTCTCAGTCTGTGGCTCTGCCTAAGCATTTTGATAACAAAGTTATGTTCTTGTGCAGTAGTAAAATGCTGATCGGATGGGCAGTTTGGGGCTTCAATATGGATAGAATGATTGTTCTTTTAGGAAACAAATTGTATTGGTATTGTGAAGACTGAAAGAATGCAATTAAATCCTGGTACATTGCATACTCCATGCAACTGGATTTTACCGATAGGGATATTCTTTAATCTAAGCAATGCCTCTCTATATTTTTAAATTTTTTTTGTGCATGATCTTTTCTTACTATGAATATCATATGTCTGCATGATGTAACTGTTGAAAACATCTTTTTCACCATTTTCTTCCACCAACAGTCTTCTATTAGACAGTGAAAAAAGTCTCAGATTTCTAGACTGAATAATTTGTCTTTAAAAAGAATTAAGAATATTTTCTAGGCATGGAATCTGGTCCCATAGGGAGCTGGAATAGCATTCTCAGGTTTTTGCCTGGAGTCTGAAAAGCAAGTATCATGGGAAGAATATATCCACAAGAACAGCAAGGGGAAGTACTTTCTAGACACGGTTAAAAATATCTTACATATAATAAAAATACAACTGTCTAGACATCTTGGTTTCAAGAGGAGATTTCAATCTCCAAAAAAGAATTTAAAAACAAATCCAGTATTTTCAAATTGGATGAGTATCAGTTTAACCTTGTTTGCTTGGCTTTTGAATTTTCTAGCATCAGTTGTATGAATATATTTGGTTATCTACATTATATTGAATATTTCTACTCTACAAAGTGTTTGTCTTATTTAAATCATATCTGCCCTTTAATGAAAATACAGAATTTCCCTCTTATGTGCAGAAAAATGTCAGTTCTTCATTTTGCCTTGAAATAAAAACTAATTCCAACAGAGTAGAAGATGGAGAAAGAGCTGAAAAAGTGAGCCACACCTTGCACCTTTCTTACACATGATAGACATTAGCAATTTGGAAATATGCTTTAATAAAGACAGTCTGAAAGCTGAGGATATCAGTGTGAAAAGTAACATGACATGGAAAGTCAAAATGAAAAGACTGATCTCTATATTTTCTTTTTCTCATTTTAGATGCTTCAATTTAAAGAAAGAATAGAAATTGCAATTGATTTCCTACAAATTTAAAACTGAGACTAGCAAATATATTTTCATTTAATATATATATCAAACTTGTGGAACCAGTGACCACTGTATGTTATCTGAATAAAGGAACTTTGCCTTAAGTAGTGGACTAGAAATAAATATTGAAAACTTGAGGTTTTTGTGTTTCTTTTTTTAATTTTTTTGGGGAATTTTGGAGGAGGAGCAGGGAGTGGACTTTGTGTTGTTTTGGGGATTTGTTTGGTCAGTTGGTTTTGGGGTTTGGTTGATCAGTTGGGTTTGGTTTTGGGGTTTCTTCCCTTAGACTTCGGGAATAAACTGTGAAAGTGATACCACTCATAATCTATTTTCTTCTGTCTTTGTAACGATCAGTGTTGGAAAGCCTGCACAACAGTAAATGATCACTAATCTCTATTCTTACTTTTTCCATTACTTTCAAAATCTGTGTCAGCACCAAACAGAAGCAAACACTGAGGAAATTCCATCATTTGTCCCCCATTCATACTTGTCCCATTATAAAAAGTCAGAGATGCTCTAGTTAGGATTACGGCAAGGAAAAGCCTGTCCTCCTTCATGGATATGGGTAGATGCCCTGACCTTCTCCCCAAACTGCTTTATTTCTTTGGGGATTCTCTAGATGATACCTGCCAAAAAAGGCAGTTTAGTGGCCTGTTTTAGTGGAGAATGAGAGGAAAAGAAGATGAAGTAAACTGAGAACACTTCTCATTTTTTCACCTGAAAAAAAAAGGGGAAGGTGTTTTAGGTCTCTGTTTCCTGCCTTCATCCTTTTCCACTGATTAGTAAACAACACCCAGTGATAATTCTTCGATACTTTGATTCTTGATTGTAGCCATAATTACATATATTTTCTAATCCCCTACATTTTTACCTGATATCTCCAAATAAAAATGCAGATTAATTCTAGTAATCACAATTTACAATGGCCATTCATATCCTCCTTAAAGCTGTGTGTATAAAATATTTTTCCCCCCAGTTTTATTGTTGCTCATTTAAATAGTAAACATGTTATAAAGATTGGATTTCTATTTTGGGTTCTCTTCACTTGTATACAGAAAGGATGGTCTTCTTTTTAGTTTTTTAAATGCAAAAATGACTTACCTTTATGTTGATTTCTTCCTAGAAATTGGTATAGAAAAATAATGCAGTTAATTTTTCACACAGCTAAAACCTCTAGTGAATGATGTATTGTACTTGTCACTAAAGTTTTCCTCTCTCAAAATTTCGGGAAATTTTATTAATTTATTCATGAGTTAAGAAATAATCAAATTGTGTGATGAAAATTAATGGCCCTTTCAATTTAAAGTAAAGGTGGGTAAAGTCAAATGATGAGCCAAGAAAATGTGCCAACAGCTTCAAATCCCTAACAAGTTTTCAGGGCCAAGTGCTTATTAATATTCTGAATAAAGTGATTAGTTTTATTAAAAGTTAGCTAACTAAAGCTGTTTGTGAGGCCAATCTATGATTAAGTTATACAATATAAAATAAAAAGCTATTGTTTTTAGTCTCTATTTTGTTAGTGATCTCCCAAACAGATTTCGAGGAAAGTCACTTTACGCATACATTAATTTTTCTACTCTTTAAAGGACTTAACATCCAGTGATATTAGCTTAGTTCTTTAATTTGTTCAAAATTTCCAAAAATTATTTGATGCAAGAGAAAAAAAATACCCTTAAAATCTCATGCAAGTTTGACTTAAAGCAGTGAAAAAGAAGTAGGATTTTTTTTTGAGGTGAGTTAAATGTTTGTGGCTAGTTAAAAGATACAAAAAGTCACTTTATATTAGGAATTCAAAATAGATATAAACATTACCTGATTATACAGAGCTTACATTAAGAAACTAATATGAGAATGTTCCCAAAATAAGTTAAATTTCAATTAAAATTGGAGTTTCCCTAGACATATATCATCCTTGTGATATTTGAGTCAGAATCTATCCAAATCCTGCAGATATGTCATGTTCCAGAATTATCTCAAGCTACAGACAAATTAATAGAAATGAAATTAAGCTAGAGGCCTATTTTGATTTCAGTTGTGGCATTACTGGAGAAATGGCTACAGCAATATTTAGAGCACTTTAGAAAACCCTGATAATGATGCACATTATATACATTCATTTGCAACATTTGTTCCAAAGCACCTGGATGCACAAGCTGATTTATGTTGGTAAATATTATGGCAAATCACTCCTTTAGATCAATGAGATTTTTTGACTGCTAAGTGTTAATTAAAAAGCATGATGCATGAATTTCAAAACTTCATAAATGTAGGTTTAAATATGATATTTGAAATCTCAGTTTCAGAACTGTTGTTAGACCTCCAGTATGCCACCTAGGCTCCCATAAGCATCATTAGGATCTGGAGATAGGACATTTATACTTATGGATGCAACGAAATTTAATAAATCCTAAATTACCTCAATTTTTCAAATCAGAATAAAAATCATCTATGTCTAATAAAAATCGTCTTGCTATTAGTAGTCTTGTGATAAGTTTATTTTTATGGGTTAATTGACCTAGGATTTCTGGTAAACCATGTTTGGTAAATGAACTTTTAATATACCTAAACTCACTTGTTTGCGATGGTTTTAGGCACAGTAGCATTATGATTGCTTCTAAAAATCAGTCTCTTAGCATATGTTAATGATAAATTGATTATATGGGTTTATACAAAACAGACTTCTCAGTCCTTGAATGGCTTGCGAATTCTTGCTAAAATACAGAAAGTTCTTATTAGTCCTGCAGGTGTGATTTAGGTAAATGCCTGGTTTCACTAATGGGAAGAAAGATGAGAGAAACTAATCTGTTGAAGAAGTCATGTGTGGTCTAACAAAGACCAAAAAAAGTGTCTTGTGCAGTGGGATGTAAAATTAATTATTTATGTACCTTCAGATATAAATTGTATGAATGATGAGTTTGCAAGTTTTTTGCTTATATGACTTAAAAGTAATAAAATTGGAAGGCATAAATAATTGTTATATCAGATTTAAAATTTAAATAATTTTTAAAAAATTAAAAAGTATTCTAAAACTTAAAAATCTTTTATCATTTTCCAGTTTTAAAAAGAATTAGAGAAAAATGGAAAGATCATGGCAGATAACTTCAGAGAGATTTTTAATGGAGATATTTTAAACAGTATCTCTAAGCTAGCCACAATTAATAGAGAATGCCCATGACAAATAATTACTTTATAGTGGTCAATATATTTTATATACATAAATCTGTGTTGTCCTTGGTTTTGAAAGTACCAGCAAAATGCCAGAAGTCTTCAGCTTTTATAGACTTATCAGGAGTATAAAACAGTAATCCCAATACTTTTGCAATAACTGGGAGTACCACTAGTGTTCTTCACACAGAAAAGCCTGCCTATTAAGGAATAATCTGGAAGAACACTTACTGCTGAATGTGATGCTGAGGAAGACTTATTTCACTGCAGTAGCATGCCATGTTCTGGATCAAAGTTTCAAGTACAGTTTTGCATTTTAATGTTTATGTATGTATTCCTCTAAGCTAACAAGTAAACATTCAAAATGAATAGCTTTATTTATCTTCTAGCAAATCTATGACGGTCTTAGAACTACTTCTTGCTAAAAAGTGCCATGCTGTTCAAACCCAGCTGTCATTTCAGTAAACCATGCTGGTGCCACAATTCTCAGTATTTACTTTCCTTAAACATATTAAATAAAAAAAAAAAAATACATACATTTAAGAGATGCAGCTTTGAAAATGTTTTGTGTTCCAGTATAATGATAAACTATGTAAATACTGCCAGCATAATCATCTTCAACACAATGGTCATAGAATGGGTCATAGAATGGATCATATAATGGGTCACAGAATGATAGAGTGGTTTAAATTGGCAGGAACCCTAAACACCATCTAGTCCAACTCCTTCCCATGGACAAGTTCACCTTCCACTAGACCAGGCTGCTGAAAGCTTCATCCAACCTGGCGTTGAATACTTGCGGGGATGAGGTATGAACAACTTGTTCATACTAGTTGTAGAACAAGACAACATGTTCCAGTGCCTCACTGCCCTCACAGTAAAGAATTTCTTTCATATCTGATCTAAATCTACCCTGTCTCAATTTAAAACTGCTGTTCTTTGACTTGTTATTTCAGGCCCTTTAAAAAGCTTTTCTTCATGAGCCCCCTTTATACACTAGAAGGCTTCAGTAAGCTCTGCCTTCTCTTCTCCAGGCTGAATAGCCCCAGCTGTGTCAGCCTCTCTTCGTAAGAGAGATGTTTCAGCCCTTTGGTTTTCTTTGAGGCCTTGCTCTGGACTCACTCCAACAGAAGTATGTCTTTCCTGCACTAAGAACCCCAGAACTGGATGCAGTACTCAAAGTGAAGTCTCACAAGAGCAGGCAGAGGGGGAGAATCACCTCATCTCACCCAGGACACAGCTGTTTTCCAGGAAACATTCCTATGTTCCTCTTGGGGTACATGCCCCTTGTTCCACTGCCTGTAAATTTCCTTCTTTCATTTAATTTGTCCAGGAGGTCCTTACTTACACATGCTGGTCTTAGAAAAATGTGCTCTTCAAAACAAATCCTTAAAGAGCTACCAACTCTGTTCTGATCCTTTATCCCTGAGTTTCCCAGAGAGTCTCATCCACTAATTCCTTAAGTAACTGAAAGTTCACTGCTAAAATTCAAGGTCTTGACTTTACTCATTGCCTAGCCTATATCCTATGAGATCACAAATCTTACTAGGTCATCAGAGCTGCAGCCCAGGCAACCACCAATCCTGACCCCCCTAATTATTTCATGTGTGTTTATAAGCAACAGATCCAGCAATGTTTCTCCTCTGGTCAGGCTTTCTGTCTCTCAGATTAAGTCATTATCCCAGACAGAGTCCAAGAGACTCCCAAACCACTTAGAGATTTCTCTGCTTTTCAAAAAGAGGTGAGGATGAAAGGAGCCCCCCCAGCAGTTTCAGAGCTTGCAAGTATGGTGGTACCAACTCCTCCTCCTTGTAATCCACATTACATGTACTGGTACAGACTCCAGTACCATGTCATAGTCTTAGAGGAACAAGTGAAAATTCCATTGAGATATTTCATGGTTGTTTCTCTGTTGATTCCCAATATGTCAGCATCTTCTGGATTTTATGTTACTCAAAGTTCTATCTCTTTCCCCTTAAATCTATGTTAAAGTTCTGCTTATAATTCTGACCAGTTTGGTATAAAAGACCTCTTGCTCCACTTTGTCATGTGAATTCCATCAGCTCCCAAACAAATCTGACTTCTCAAAGGTCAATTAATGATCATTGAAGTCAAAACCAGCCATGCCGCCATGCACTAGTTTAATTATTCTCCCTCTTCCTCCGTGAAGATAGAGAGCATCCATACTCCAGCCATAAGGTGCTGAGTTATCACTCAGCCTTGTACAGTACATAATATCATGCATAAATCTGCTGCTGAAATTCTCAAATATTGTGTTTCATATTGACCTCCACTTGTTTGATGTAAGTAACCCTTGATAACTTTAATGCATTCATTGTATTCTAATGAAATGTTTCTTGTACAATACAATGTAACTCATTCCTCATTACTAAGAATTAGGAAAAGGCCTTTCATAAGTAAACTCCTAATAATTATTGTTTATGAAAATCTTTAATGAAGACTACTCACTTATTACACAGATTCAAAGTAGGTTCATGAAGCCTGTAATAGACTCCAGCTGACTACTGCAAGTCTGGAATATGAGTTGCAATAATTTTTATTGATCTAGCAAATTGGTCATGGGACTTAGTCCTGTGCAATGTCATATTTCTTCTTTTGGTACTCTCCCAGTATTTAACTTTGGCTTGTGCTTTCTGCAAATGAATGGTCCTTGATGGTTTTAGAACTGAACATGTCTATATGATGCTGGAACAAAGAGGAAGCTTCAGGCTGAGACCCTGGAGAGCTGATTTACCCATCACTTTCAGCTAGCTAAGAGAAAGCTGTTGACAAAAAGAAAATATTTCTGTGAGGAAGAGTTCACAAAACTGTTCATGAAATATGTTTTCTATTTTTTGGCAAGTTATAATACCTCATGTCCTAGATGATAACATACATTTTTTACCAGGCTAGATGCTCAAGAGTTTTTTTGTGCATAAGCTGAATTTTAATAGCTCCCACAGGGAGACATTGTGGAAATTGTCACACCATGTTTGATCACTATCTCCATCTAGGTTTGACATTATGAGAGGAAGAAGACATACCTACTCCTTTAAAGAAAGATAAATCCTTCCCGTTCTATTCCACATGATCATGTGTAATTATTATCAGACCTGTTTGCATCGAAGCTATTCTCTATGGCAGTAAGGAGAATTTACACTTTAAACTGTAAGGTTATATTCTGTTTTATCGGGGGTATATTTTGCTAAGGCAGAAGCTAATAGTCATAAAACTGCTAATTCTGTCAAAAAATCAAGTCCTTCTTTTTTCCTTTAATGTCCACTTATGGTTGTGAATCTTAGAATTTAACGGGAGACTGCATAGGGGAATACATACATATCTAGGTCACCAAACAGAAGTAATTTTTTATTAATGAAAACAAAAGAAAAAAGAGCAGTTTGTTTTGCTTTATTCTTCTTTCAAGTTCTCTAGCTTTACATTGCAGGAAAGGAGTGTTTCTTTTTGTTTTTCTGTAATACAAGAGATTTATACTATCTCATAAAATTTATGCTGCAAGGCATAACAGCCGTAACAGAACTGAGAGTGCTAGGAAGGTCATAGAACGAGTCTTTATTTTTTTTTCCAGTTAGACAGAATCAAAATAATTAGACTTTAAAGATGGAAGAACATATTAAAAGGATCAGGATATTCCTACTCATGCTTCGCATGCAGCTGGGAATGGAGACATATTTCACAGATTTCACAGAATATTCTGAGCTGAAAGGGACCCACAAGGATCATTGAGTCCTAGTCTTAAGTGAATAGCCCATACAGTTCTCATTAAAAAAAAAAAAAGAAAAGGTGTTAAAAGAGAGGAAGATAACAGTCTCTTCAATTTAATTAAAACTCTTAAAGGTAAGCTCTAAGTTGATTTCAGAAGTCTAACAGGATGAAAGCTTTTCATTTTCAGTCCTCAAATAAAGTGACTTAACTTACTTAAGTATAATTATTAATTGTAACTGTAGAAATTAAAAAATGCACCTAATTTAGACATCAAAACTGGAGGGAAAAAATAGAGATCTCTCTACAGAGTTCTGCATAGTGGTGAAAGAGCTCTGAGACCATCTGTCCTATACAACTGTCAAAAAGGAAGAGCAACTTCTATGCAAAGCATAAGCAAAGACTGACTTTATCAAGGAGTTTGTTCTAAACAACATGAAATACTGTGCCCCAGTTGCCTTAATTACGCTGCTGGCTCTGAACACTAACTTCTCTGCATGTTGCAGGGCTCCTGTGGAGCTCTCCTGTGACTCCATTCCTTAGAAGTATAGCAGCTCTAAAAGATCCTGGCATTACCTCCAAAACGCCGCCAGTGGCTGCCCTGGCTCCCAGTGGCTTCAGGGACGGGTTGGGTGAGTGGTGTCACAGTTATCTGCAGCCTTGCTGAAGTGAGCGTGACTGCCCTGCACTGCCAAGGGTCACTTGACACCCTTGGGTCACCAGTGAGGTGAAAGATTAAACATGGGGGCCTGTCTGTAGGGTGCTATAACTCTCTGAAGGTGGAATTTCCCCTCAGGAGGGATTTTATCTGTGGGGAGCTTGTGTGCTTATCTAAATCTCTTTTTCTCTCTCATTTTCATGTGTTGCAATTATGAAGAATTCAATAAAGAAATAAGTGAGCATACAGGATATTTGTCCCAGGAGGATACATATCATGTGGGTAGGACAGTGAAATCATGCTGTAGACAATCGAAGCATCACTGAGCTTTGAAGGTACATTTATTTGCCTGCTAGGCAGATAAGATACACATCTGAGAAAACTCAAGAACAAAGAAATTCTTGTTTCTTCGGCTTCTGTTAACATGCTTTAGAATTATAATTTCAAACCAAGAAGGTTTTTTTGTTGTTGTTGTTTGATTTTTTTTAACAAAGTTGGGCCAAGTAATTTCAGAGTTTTACAGAGAGTGAGATAATTGTTCCCCTGGGATTAGAGGAATTTTAAGAACTGCTTAGCAGCAGCCACCTAATGGCTTAAGGTCAAGCTGTCTTGAAACACCTCTATAGCAAATTATTTTGAAGTTGTTTCTGTTGAGTGCCAAAAATTGAATAGCCAGCATGAGGCATATGTGAGATTTGGGAGAAGTGGAATTCTGCACCAGACTCCAGGCAGACTGGCCTCCAGGCTCTAGGGAACTGCTGAAGGGCTTGGCACCTTTCTCTCAATCTGCACACATCATCCAAAATGTAAGAAAAAATAAAAAAGAAACTGACACACTTTGCTCCTTTGGCAAAGTCCTAACTGTCTGCATACCATTTTTTTTTTATATGTCACTGAAAACCAGATTATTATAAAACATAAAAACGTCAGAGAGCATGATTTTTTTCATTCTTTGTATGTCTTTTGAGAGTGTTTTCTGTATTACCTTTAATTGTCAAAAGAAACAACATGTAAATGCTAACTATACGCAAAGAAAAATAAAATTGACCACCGAAAAGCAAAGTAAATTGTGAGGATCACCTATTTTATGTGTTAGTAAACAAAGAAACAGTTCTCTGTTCCATAAGTTTGATGTCTGATGAGACATCACTTAGGAAGTTAAAAAATCTGACAGGTTAAGTTTATACAAGTTGCATTAAAGAAATTAGAATATTCAAGGGTTTTTAGCACTTGAGCTTCCTGACAAATAGCCTTTTAACAAGACCTGGTCAGTTTATCTCCTTTTGTGTCAAGTATTCACCTTCAATGAAAGCTTTGCATGCAGTTTAATTTGTCTTAAATTTATTCATAACTAGATTAGCAGTTTTCTAGCAATCATTTGTTTTTCTTTCTGCTTTCAGACATCTCTTTTTTTTATACCACCTGCTGCATTTGCCTTCTGTTCAGAGCATGCTTTTGACAGTTACTAATAATGCAGATTTAATTTACTTACTATGACAGGCAAAACACTGTGTAAAACCAAAACAATAGAATCCCATATTCTTTTTCTCTGTTTAAGCAGTAGCTTAAAAGGCCAAACCAAATTTTTAAGTTCATTAATTAATTAGCAAAGCAGGTGTCTTATAGGACTTAAATACTGACTATGTGGAAATCTGGCTATGGTAATATAATATTGCAAGTATATATATATATCTCAACAGATGTATATATATATATATCTCAAGAGAAAAATATATCTACAGGTCAATTTTGATTTGTTTGGAGCTCATTAGCATTCGATACTAATCAATACAGAAAATTTTTTATGGAATGAAAATTAGCTTATCTCAGATGTCTTATTTGCCTATTTTTCACTATTTATCTCTAGTTTCTAAAATATCTGTCATTTCTTCTCATTCATGATTTCAAAAAAAGCTAGAAGAAAACTATTTACAGTCTTTTAGATATGGTGATCCAGCCCAGACAGAAGCTATGCTTATTTTGCATCTAAGATGTGTGTCTGGATGATGGCAGAGGCAGTGAGTGTATTAAATGACTGCCCTTTGCACCAGTGGATCACTGACCTACAGTATCCTCCACATGGCAGCCTGGCAAAACTCCTGAATTGCAGCAGTCTGTGCCTTTTCCATGCATTTAACTTGGAAGATGTATGAATTACAGGGATCACACAGAAAAAGCTATAGTGTCTCATACTGCATTATAATAGGATTGTTCCATAATTGGCATTGTTAATGGAAAAAGGTTGGGTTGTTGGTTTTTTTGTTGAAATCTAGGTCAAGATAGAATAAGCATGCTAGATATAATTTAGCCCCCAGATGCAAACATAAGGACCCTTTTAAATGGAAATAGGAATCATTTAGAACATTAGAGAAGAAAAGATGACCTTCAAAAAGAGGAATTTCTGTGGAGACATAAAAGGCATCTTATAGAATATGAGTGATTCATAGGTAGTCAACTATGCAGAATTCGAAATTAGTCAGAGATTCACTGACTGATGTATTTTTAAAAAAGAAAAAAAAAGTGCATAAAAAATTGGAGCTGTTTAAAAATGTTATTTTTCTTTCCAGCTGGGGCCTCTCCCAAAGACTTTCATTAGACCTACAGATTGCAATGCATAATGTTCTGCTGTAACAAGGGGAAGAGGATTTTTTTCACAGTGTCTACATTAGACACCTAATTTGGGAGACAGTTAATTGCCTAGGCTCATTATATATCCAAAGAATAAAAGTAAGCATCTCCAAAGGGCACCTCAGAGCATCTCAATTAGGAGGAATCTACCTCCATTTATTATACAGAGAAGCGAGACTTCAGTTTTATGGATCAGTTTTCTTAACCTGTTCAGGGACTGTGAATCTTACATTGAGTCACCAGAGTTTTTAAGGAGATTTCCAGGAAACAGTTTATTTGTCACCCGCTGCAAAGAAGCATGCAGGTTTCTCTCCAGCTGTCATTAACAGAGACCTCAGCCAACACCAAGTAGTTCATTTAATGCATGTTGGTGAAGGAACAATAAAAGCATCCAGACATGAATAGAAGCAAGATGGGGATTTGATGTTTTTAACTCAGGACAATAGTGCAAATGCATGAAGGCACAGTCAGTGGAGAACATGGAATGCTAGCAGGGGAAAGGAAGATGCCATAAGAGGGACTGCAGCAGAGCCTAGGGTGAAGGAAGCAAAGCAGCAGCAATGACAAAGTGTTTGGTTACTGCCATAGAGCTTTCAGAGTTTGTGAAGGAGAAATACTAGGAGCATCTGCTGCAGTAGGCTACAGTACGTGAGTGGGCTTGGGATTTCAGAAGCTGGCACACAAGAGACAAAAAAAGAAAAACAAATGCTGGGAAAGAGCATTCACAACAGAGTTCTGCAAAAGTAACCTCCACGCATCATTAAAACAACTGATATGATGCAGTAGTGGGTGTTAGAAAGTTACAAAATTCTGACTTAAAGAAATGTCAAAATGATCATGGCTGCATCTGATAGTAATACAGTAAACCTCAGTAACTGTGTTCTGGTACATAATTCTAGATTAGAAACTCTTAGTTATGTACCTTGTAAGGTACTGTGATGGTCTGAAGTAGCTACATGTACTCACTCTGAAGCATTTACAATAGGAAGATAGAAAAGGAAACCATCAGCGATAATTAATACATATGAAAAAATATTTCACGGAATACTGAACTTCATATGAGAAAAAATTAAAAGAGACACCAGGAATGATAAAGGAAGTGCTGAATCTGACATATTTAGTGATGACATATCTAAAATATGTCAGAAATGCTTTCTCATAGCATAGGTGGGAGTGACAGAGATGCAGAACAGAAATTGGGAAATGAAAGCACAAAGGAGAGAAACAAATGTACCTCCCAAAGCAAACAGATCTGTGAATCTAGGCCTGAGCACATAGATTGCTGTATATTTAGATAAATAAAAACTCATTTGTACTTGCTACCAGGTGATAAAACTTTCTATGACAGTACCTTGGTCTGTATGGACAGGTCATCCTAGTGCATAGCATTTTGCTATTGCACCAATGCAGGTAAAAGATTGCAAGGAAACTGAGTCCCTAACGTCAAATGAACTGATATAAATACATATGCAACCCACATCAGAACATATTCTCATTATCTGTACTCTATATGCATTCGAAGGAATTTTGCCTTCTCAAATCATAAGATGATTAACTATTGAGAGGTGACACTAAAGCAGAACTGTGCCTTAAACTTCACTGTCTACACTGAGAATCTCAACAGAAACTGGGCACAGGACAAAACTGGGAGTCCAAGACTTCTGAATTTAGCACTTGAGATATTCTGCAAGTTCACATGCATCATGAAGGTATATACTAATAAGAAATGAATCTATTATGTCAAAGTGCATTATCTCCACCGTCACTGAGTTTTGCTCACTTGTAAAACTACACTAGTCGCTTTATCTAGCTTTGGTCACAGCTATTGGGCATAGAGCTTTCCTAAAATTTACTGCTCCATTGCAAACTCTTTTTGTGTCTGTGGTTTCAAATCTAACTTGCTTACTGACCAAGACATTCCAGAGACTCTCATTTTCTCCTAACTAGTCTCAGTATTACCAACAGTTTTTGTGATAATGATTTGGAACTATGTGACATTTCCAAAGAATTCTGTTTAACATGCAATAGATGAGGACCTGTGCTCCATGGGGTCGTGCTTTGTCACCCAAAATCTTCAAGTCTTTAAAAATTTTTTTCATTGAAAGCAGTATTATAAAACTGAGCATTTTAATTTAAAACTGATCCATGGCCAGGGAATTAAATACAGGCTTTAAAAAGCCAAGATATCAGTTTAGACTTCTGGATCTCTGATGTCAGAGAATAAAGATGACAATTAGAAAAAGAATAGACAAGATAGAGATGGTAGTAGAGCTTTATAATTATTAATATTTTTGAAAGGAAGTCCAAACATGAAAGAAATCAGAGAAGAAATGTGCAACACAGCTAGCTTTTATCTTTTATTTGCTATGAGAAACAGCCTCTAGAAAGAACTTGGAAAGATTCAGGCACAATAATAGTATGCTATTAATAAAAAATACAACAGCAAGATGAAGGAAAAATCAAGGGACAAAGAAAGGTACATAAAAAAAAAAGAAACAAAGGAGACAGAGAATGAAGCAAAGAAAAATAATTCATTGCAAAATTTCATTCCTATCCTTTTATTTTCTCCCATCCATCTTCCTTTGTTCTTTCTTTGTGATATTTTGAGATATGAAGATTGAGTTCCTCTCTCTGAACATTGACTAGCATGCTGTGATTGACATGTCATCTGACAAATGTTTTGCAAAAAATTGAGCTATATATCATGTATAAATTGTACTGCAGTAGGCTTCATAACATTGCTATGTTGCAGTTAAAAATCTTCTAGAAGCTACTCACAATGGTAGCATCAGTCCACAGATAAGAACCAAAATGTTTTTATTTCAGACTGTTTGATTCATCTTTCATAATTCTATGAACAAATCATTTGCAGTTGGGTTGTAATAGACTCTGGTGTCATTTTTATTTTCCTTAATACTTTTCTTAGTCCCAGGGAAACATATTAGATAACATCCATTCCAAACAGAACCAATTTTATCTCCAGTATTAACTGCGCTGAATTCACAGTAGTGTTCCATTGTTAAAAAAACAACCAACCAATAATGAAAATAAAAAAACAAGGAGTCAAAGCCCCAACTTAATAGCACTGAAGTCAAGACTTTTGACTTTAAAAACACTTATCAGATTCATCACCCTCAAGAAACCAACCTTCTTATACATTTCTGTTTTATTGTGAAGTCAAGGGCTCATAGAATTATAGAATTGTTTAAGATGCAAAAGACCACCAAGATTATTAAGTCCATCCACTAATGCAGCACTGCCAAGTCCACCACTTGTGTCTCCAATCTATACATCTTTTAAATACCTCCCTACCTTTTAAATAAAGGGATGGTGATCCATTCCTTGCCCTGAGCACCTGTTCCAGTGTTGACAATACTTTCAGGGAAGAAATATTTCTTTAATATCCAACCTAAATCTCCCATTGTAACTTGAGGCCACTTGCTTTCATCACATTTTACCTGGCAAAAGAGACAAGAAAAGTCTTTTTTTCATTATATTGACCAGCTTAATATCACAAATGCTGAAATTCACATTTTCCCTTACCACAGTCTCAATTTCCTGCACAAGTTTAGCACCACATATGTTCCCTGGCCACTTTCAAATACATAAAGAAAGAAAATATTAAGCTGGAACTATAATTTTTCCTGAATTTCCCCCTAAATAAAAAGACACTGAAAATCTATGGCAGCTTTCAATTTTATTTGATGTATAGATTGTAAAAGGATGTTCTAAAGGTGCTCAGAGATCCTGTGGTCTCTGAAATGCTTGGGAAAAAAAAACCAGCTGAAAATAGGAGAGATTGGTGACACTGACACAATGAGGTTGAAGTCATATGAAGCTGTAGCCTAAAAATCTAACCCTTCTGGAATTAAACTATCAGAACAGAGGATTTTTTCTATTTTATTTTTTCAAGTATCTTAACATTTTTTGCCTATTTAAAAAATGCCTTTTGGAAAACATGTGTGATAACACAAGGAAAGTCTCTTACTTGTGCTGGTATATGAAACTTGGGGTTAAAAATGCAAAAATAAAATCTGGAATATGGAGAGAATATTAGTTAGCTTACATAACTCACTTTATACTCAAAAAAAACTGGGGTTACATAATCTTTTGCTTATTTTGTTGAATATTTTGTATATTTTGGTTTCTTCTCTAGGTAAAAAATGCTAAATATTCATTTCTGACAATGAAAATTCAAACATTTTGAAAAATTTTATTCTTCAAAAAAGAAGAGTTTTATTAATCTTTCTTTTTTTCCCCTTCTTTGTTTTTGAGTGTGGAATTCCTTATCTGAAAATGCCCAACAGGGAATGAAGATAGAACTCATGGATGTCTAATGCCATCAGGATAAAAAGAAGCAAAAGATGTCATTGTTCCCTAATTATAGCTGTATGTATACAGGCATCAGACGTCTTAGGTTTTACCCTCCATCAAATGGAATTGTGTAGCACATGAAAATTTCTAGCATCAAAAAAATCTTTGAATTTCAGAAACATGGATGCAAATATTATGTGGATATAGACACATACTAGCAATAATTTTAAAGTATTCTAATTGTTTCCCTTTATACTTGAGATTTTATTTTAAAACTTTCTAAGTTTTTAATTTATATTAGTTGTTGGTTGGGCAGTTTTGACTGATTTTTGATCTAATCTTTAAAAGTGTTTCTCTTTATACTAGGTCCATACAACAGTTTATAATTCTTGAAATATTATTAGCCTGACACCAAGATTAAACTTTGGAAGAATCTAAATGTCCCTGAAAATTACCACCAGAAGTCATAAAATCATATAATATGCTGAATTGGAAAGGGCCCACCATGACCATCAAGTCCAATTTCTGGGCCTGCTCAAGACACCCCAAGAATCACAATGTGTTCCTGAGAGTGGTGTCCAAACACTCTTGAACTTTGACAAGCTTCATGCTCTGAAATCAGATGTAAACTTTGCAACCAGTCGCATTTTCTGTAATTTTGAGCCTTAACTTTACTTATGAACCTTACCCCACTTCAGGTTATTCATAATGTGCATTCAGATTTGCTAGTCCCATTGTTTCCTCTCAGGTGTACTCTTGGGAAAGAACAGGTGATCATACTAAAGTGCTGCAATCTGACTCCTGCAGTCTGAGTGCCCCACTGTGGATAACAATAACAGTTTGGAAGCGGGTTCTTTTTAGCTCTTCAGAATCCTTTTGATTAGGCTGAAATTGCTAGTGCATAATTTAGTTCTGGTGAATGGTGAAGGGAGTATCTTTTGAAAATGAAAGAGAGAAACACTGATTTTCACAGAAGTATATTAAGGATTTAACCTTACATACTTAGATTCTAATTTTGAAGTACATTTATTGTTTTCTTCTTTTGTTGAGCGTACTCAGCTTCCAGTAAATTTCAGCTGAGTCTGCAGATTGTAGCACATAAAGGTGATTCTTGACAGGTTTTCCTCTAAGAACTGGCAAATATAAATAGTATAGGGTCAGAAACAAAGAACTCTTTTGATTTCACAGCTCTCTAAAATGAATAATGCTGAAAAATATTTACAGATTACAAAGATTAAATAAAAATGTGATTTATTATGAGCTTACTATGTAGAATACTTTCTTTTGCTCTCAAAAGAAAAAAAGAGTTCAAATTAAGCATAGAACCTACAAGCTGTAATTATTCAATTTTATGCAAAGACTTCCATTCTTGGAAAAATTTGTGCTCTATCTTGGAGAGCCTTTCTGGTACAGAGACAGCATACAGAACAACTGCAAATTCTGCGCTTCCTATTTCTAGATGTTTTCAGAAAGTATGGAAGTTGAGTACTTTACACAGGAAAGAGACAGTGAAAAGGAATTTTATTTCCATCTGGAGCTCTCAGAGAAATATCTCTGAAATTGAGGCTCAAAATAAACACAGAAAAAGGACATAAACCTGTACCTTAAAATTTTAATAAATGTGTAATTCATTTGATTACTGATGATGGCTTGACCTTGATTTCCTGTTCCAATTTATATGGCACCACTCCAGAGTTATAAAGGGGAACAGCCTTTTGTTCCAGGGATCAAAATTCACTCATTCTGCTGCTGCGTTTGAAGAGCAGTTGAAGCTGTCAGCTGCAATTGGCAAAGGAGAACATAAATAACGAGTCCTTGAATTGGGTATGATTCACTGCTTTGGGAGACTTGAAATGCTACAAAGTCTATATCCCAGTGGTAAAGTCTTAAATACGGCTTTGCAACATTGTCTGTATTCCTAAATGTCAGTTTTTACAGTACAATTTTGAAGTGTCACGATGCAAAATGACTGGTCTTTACAAAGGGTGGCTTCCAAGCATCTCATTGCACCTGCATTAACCAGATGTGAGACAACAAGCCATAGGATGGCTCAGGTTGGAAGGAACCTTGAAGACCACCTGGATCCAACCCCTCTGCCATGGGCAGGGACACCTTGCCCTCACCCCATTGCTCGGTGAGCTACATCATGATGGCACAATGTGGTGTGTGATCAGAGAGCAAATGACATGGTGTATTTACAATTCCCACATCCTGTGATGCTGAACCTCAGAGAATGAATACACCTGCATGCCCACAAAGTCAAACTCTAAACCCCAGGGACTGAGGCTGATATTATGGTGTGGGCTCCTATGTATAACATTGCCTCAAGAGGCCCTTGACTGCTGTATGCAACATTTCAGTTTACAGGGGTGTTCAGAAACGTGGGAAATAAGTACAACAATTGCAATTTTACATAAACATGAAGGCTGCTGTAAAAGCATTTTAATTGAAGAAGAATAATAAGAGAACCCTTGGAAGAAGTGGTCTTATTTAAAAGTTTTTATTTGAAGATGTGAGGAATCCTTTCGCGTAAAATTAATGTCTGCTTTAAGGACAGTTTTGACTGCTCTGTGGCACAAAAATCTGCTGACTAAAATAATTAATTAAAAATTGAAATAATGAGAAAAAAACAGCTTATCTACTATTATTTGTATAGTTAGAGCAAGGTGCAACCTTTGTGATTTGCAGCACAAAAACTTTTCTGACAATTGTCCTATTTGTCTTCTTGAAAAGAGCAAAACTATTAGACTAGAAGATTTAGAGCAGAGGTCTTAAAAATGCACCCAGAAGCTTATGTAGCAAAAAAAGTTAAGAACTTCTTTTAAAGTTATTAAAAACTTCATTTGAATAGCTAGAAGCTTCTTTCCAAGCTTGTTAAAAGACACTCAGAATTTGTGTCTTTGTTCCCACCAAGCCTTGAAGGCTTAGAATTTAATTTAAAATAGTAAAGTTTTATTTTCTCAAGCTCAGAGGCTCCTTAAAGCCTAAGTAATTCATAGGACAATCAAATTTCCTTGCATGTGACGTGACATAATTACTTTTAAGAAAATTTAAAATGATGCCATGAACTGTACTAAGTCTTCTGGCCTTCATCAACCCTTGCAGTAATTATCTGTCCCGGAAAAAGGCTTTTGGAGACACGAATTGGTTATAAATCACTGAAAGCATTCTTGTTGTACTTTTTAATTAGCTGATTTTTTGCACTTATTAAAAGATAACTTTTCTTTTTGGCTCCTGTCTGTCTGAAATAAATTTGATTAGACAAAGACTTCTTGACACCTAAGAAGAGTTGTTTTCAATCACTTTTATGTAAAATAATTGCTCTTTGACATTGCAGTGTCAGTTGTGCCAGGAAAAAAAACAAAACCTGAAAACCAAAACCAAACCTCAAAAGCTTCAAACTCAGAGTTCTGGGCTTCACTACAGGTTTTATACACAACCTGTTTTGATTTTGGATTTCATTGTAGGTTCAAGAGGTTGAAACATCCTTTGTTAACATGCCAGTGGATATAAACCTGAGTTTATTAAAAATCTTCCTACTTAATACTGACATTACCAGCTAGCATTAACTTTGCTGTTAAAAAGGTGTTTATGTGAAATTCAGAGTAAATGTGACACTAATAAAACCTGCACTGTAATATACTGAATCTTTTAAGTCTGTTGTTTGTAAAGCAAAACTATCATTAGGATACAGCAAGGAACAGTGCTTCATGCTGAAGATCTTTTATGATGATACATCAAAGAAACTGCCTGATAAATCTGATTCTTAGATGATAGGTGAGGAATTCTTGCCAAAGTCTTGCATTATTTGGTATACCTTGACTAGACAATGATGTGATATGAAATTTAAAACTACTCAATAGGTGATATAATTGGGTCTTTTCTGTTTATCAAATAAAAAATAATTTTATAGTAGAAAATAGCTACTTTTCATTATCATTAATTCAACTAGCTCAGCTTTATATAGGAAGTATGTTTTGAGATGCAATGTTTTCCTAAATTCTTTTGGTTCAATATTTAAAGTACCCCCTGGACTGGGTTAAGAAAGCCTTCTGAATATATTAGTGGAGGCAAGGACATCTGAGATTAAGTATACCACAAATAAAGAGGTTTTGTTACAAAGTTTGTAGCCAGTATTATATTATATATTTCATATTAATAGTAAATCCATGCTAATATAGCAGTCACTAGGGAGACCTTAAGAAATAATAGCATTAGGAAATATAAAGAAAATGCAAAGGTGGTTTGTTTTTTGGTGTTTTTTTGAAAGCTTTATAATTTTTTGGGACTCCATTTTCCTGATTTTCTGTAGGAAGAAAATAGAGGATGCTTAGGAAACTGAGATTGTTTTTTCTTATCTTCCTGTGACTGCATACAATAGCTGTAGCAATCCCTGATATATGTTCAGAAACACAAAGACACAAACACAAAGACACCATCAAAACTGATGGTGTGAATTATGGTTTTCTCTCCAGGAGAGAAACAGTGCATCTCTATTCCTCTTCAAAGGTTCATGGCTCAGCTGAGGTAATGTAGGTTTGTATTATGATATAAGAATCTCTTTCTTAATGACACTGTTTTACTCTTCCTGTATAAATTCCATTGCTGCAGTAGCTCATATTCATCTATCAAACAAGGAATTTATGTCACTCATAGGCTTGGGATGTGGTTGGAAAAAACTGCAAGCTCACAAAGGCATTCACTATCTAGTTCTCTCAAATAAATTTACGTGCTGCTACATATATTTTAATTCTCTGCATATTTTAGAGTAGAAATTGGAATTTGGACTCTAACTGAATGACTGTGTTACTATTTTCAAATTTACTTTTCTTTCTCTGTGTCCTCTTCTTGGCCCAAAATTCTGGAAGCACCTGTCCAAATGGCATAGTTTTAACAAGAAAAGTAACAGTGCCATCCTCCTGACCTATTTTGCCAGCCATATATTAATATAAATAAATTACTTATATTCTCATGTAAAGGAAAAATCAAGTATCATCTGAGGATTACAGAGCTGTGGGAAAAGATGTCTCTTATCAATCCAGAATTACTCTTCAGAGCTCTGGAGAAGCTGAGATACCAGGGAAAGTTTTTGCATGCCTACCTGAGGCAATCAGTACCCTTCTCGCTCTGTTAAACTACGAGCTGATGCTGGTGTTGTGTGATGAGCTCAGGCATCCAGCTCTTGGGTGCAGATTCTGCTCCAGAGTAGAGCTCTTCAGGAGCACCACCAGCATGCCCAGCTTCCATCTGATCATGTGATGTGCGCTGTAGATTCTCTGCATTCTGTCATCTTCCCCTGTTGTTTCCCAATCATACTGGATTTTCAGTGTAGCCAGAAATGTAGGACTGTTCAAGCATTGCTTTGATGAGGATTGTACAGAGCGTGTTTTCTCCAATATAGATAGGATGGAGTTGTGTGTGAATTTCAGCAAATTTTCTGTGGCCTTAATCACTAAGTTTATTTTATTATTAGAAATTAGGAGAGAAAGGAAGAAAGAGGGATAATTAGATTTCTCCCTGCTTCAGGCTCCATCAAAGATACATTAAAAATCAAGCTACAAAGAGATATCTAACAGAACTTTTTAAAGATAGAAAACTAGTTAAACAAAATGGTTCCAACTTTTCCTAAAAGATAAAGCCCACACTGAGTACTTTGAATTAATGTAAAAATGTTTTACATAAAAAATGAAACATAATATGAAGATCTAAGAATATGTTACTGTGCTTATCTATGTAAATTGCTTAACATCTTTCCTCTCTTGTACAAGACTTGAAAAAAAATTCTGATTTCACTGTATCTTCTTTTCTGTCAATTCCATCCTTTTTGTGCCTTTTATTTGTACTTTCCTAACCTACAAATAATGGTAAATGCATCCAGCAGTCACAGCCCAGTTGCTCTCCCACTCCATTACCCTATAGAGAACTTGGCCATGCAGCAGTCACTCATCCAAGTGAATTGTCCTTGTAATTATGTGTGTTGCAATTGTTATTAGTTGATCACAGCAAAATGCTAATTCAGAGAATTCAGTATGATGGAACTAGCTTTTTCCCAGTCTTGGACTCTTTGAAGCAGAGGTGTCGTACAATTTCATGGCATTTGTATCTTTTCTTTCTACCATTAGAAAACAACCTCATCAATTTAGATCCGGTTTTAATCATAGTCATGGAGATGCTCAAGGCCATGTGCAGTTGGCTGCACTCCCTGTACCTGAGGGGATACAGCTGAAGGACCTGCTGGATCACAGAGACTGTCACGTCTCATTGTTTGGATGTGATTGACTGATGCAGTGCCACATAATGCTTTAATGAAAAACTTTCCAAAAACATGCTTTTCCTTAAGCAAATGCATTAATTTTTTAAAAGATTATGTTAAGCTTTCTTTTCCTTTTTGTCCTTCTCTTGTTTAGGGAAAGAGAAAATAACAGATAAAGAGGCATCCATTCTGGATAAGAATTTTGATGTAAGGAAATAACCAAGCATTAAAAATGTCTATCATTTGGAGTAATGATGCTATCTGCTACTCATTTTACAATTTATTCCAAAGAAATAGAGGCTTTCATTCAGATCCTGGACACATTTTTCACTGCACTTAACTGTTAGATTTGAAGAGGCTGAACCGAAGTTATTGTTAGTGTCAGATACAAGTAGCACTGCTGATTTTTGAAATAGTCTATGTGATTGTGTTATTCTGTGATTCACTCTAGTTTTGCTGGTAGACTGTAACTCATGCTGTATATGAGCTTTATGCTTAGCATTTGAGACAAGTCTACTAATTATACCACATTCTTGCACTTAATATAGTTTGCCTTAGGATAAAAAAAAATCCATAAGATTTCATTATTTAGGATGCCCTGGCAAGCTGCTAAACAGAAATCAGTCCCTGGGGTGAAGGGAGGGTTTAAAAATATGTAAGAACTTGTGGCATATATTTTCGTCTTACATTTCAGCTTGCATTTTTTCTTCTCTTGCCTAACTTCAAGAGATTTCAGTGCCAAGACTGGGGGGAAAACCCCAAAGTTTTCATTGAAGGAAATTCTGAAGTTCCATTTTTTTACTTTATACCTGTTTATTATATTATTCTACTCTAATGCTGTATCAGAATAGGAAACTCTAGAATAAATAAGGAAATTATAAAAGTTCGTATTTGAAAGTGACAATTATCATCTTTAATAGCGGTCAAAAATAATTTGTTCTTTGAAGACTAACCTAAATTTCAAAACATTCATCTGCATTCATTCTGATCGACAATTCTTCTGTTTTAGTCATTATTCTGATGAAATAAGAGCTGGAGGGTGCTTCAAAGTGAAAGACTCAACTAAGTGCAACATTGCCATATTTGAACATATGTTTTAAACTAAGATGAACTTTAATCTGTATCAAAGAACTATAAAAAATTAGAATGACTTGGGTTGAAAAGGGACCTTAAAGATGTTGTTTCAACCCCCTTCCAATGGACAGAGTCACCTTTCACTTGACCAAGTTGGTCAGAGCCCCGTCCAACCTAGTCTTGAACACTTCCAGAGATGAGGTGTACACAACTTCCCCAGGAAACCTTTTCCAGTCTCACCATGGTGAAAGAATTTTTCCCTAGTATCTAACCTTCATACACTCTCTTTCAGTTTGAATCCATTCCCTTTGTCCTGTCACGACACACCCTTGCAAACAGTCTCTCTCCATCATTCTTGTAGGGTGTTGTCAGGTACTGAAAAGCCAAAGCCTTCTCTTTTTCAGCTGAACAATCCCAATTCTTCTAAGTACAACTTGGAGAAAAAAAAAAATTACACTATTGAGTGTGAGTATCTGAATTTGATTACAAATTTCCAGTTTTAGTTTTTCTTTGCGTCTGGCCAAGATTTTTCAGTTTTTTAATAGCATAAGTAAGGGGAAGATATGACCCATATTATCATGTTCTTCAGAGACCACAAGCAAAGAAGGTAAAATAATTGGTAATAACTCTTTTCTATGCAAAATTTATGTCTTACGAGGATGATTTCATTTTGTTTTCTCTTGCTATTTCACAGACACAAAGGTTCATGCACATTTTAAAACTTATAATGCATTTGCTATTTAAAATGCAGTCATTATAATGACAACATATCACAGATGGCAGATAGTAAAAGGGACAGTTTTGCAAAAGTATATTCCTGAACTACATTTATGCAAACTGACAAATAAATACAGTCTCAAGGTCAGTTTGTATATTCCCTGTTCTCATTTATGAACACTCACAGACATGGGAAACACCATTACAGTCAGGGAGATAATTCTTCTGGATAGCTATCAGCATCTGTAAAAGGTTAATCACTTGATAGAAGTAATTTTATAAATGATTTGACAAAGATAAAAAGAATTACAAAGGTACAAAATTTACAGTAAATCATTTAATCAGTCTCACTTTTGGGGAAGTGGTGTTTTATTAAAAATGAAACAGGGCTACGGCTGGAATGAATAAATAATAGCAAAGGACAAAAAGGCACATTTGAAGGAGGATATAAATCCACATATCATAGTGAACCAATTGGTCTGTCACTGAATAGTGTCCATCTAAGCAAGCTCGTTGATACTTGGAGGAACTGCTCTTGTTATAGGCTAATCCTATTTTTATCAGTGTGCAAAAAACCCATGAAATCATCTTTTTTTCTGCATGTCTATACTCTCACAGAATCACAGAATGGTTGGAGTTGGAAGAGACATCTGCAGATATAATTCCCCACTCTCCCTCCAGCAGGTTCACCTAGAATGGGATGTCCAGGATCACATCCAGGCAGGTTTTAAATATTTCCAAAGAAGGAGATTCTACAGCCTCTCTGGGCAGCCTGCTCCAGTGCTCTGGAATGCTCACATTAGAGAAGTTTTTAATCATATTCTGATGGAACTTCCTGTGTTTCAGTTTGTGCCCATATTATCCCTTGTCACTGGACATCACTGAAAAGAGCCTGGCTCCATCTTCTTGACACCTGCCTTTAGGATATTTGTATGCTTTTATAAGATCCCCTCTCGTTCATCTTTTCCCAAGGAAAAGAGGCCCTACTCTCCCAGCCCCTTGTCTTCCCATAACAGTAAATAAAGTAGAGATTGTACTTTTGCATTAAAATATCTGTCTTTTAAAGAACATTAATATATACATCTTCACTCTGTCAACAAAAATGCTTAAAATTTACCAAAAAAAATGTCTTTAGAAAGTCATACAAGCACAAGTAATTCAATATTTTAATATGTTCACATTTCAAACCAAATTTTTTAGGTTTGTCATGGTTTGACACTGGCACAATGCCAGTGCCCCCATGAGAATACCCTCTCCCTGGTGTCTGCTCTGAGATGTGACCAGGAATAAGCAAA